>NC_059114.1:26285118-26607064 GCF_020740685.1 Jaculus jaculus
TGCCTGTGGCGGCCAGCAAGCCAACCTTTCCTGTTCTCCCCACAGCTGGAGCCAGATGGACTGCTGGTGTGGGTGCTGGCTGGTGCTCTGGGCCTCAGCCTCGTCCTCTCCCTGGTCTCCGTGCCCCTGCAGTGCTTCCGGCTCAGCACAGCCTACGGCCTCTGCCTGCTCCTCTTCTACTTCTCCTTCCTCCTCGTGGCCTTACTCACGGAATTCGGGGTGATTCGCCTGAAAAGTGTGTGACCTAAGTCACTTTGCCTGACGGAGCAGGGGATGGCAGAGGAGGCTCCCAGATGCCTTCCGAGGGGAAGACTGGGGCCGGGCACCTTCTGCAAACCCATTTGGCTGCTGAGGGAGATCTGGAGTCAGCGGTGTGCACAGCAGAAGGGCTTGGCCGCAGGGCGTCTGCAGACTCAAGGTCAAGACTCAGACTGGCTTTGTCGGAGACAGTTCCAGACAGAAGCCGTAAGACTCTGGATGACCACGAGGCAGGAACTCAGTAGCCTTGGCTTTGCTGGAGACAGGTCCACACAAAAGCTACAGGATTCCAAGTGACCACAGCACCCCCAGAAGAGGTGAGTTGAAAGGCTGGACCTAGCTGGAGGTGTCTAGAGCTACGGTATCTATAAAGGGTACCCCTTCACCCTCTGCTGGGCTTTGGGGTCTCCACCTTGGGGCTCAACCATTGCCCATACTGGCTCAGAGGACTGGTAACCTGGCTGGGGCCTAGAGCTGCTTCATGGAGCGCACTGTGTGGACCAGCCTCCGTTAGTTTCCGCATTGGCAGTCAGTCTTAATACAGCCAAAAGAAACAGGTGAAATGGATGGTAATACACGCTACTGGTGATGACTCCAAACCACCTGGGCCTGCCACACAAGTAGTTGTCATGTTGGGAAACGGCTCTAGAACTTCTGGCTCGGAGCTCTGGTTCCCCCAACTCTGAAAACAGGAACCAGCCTGGGCCCTGGGCATACCTGGGCCAGTGGGGGGGGAATCAGGGGCATATGCTGGCCAACCAAGGACAGGGCGAGCACCTCCTCCCCCAGGGCCTCCGCGCTTCGGGTGACCGATTTCTCAGTAGGTCACTAATTGGCCTGACTGCTGTTCTGCTGTTAGGGAAGTTTCAACTGTTTACCCAAATAAATCATGAGCAATTTCTAGTAGATGGGAAGACTTTTTCCTTCCCCGGCTGGTGACAGCTGGCTGACTACAGGGTTCTGTGGCAAGGCTGGGTGGGGGGGGGGGAGGGGTCAGGCATGGCCATGGGGCCACCCACCCGCAAACCAGAAGTCAAGAGGTGGCAGTCAAATCTACAAAGCAGAAGCTCTTTTATTAATAAGCCAGAAACCTGGGCACAGTGGGTTTCTAGGTAACAAATCACCAATGTACAAAACCTTACAGCGTTGCTCCTGATCCATATAAAATAAAATGATTGTCCGTGTGGTGTGGAGTAAGGCGGGGGTGGGGGGGAGCGAGGAGGGGGGACTGATGCTGTCCCCTCAAGGGTGCCTTGGCCTCGTGGGGAGCATGATACCATCACTGCCTCTGCCAGACTGTGGTGTGGGGCCACTGGCAGGGTTAACCTGCCCTACTCAGCTGTGATGGGGGCTTTGGGGGCTATCGTAGCAAGATGGGGGTCCCAAAGTCCTCAGTTGGGGTGATTGGCTGTAGTCTGACCTGTTAGCACTACCTCTACATCACATCTGGTCCTGGGTCAATCCAGGGTGTTCAGTACCACCCTTGGGATTGGGCACAGGAAGAGGTCTCCCCACCACCGCTCGGGCCCTGTTCCCTTGGGGCAGAGGAAGAACTTAGAAAAAGGCTGGATGCTCAGAGGCCCCAGGACCTCCTCAGAGGATGGCCCTCCTCCTGCTTCCAAAATGCCATTCTGATACAAAAACTAAGGCACCCAGCTGTGAAAATGAAGATCGTCTCTGGAAAGGGCTGATGGCCCTCCAGAGATAGAGGGGACAATGGCAGTCCCCTGGTCCCAGAGGGCTGTGCTTCATGTAAAGTGAACACACCTATCTTTACTGTGAGGCCTGCTCCCAGTGACCAGCTCCGCTGCCTCTTCTGTCCACCCATTCTGAGAGGCAGCAGAGGTGGTCACAAGCTAGGATGCCAGGCAGAGATGGGGCTGTTGCCGTGGCCTTCTATCCCCTGCCTCTGCAGCCAGTGGTGGCCAGTGGGACCAACGTGACCTACCCTACTGCTGTTGCCTCCACTGCACTCTGGGACAGCCCCTGTGGGCTTGACGGTCACACATCCACCCTGCTGCGTTACCAGAGAACTCCCACAGGCAGCAGGGAGAAGGCAGTTTAAGGGGTCACACCATCCATCCTGTGCCAACACCCTCTGCTTCTGAGAACTAGGGGTGAACCCAGTGCCTGCTTTGACGCAGTCCTGGTAGGGCAGCCGCCCAAGGTGTGGTGGTCACAGTGCTGGCCAGCCTGGGCTGCTGTGACGGGCAGCGAATGGCCCTGTGCCATCGCTCCGCCATCCCCCTGCAGCTCCCACAGTACACAGCAGGCGGCCGCTGCCTTCAGACGAGCCTCAACCCACCACAGTGTCCCTGGCTTAGCCGGTGGGTCACGGAAGGGCTCAGTGAGCATACTCAAGGAATCTGCCTCACCAGCCTCCAGCTGCTCACGCTGCCCACTTGCCTGCCTTCTCCAGGAAGCAGCTGCAGGGTTTTCACAATGGGGGTCAAACAGACCTAGTGTGGGCAAACAGTGCACTGACTGGCTAGCGCCAACTCCTACTGCCCAGCACAGCCTGACCCCCATCAAGCTTCCAGTTGGGCTCTGGTCTCCCAAAGGAATACTCTAGAACATTATCATCTACAAATACCATGCTGGGTCATTTGGGTTCTGTCCTTCCTAAGTGGTTTTGCCCCTAATGCCAGACACAAACATCTATGATGGAGATGCTAGGAATCAAGGGGACAAGAGCAAAAAGCAGCAGGAAGGCAGGTGATCCACCTCATGTTCCCACTGGGAAGGCTAGCCTGTGGAGGTGGCACAGCCTATCCAAGGGGCCTCTTGAGAAGCACATTTCCAGAGCTTTCCACAGTAGGAAGATCTCAGATTGGCCTGGTCCCCTGGGCCAAGCAGGCGTCTAGAGCTCAGGAAGACGGTCAAGGTGGTTCAAGCCCCAGCTGGTCTTTTTCTGTCTGTAAATATGTGCATATATATGAATGTGCACACTGCACACCCATTTGATACTCTAGTGACGGATATTGTGTTATTGCATAGAAGAGGTGGCTTGGCGAGCGGGGGCTAGGTGACAGTCTGGGAGCGCTGGCGGTTGCTGGGTGGCAGTGAGGCAGGGTGACCAGGGACGCTGCTGCTGAGCTGCCGCCGCCGCTCCTGCTCCCGGGCGTGCTCCTCGTACCACTCCTGGAGCAGAGGCAGGCAACGTCAAGAGCTGTCCTGTCCACCCACTGATGTTGGGGCCACATGGCCCACAGGGCGGCAGAGTGGCCTCTGCTCGCTGGATGGACAGAGACAGACCCATGGGCCCACCCACTGGAATGAACACCCCTCTGCATGGAATGCGGGGATTCTGAGACCTCTGGGCCTCTCCAGAGAACTGCCACCAAGCCTATGCCTTCTTATGAGCTAAAGGCACACACCTGCTGGTGCCACGTGCTGGGCACACAGTCTGCAGAAGGCCAGGGACAGACACGCTGCCCTGAGTGTGCCCGTGACCTTGTGAGGCTCTCAGAGCAACTTCCACTGGGTGCCCCTTTTGTGTCCTCATCTTGCACCCAGAGACCCAGGATGAGAAGCTGAGTGTCTTCACTCCCACACTGCTTCTGCCACCCTCATGCCACCCAGAATGAGAGCCTTCTGGGAAAATCCAGCAGCTCACCCACAAAGTCCGCTTCTCCCATTTTAAGAAAAGAACCCAGCCGGGCGTGGTGGCGCATGCCTTTAATCCCAGCACTCAGGAGGCAGAGGTAGGAGGATCACCATGAGTTTGAGGCCACCCTGAGACTACATAGTGGATTCCAGGTCAGCGTGGGCTAGAGTGAGGCACTACCTCAAAAAAATAAAAATGAAAACTCAGACCACAACCCTTCAGACCTTAAAAGAATACTTCAGTTGGCCAATGTCTGTGCCCTCATTAAAAGAGGGGAAACTGAGGCATGGAGCAGATGGGCAGGCTAGAGAGGAGGCTGGAAGTGGACCCCTCTCCACACTGTGAGCTCTTGAGTAGCCATCCCTGATGCCTATGAGGCACAGACTGTCCTTGGTCCCATGGGACTGGCGCTGGACACCAAATACCTTTCACTTCTACGTGTCTGTGATGAGTGTCCAGTGTCCCACATTCCTGCCCCAGGAAGCAGATCACAACCTCTAATGTTGGAGGGAGCTGAAGGCCCCACCTGCTAGGCTGCTGCAGGGGGCCCTTCTGGGTGATCCAGGAGGCCCGAGAGGAAGAGAAGACCCCAAGTAGGGCTGGCACATGGAAGGGAGCTTGGGTTCTCTTGGAAGGGCCCAGTGCCAGCCTGTGTGCTACTCAGATTTTCAACAGTTGACAATGTGAAAAGATTGGGAAGAGATGCCAAAAAAAAAAAAAAAAAAAAAAAAAGTGACTTTTCCCTCCCTTAAAATGAAAAGCTGAGCAATCCGGATGCAGTGGACAACACTGTGGGCAACACTGGGCGGAAGTGGGAAGCAACACAGGCCTAGCCAGGTAGCTGGGCCCCTGCCCCTCTGTTCCCTCCCCTACTGCCCATGTGTGTGTCCACAGCTCTAGCCAGGACCAGCCGCAAGTGGTGCTGGCCACACAGGAGGCGAAGTGGGGAAGCAGCCTCACCCGGAAGCGAGCCAGAGGGTCAAGGCCAAGCAGGGGCTCAGGATCGCAAGTCCTCAACCAGCAGGGTCCCTCCCCAAGAGCAGCGGGCCCACGGCGTACCTGGATCTCCTCCTGGTACATCTTCAGGCTCAGGTCACTTTTGGTTCTGGATCTCCGTCCCAGAAACACCAGGGAGTTTTGCTGGGGAGAAGAGAGGCTGTGAGGCTTGGCAGCAGGTGGCGCAGAACTGACCCACACCAGAACCTTGGTGCTCGGCCATGGCCACCTCTCGCCCACTGTCAGTGGAAGGGACTGTGCTAAATTAGTGCATGCCCCTCTGTTACTAAGGCCTATGGCTCCTTACCTGGTATTTTTCCATCTGAGAGAGGGTCTCAAGCAGCCGGGTGACATCAGAGGAGGCCCCTCGCACGTCACGATAGAGCTCCAGGACGGTGAGCAGCTCGTCTTTGGAGAGTTCCTTCTCGAGGGTGATGCCGCTGTCCACTATAAGTGGAAATGCCTGGGTCCCCAACCACCCCCTCATCCAGCTGGGCCCCCAACCACTCCTCCACACCCAGTTACAGGCTCTCAAGCTTTCCTGCCAAGCAAGTGCTGGCTGTGTGTCCTGTGCCCCACCCCAGCCACCCAAAGCTCCCTCCTTTCCTTCCCACTGCTGGCATGTCAGAAGGGTAGGTCTGGCCAGCAATTTACAGGGCACAAGGGGCTTCTGGAGGAGCAGGGAATGTGGTACACCACTGTAATCCCAGCACTTGGGAGGCTGAGGCAGAAGGATTAGGAGTTTAAGTCCAGCTTCAGCTACGTAAGTTTGAGGGCAGCCTGGGCTACATGTCTCAAAATACCAAATAAATGGCAAAATCATACAGCTCTGGGAGGAGGGGTCTCTAAACAAAAAGAAGAAGAAATAGCTTTCAGGGTACTAAGGCAGGAAGATCTCCAGTTCAAGGCCAGCCTATGCTATGTGGCAAGATCTTATCTTAAACAAATGTAATGGGGGTAGGGGTCTGGGAGGGTTGCTCAGTGGGTAGAGTGCTTCTCTGCGAGCTAAGGACTTGTGTTCTGATCCCAGCACCCATGCTGTGTGTGCCTGGAAGCCCAGAGGCAGAGACGGGAGGATACCTAGGACTTGCTGGCCAGCTAATATAGCCAAATCAGTGAGCTCCAGGTTCAGTAACCCTGTCTCAAAGAATAAGGCGGAGAGACTGAGGAAGACAGCCAACATCAACCTCTGGTCTCCATGTACACACATAGACATGTGTACCCACATACATACATACAAACATGCAGGCACCCCCCCCCCCCCCACACACACTTAAAAAACTGCCAGATAGCCTGGCACATAGCTTGAGAACAGGTTCTGACAGGTGGGCAGGCAGTTCTGGAATGGGTTTTTTTTTTCTTTCAGTGCTAAGGACGGAACCCAGGGCCTTGCACGTCCTATGTGGGCTTGCCAGCTCAGATGGTCCTAAGCTACATCCCCAGCTACGGGTGGAGAATGCTAAAAATGAAGGGTCAGTATGCAGAAGGCTGTACCACCAGGAAGTGGGGCCAATGTAAAGCCAGGCCACTGGGCTGTAGAAGGGACATTGTGTTGCCTCTGCAGCACATCTAAATAAGTGGGCTCTGCTCTAAGCTGCAAATTAGATTTTTGTTTAGTTTTATTTATTTGAGAGCCACAGAGAAAGAGGCAGA
The DNA here is from genome assembly GCF_020740685.1 of Jaculus jaculus. Classification (NCBI taxonomy): domain Eukaryota; kingdom Metazoa; phylum Chordata; class Mammalia; order Rodentia; family Dipodidae; genus Jaculus; species Jaculus jaculus. The sequence continues at coordinate 26,291,633 of NC_059114.1, forward strand.
GAGAGAGAGAGAGAGAGAGAGAGAGAGAATGGGCACTTCAGGGCCTCCAGCCACTGCAAACGAATTCCCAGATATGTGCACCCCCTTGTGTATCTGGCTAACGTGGGTCCTGGGGAATTGAGCCTTGAACTGGGATCCTTAGGCTTCACAGGCAAGTGCTTAACCACTAAGCCATCTCTCCAGCCCTAAGCTAGAAATTAGGTCGTGAGCAGTTTTCTGCTCTGAGATATGTGACAATCCACACAAGCAAACACAAGACCTGGACACACAAGCCAGGCACCAAGCTGAACCACTGTGGGCTGGACAAGAGGTGGCAGACCCGCTAGGCTGCCCGGGACAGCAAGCACGGTACACAGATGAGCAGCAGAAAGGCGGAGCCTGGGGCTGCCGCCTGCACAGACCTTCTGAGTCCTGGTTCTTGCGGCTGTAGTTCATCCGGAAGACAAAGGCCTCTAGGATGAAGGCCACGATGATGGTCATCACCACCTGGACGAGGGAGAGGAGGCATGTGGGTGTCACAGCTCTTTCTGACAGGGACACAAAGGAGCAAGTGGGCTGCTCTGGGACGTACCATGGTGACAATGTAGAAGGTCATGAAGTACAAACGGCTCCAGTGGGAGGTCTGGGAGGTGACGCCTTCCTAGAGGGGTGCGCCAGTAAGTGAGTTCATGAGCAGCCCCGCCCACTGGCTCCTCAGTCCATTAAGGCTCAGGCCCCTGGCAGGCAACACCTACTCTTCACCGGACCCCTTGATCTGTCTGTGGGCATGAGGGACAGACTCAAGGGCCTTATGCTCCCTGGGTTTGCCAGCTCAGAAGGTCTTCATCTCAAGTGGGATGAACAGGAGAGTTTCAAAAATAGTTAAAAAGAAAAAAAAGCCAGACGTGGTGGCACACACCTTTAATCCCAGCACTCAGGAGGCAGAGGTGGGAGGATCGCTGTGAGTTCAAGGCCACCCTGAGACAAAATAGTAAGTTCTAGGTGAGCCTGTGCTAGAGCGAGACCCTACCTTGGGGAGGGGAAAAAAAAAAGTCATTCACCCTACAACAGGTGCGCCACATGGGACCAGCATACCATGCTGTTTGAACCGTTACCGCCGTATGCTGAAAGGTGTCAGAGAGGCAGGCTGACAGCAGCCATCTCTGGCTGGTGGGTACACAGGGAAATGAGAGGACAGTAGGTACACAGACCTTCCAGAGACCACCCCAGCACCCCACACCCTATGGGGACAGGAAGGGAAATGTACACCACCCTGTGAGAGGCCATGGGATGGTGGCAGCTTACCATGATGATGTACCAGTTGTTGACAACAGTGAGCTCAAACAAGGTCACTGTGGAAGGAGGAAGAGAGAAGCCCACGAGGTCAAAGTGAGGGGCCTCTCCCGGGCAGCGCCCACCCTGGGGTTCCTGAGAGCCTGCTCCACAGGGAGTCCTGCCACCATAGCGTTCCCAAGAAGGCCCTTTGCCTCAGCAGCCCGGGAGTGAGGAGAGGGACTTAGTGGGTACAGATCTGGAGTCAGGAGGAATAGCCCTCCCCTTGAGAGGCTGTTCTGTGGAATTGGGGAGCATAGTGGAACACCAAAGCCTGAGCTGGGGGACGCAGTGTGGTGGCAGAGACAGGGCGGAGTCCCCTGGGACTAGCACTGGGCTGTGGTCCTGAAGCTAGGGCCTGCTCTCTCCTGATACTAAGATATGGTGACCGAAAAGAGCCCAGATCTGCCTGGACTCAGCGGCTGGGCAGGGAGGGAGGCCTCATGCTCTGCAGCGCCACCTCTAGGTCCTGGAGGGCCAAGGCAGCGAGGCCAGGAGTATCCTGCTGCGGTTCCACTCACCAAAGCTGTTGAGGATGTTGTCGAAGTTATTGAGATAGTAGTAGCCCTCCTCCACCACAGTCTTGTTGCCCACAGTGTGATTGATCCAGCGGTAGGCGTCAGCTACTGTGCTGGTGCTGGTGGGAAGACAAGGGCAGGGGAGGGTCACAGGACAATGGCCACCTCCCAGGAGACAAGCGTCTATACATCACCCTGCCAGCAATCGCTGGGTATCTGTCTCTGCATCTGGCAAGAAGGGGGTTGGGTGAGAGCGCAGCATTTTCTGCTGTCCCTGTCCTGGGAGGCCCCCACAGCCTTCTCTAACACATTGCTCATGTGCCCCAGGTTTGATATGGTGGCCCTGTACTGAGCTTTACACTGTTCAGTTAAAATCCAGGCCGTTGTTCGGCTGGAGAGGTGGCTTAGCAGTTAAGCGCTTGCCTGTGAAGCCTAAGGACCCCAGTTCGAGGCTCGATTCACCAGGACCCACATTAGCCAGATGCACAGGGGGGCGCATGCGTCTGGAATTCATTTGCAATGGCTGGTGGCCCCAGTGCACCCATTCTTTCTCTCTCTCTCTGCCTCTTTCTGTCACTCTCAAATAAATAAAAATAAGCAAAAAAAAATTTTAAAGATCTGTGCCATTGTTCCTAAACGTCTAGCATTTGCACCCCAAGGGGGTTTGCTTGAAGGCCCTGACTCAAGCCCTCACCCTGGAAAGGCAGTCAGAAATGTATGCGTGCTTGTGGAAGTGCCCTGGTGGCTGGGGTCCTGCCAGGTGCATGACCCACTGCGATGGGTCTGGTGATGTGCTCAGCCTGACACACCCAGAGTCCAGAAGAGACTATTACTTTGTTGGGACAGCAAGTGCGTCAAGGGTGGAGCACACTGACTGCCGTGGATGCTCAGGGTAAAAGGGTGGTTAAGGGAGGGAGGCCCCAACTTTCCACCCCATCACCATCCTGCTGTGTGCTCTCTTCCCTTGCCAGGTCATGTCCTCTTCCGGAGGGCTGCTCTGGTTTTGGGGGAAGGGTGTGCTGATGGAGGCCTGAGCACGGATGGGGGTCAGTGGGGGGGGCACTGGCTCCCTGGTGCACCTAGCTCAGGATCTGAGGGTGGTTGTGCTGGGAGGCCGCTTTGAACCCGAGGCCACCGGGCTACTCACTTGCAGCAGTTGGGGTAGAGGCGCCTGCAGAAGAACTCCATGCCTACAATGGCGAAGGAGTAGTAGAAGGTGAGCAGCGTGAGGCCAAGGCTGGGGAGGCAGAGGGACAGGGCGGTCAGGGCGGGCGGGGGCAGTGGAGGCTGCAGCGCGGCCACAGACCCCGGCGCGGACTGCGGGAGGCATGCCCCTAGCCCCGGCCAGGGACCACTGGAGTGCGCCTGCAGGGGAGGGGCCGCGTAGCTCGTGGCTGGGGCAGAAACGGCTTGGTTCAAGTCTCTAGGGACAGACGCCCCTTGACCAGAGATGTACCCCTTACCTGTGAAGGTAGGCTCACAGGTGACCCCTTACCTGTGAACGCAGACACAGGTGGTAAGTGAGTTGACAGCCCCCCACCCTCCCCACTAGACAGTTCAGGCAGCCAGTCTGCCAAGGGGACCTGCATGGTCCAGATTCCATCTCCTTGAAGACCCTCCAGACCCCCGAATCCAGACCCTGGTTCCCCCTGGACCCCTAAAGAAGCTGCACGCTGCCTGGACCTGCGGGCTGAGAGGCAGGCAGTACCTGGCCATCCGGGGCAGCAGCTCAAACATGGTGTCCAGCACGTTGCGGTAGCGTTTCTTGAGTTTAAACAACCTGAGCAGAGGAACAGAGCGGCACTTAGGCTCAGGTGCAGGAGAGTGCCACAGCCTGCCTCCACTCTCCACGTGAGGAGGACAAGGCCTCCCTTAGCTGAGCCTGCTTCCCGTGCAGCTCATACACCATGGTATAGATGGTATAGGAGGGTGACAGCCGCAGGACATCGGGGCAGACCGAGACCCTCTGGGGAGCCATGGAGCTGTACCAGCCTCCTCACAGCATAGGACAGACGACAAAGCAGGCAGCTAAGACCGTATGGCAGATCCAAGAAAGGGACTGCCTCCCACACCTTGCAGACATGAGGGTGGTGAGGAAGGATGAGTGGCAGGGGCCTCTCCTCAGCTGGCCTGAGATAGCTTGTAAGCCTCCATCAGGAAGAAGTGCAGAAGGGGACGTGGGGACCGCACTGGCCGCCCCGGCAAGTCTGACTGCTAAGGTGCTGAGAGCCCACACCCTCAGCAGGAAGGCTCTGTCGGTGCCAAGGCCAGGAAGGGAGGGTGCCCTATACTAGAGGCCAAGCCAGGCAAACACGAAGGGCTTTGGCCATCCTTCCTGTTACTCAGAGGTGGACACGCTCTGACTCAGAAATTGACATGTGAGTGTCCTGGCCCTTCCTTCAGGCTATAGGCGACTGTTCCACCAGGCAGGGCCATCGTGTCTGCGGACTGCCCAACCCATGGTGAAGATGGGGCCCTGTCTGTGCCACTTTGACAGGAGTTCGCTACCTACAACTAGCTTGAAGACTCCTGGCCAGTTCCCCTCCACCCACCCCCAGCCCCGCAGGTCACCTCAGCAGCTGGAGGGGACGCAGGACCACGATGAAATAGAAGGGCTCCATGTTAAGGGCCAAGGCCAGCAGTCCCAAGAAGGCAAATGCTGTGACAGAAAAGTCAAACCTGGGGGTGGGGAAGAGGCAACCGTCCATCAGTGACTCCCCAGCCTTCCTCACTGCCCACTGTGCCAACCCTGATCTCAGCCACTGACGCTAGCCACTGGAAGGCCCACAGTGCCATCTCAGAATCCACTTGTCATCCTGGGGCCTCTCTAAGTCCAGCTGACTGGGTCCAGGGATAGCACAAGTCTGGGTGTCAGCCTCACAGCTCTGAGCCCTGGTGTGAATGTCTGGACCTGTATCTGAGGGCCCCGCACTAGTCTAATGACAGGGCAGAAGCCTCAGTTCAACATGACCCTAGATACCTGGAGGCCCTAGAGCCCATCCACACCTGAGGAACGAAGGGCAGAGGGCAGGGCTTCCTATGAGATTCCCTTTTCTAGACACACAAGGCAGATACCTGTCTGCGCTGTTCTGGGCCTGTCTAGGGATGAGACCCAAGGCCTCGTCTACTAGACAAGTGCCTCCTTCATACACTCCCAGCCCGTTTGTTTTGATTGTTGCAAAGTCTCCCATTTCTCTTCCTGCACAGCTGGGATGGCTGGGGTGCCCACTGCACCTGGATTTCTTCCGCTATAAGTCACTGGTTTTACTCTGGGACAGCCCTCGTCAGTGTAGTGTGATTTTTACAGGTGAGTGAACTAACACAGGGCAAGTGACCTTGAGAGCCATAGTGAGGCTACATGGTTGGTTGGATTTTTGTTTGCTTTGGTTTTTGAGACAGAGGTGTACTGGAGTTCAGGCTCGCCTTGAATTTGCTATGTTGCCAAGAAGCTCCTGACCTCTGCTGGGATGACACTTGCATGACTCCACACCCGGCTCGGAAACTCTCTTTGATGCCAACCACGGGGGCCCTTCTGTGAGCTGGGGTGGTCACTCCAAACCTTCAGATAAGAGCCCAGCCCCGGAGAGATCTAGACCTACAAGCAGAGCAGCTTGAGATAGGAAGGACATGGCTGTCCTCAGATCCCCGCCCCTTGTGTCTTCAGAGCTGCCTGGCTGCTGGTTGTGGGTAGGGAGTGGGCCCCAGTGACCATGCATGCAGTCCACTTACAGGTTCCATCCAGAGGACAGGTACTCCACAGGGCCCAGGCCAGCCACCTTCAGGAAGAGCTCCACCCCATAGACTGTGACAGGAGGAGGTGATCAGCAGCTGTTCTATGCCCTCTCCTCTGCCTGGAGCAAGGGCAGCAGACCAGCTAGAGAAGGCTGAGGGGAAAGCTGAAGGGTCACATGTGGTCAAGTGGGCCTGGCCATGCTGGACCTGGCTTGCTCTGGGGGGGGGGGGGCAGTGTGAACTAAGGGGCATAAAGTAGGGGAAAGGGTTCAGACTAACTCTCTGATCTTTGAGATGGGGGATCTTTAAGGTTCTGGATTTTTTGGTTTTTTGAGGCAGGGTTTCACTCTAGTCCAGGATGACCTAGAATTCACTACATAGTCTCAGGGTGGCCTCGAACTCTCAGCAATTCTCCCACCTCTGCCTCCCGAGTGCTGGGACTAAAGGCGTGTGCCACCACACCCAGCTTAAGGTTCTGTTTTAGGGAAGTGCCACACCATGCCAAAGCCACTTTGAGTGCTCACAGCCACATTTAAGCAGGCAGCCAGAAGCCACATCCCACACTTACTGGTGAGAAAAACAAGGTAACTCCAGGGCACGTGCTTGGAGAAGAAGTTCCCGCCTGCAAGACAGAGAGGCAGCAGCTGGGGTGAGCCAGCAGTGCTGAGCGGGGCAAGGCCGGGCCCTGGCTGGGGCTCACCTTTCAGCATGAATGTCTCCACGAGAACCCACACCCCGTTGATGGCCACCACCAAGTCTGAAAGAGACATGGAGACAGGAAATAAAGGGAGACAGGATGAGCAGGCTTGACAACCTACAAATGCCACTGTGGTGCTGGTTCATTTCCAAGAAGCCCTGGGTGTGCACCTCTCAGAGCTGTGCCACACATCCATCTGGTGGGGAATTTCCTTCTCCTCAGCACTCTACTATTATTGACAATTTCCATAATTATAAACAATAAACCATGGCAATTCTCTCCCCCCAACTCTCCCCTTTGCACTCCATTCTCCATCATATCCCCTCCCCATCTCAATCAGTCTCTCTTTTATTTTGATGTCATGATCTTTTCCTCCTATTTTGATGGTCTGTGTAGGTAGTGTCAGGCACTGTGAGATCATGGATATCCAGGCCATTTTGTGTTGGGACGAGCACGTAAGGCGTCCTACCCTTCCTTTGACTCTTATGTTCTTTCCACCACCTCTTCCGCAATGGACCCTGGGCCTTGGAAGGTGGGACGGAGAGGTTTCAGTGCTGCTCCTCAGCACTCTTACCAGGAAGCACAGTCCACCCGGGATTTCTCTCAGAATGCAGCCAGGAATAAATAAAAGCACCATTCTTTGTCACCACAGTCAGTGGAGGGGCTCAGATGGCATCAAGGCTGGACAGTACACAGACGTTTGAACCCTGAAGGCATTTCTTTGCCCAGGGCACCTGACTTTAAAATGACCTCATGGACTGCTCAGCAACACTGCACACACCCCAAGCCTTTCATTGGCACTCTCACTGGCTTCTGGGGGCCGGACCTAGTCATGGTCTTGCTATTTACAAGACAGTCGACAGGAGACAGGCTCAGTTGACTACAATTCTGTCAGAAAATGGCACACCACCCCCAACAGAAAGAAATGCAGACCATTTCTGCATATCACTATTAGCACTCTCTACATGCTGTTAGCTGAATACAAGTGTGGAAAAAGTAATACAGGCGGCTCGGCTATGCAAGACGGGAGCCGTGTACATATGCAGACTTTGTTTGTGGGAAGACAGTCTTACTATGCAGCCCAGGCCAGCCTCAAACTTGTGGCAATTCTCCTTCTTCAGCCTCCCGAGTGCTGGGATTACAGGCTTGAGCCACCATGTAGTCCAGGCTGACCTTAACCTTATTATGTAGCTGACTGGTCTTGAACTCCTGATCCTCCTGTCTACCTCAGATGTGCTAGAATCACAGGTGTGTACCACCATGCCCCACTCTTTTAATTCTTTAGATTATTTTTTAAATTTATTGTGCGTGTGTGAGTGCTGGGATTAAAGCATGAGCCTCCGTGCCTGGCTGCATTTTTATTTTCAATTAGCTTACATGTAAACAGCCACATGTGACTATGGTTACCCCATCAGACCACATGACTCCCAATGTAACTGCCAAGTTACAGAAGTAAGTACCCTGGGAACAAGCAAAACAAAACAGAGGCCAAACAACCCTGCTGCCTCAATTCACTGAGGCAAGAGGCAAGGTTAGGGCTGAATGTGTAGATAAAGCAAACTGAGAACCATGTACCTCATCACACTGTGGTTCTGGGATGTTTGCCAAAGATGCAGGTCTACAGAGGGGACGCAGAGTGGGAGTAAGGTCCTGATGCCCAGGGAGTCGCCATGAGATAATGACCACTGACACTGGTGCTGGGCACACAGCAGGCATGACAACTGTTCTGCTTCCACACATACTGGAACCCTGGACCCTTGCTCTTTCCTGGGGTGCTGGGGATGGAACCCATGGCCTCACACAAGCAAGTGCCCACCACAGAGCCACACCCCCCAGCGCCATGCTAGGCATTTTCTGATTCTTGCCTCTTGCCCTTCTACAAGAGCAAAGGACTGGGGAGGACAGGGGCCCAGAGCCGTGACGGTTCACACTTACACATGAAATACTGGAAGGCTTTGGACTGCACAAGGATATTGATTCCTGGTTGAAGAGAAGAAAGGTTAGTATGAGAATGCGCACAGGCAAGAACACATCCTCCTACCTCACAGTCTTTGCATGTGGGCAGCCACAGTACTCATGCAGGGACAGGGGAGGAAGGGCTGGACCGAGAGAGACGGGGACACCACTCTGCCCCACTCCAGACCACAGCCACTGGCCATGGCTGCTCGGGCAACGTGAGAGGGGACTTGCTGACTGCTGTGGAAGCTTACATTGCTGCTCAGTGGATCTGAGGCATTAGCACCTCTAAAGAAGATGGAGGAACAGCTGTACTCAAGGGGCTAGCTACAGGATAAAGCACAAAACATAGTCTAGTATCTTCTCTTCGAGCTTACTGCACACGAAACTGCCTGTGGGCTAGCCATACCCCACATAGTCCTCAAAACTGGTAGGGTACCAAGGGTCACTCTTTTTTTTTTTTTTTCAAGGTAGGGTCTCATTCTAGCCCAGGCCGACCTGGAATTCATTCTGTAGTCCTAGGCTGGCCTTGAACTCACGGCAATCCTCCTACCTCTGCTTCCCAAATACTAGGATTAAAGGCATGTGCCACCATGCCAGCTTAATTTATTTTTTAATTGACAACTTCCATAAAATATATACAATAAACCATACTATTTCCCTACCCACCCACCCCCAAGGATCACTCCTTCTTTTTTTGGTTTTCTGAAGTAGGGTCTCACTATAGCCCAGGCTGACCTGAATTCATTATGTAATCCCAGGTTGACCTCAAACTCTCAACGACCTTTCTATCTCTGCCTCCCAAGTGCTGGGATTAAAGGTACGTGCCACCACACCTGGCTAGGATCACTCTTTTTGTAAAATTATTATTTATTTGAGAGAAAGAGACAGGGAGAAAGAACGAGCAGGGGCTCACCAGGGCCTCCTGCCACAGACTTTAGACACATGTGCCACTTTGTGCATCTGGTTTTATGTGGGGACTGAGGAATCGACAAGCAGGTGCCTTTACCTGCTGAGCCATTGCCCCATCCTTCAAGAGCCACTCTTAGGTAAATAGCACAGCCTCAGCATCTGACTGATACTTTTTACTCTCTCTCTTCCCCGGGAGCAGGGTTTCACTAGGGTAATGTCCAGCTTGCCATCCTCCTGCCTTGGCTTCCTCGGTGTGGAGATTATGCCCGACTGGTAGTACTCCACATCCTAGAGTGCGCTTCCCTGCTCAGTCTCACTCAGGCCCCATGCACACTTTACCTTTGATTCCATGGTTTTTTTAAGTTGTCTTTTTTTGAGGTAGATTCTCTCTCTAGCCCAGGCCAACCTGTAATTCACTCACAGCAATCCTCCTACCCCTGCCTCCCAAGTGCTGGGATTAAAAGCATATGTTACCATGCCTGGCTTAATTTTTTTAAAAAATTTTTATTTATTAGAGAGAGGGAGGGAGAGAATGGGCATGCCAGGGCCTCTAGCCACTACAAACAAATTCCAAATGTGTGCACCACAGTGTGTATCTGGCTTGTGTGGGTTCTGGGGAGTGGAACCTGAGACCTTAGGCTTCACAGGCAAGCACCTTAGCCGCTAAACCATCTCTCCAGCCCCACCTCACCTTTGAAGATGAGGAAGGTTGTCCGTGGCAGCTCATCAAACCAGTGCTCTCTGTTCTTCTTTGCCTGGAAGACAGCAGCGCACAGAGACGGGGTCAGGGACAGGGACCCGGGACAGGGCAGCACGGCTCCCCTGCTGCTCACCTACCCAGCTACACTGAGAACAGCATTCATTCAGAGATCTTGGCGACAGCGGATTCCCTGCAGGGTGACCCAGCAGCTCTCAAGTGCACACAGCCCATCACTTGAGAGGGCAGGGATGACCACCCTCTCAAGTCCCAGGTAAACCTTGAGCAGGGGGGCACTTGCCTAATGTCACACCATGGCTTACGGGCCTGAGATTCAGCACTCTTGACACAACACAGCTTCGCAACGTGAGTGCAGACATGGGGCTGGGTCCTTGCTGTCGCTGAGGTTCCCAGGCCCACTGCTCCAGCAGGGACAGGGCTAGGGTTTGGGCCTTTCCTCCTTGCCCCTCCCCCTCTGCTCCACAGGGCACTCACCTTCCACTGGAGGGCAGCAATTTCATAGATATCATAGAAGTCCTTGAGGCTGACGCAAACAAAGTGAACAGGAGACAGTCACCACACGTGCCACGGAGCTCCCTCGCCTGCCTACGGCCACCTCTCACAGGTAGGCCCTGCTCTCAGCACCAGTGGTATTCATCCCAGGCACCTCTGTTCTTGAGGGCCTGGGACTCAATCTTCTTAGTCCATGGCAACTGACAGTTCCTGCCCTGGTCACCATGATGCTTAGAGGGACACTTAGCCTCTTTCAGCAGAGGCTCTCGGGGTATAAGGAGGGTAGATAAAGCTTAAACTGAGTGGCTGCTTCTCACCTCCACAGCACACAGCACCTGATGAAATGGACAGGGTTTTGGTGCCAGCAGCCAGGTGACCAACACTGCACTAAGAGCCCCTAGGCTCAGTGCTTCTGAGCAGAGCCAGCCTGTGCGTGTGCCAGCCTGGAACAGAGGGAGCTGGGCTTTCATGGCTTCAAAGATGCCTGATGAATATAATCTATGCGAGAAACCCTGTGAAGGAAACCTGTCTCTTACCTGAGCAGAGGTGTGTTGCTCTGATTCAGGGCCTTGAACGTCAGGAAGCGCTCCCGAGCACTCATCCGGGGCTTATAGAAGCGCATCAAGCCTTCAAACTGCCTGTAGGAGATGCCTGCAGGCCTCTGGGGAGGGAAGACAGTGCGTGGAAGAGCAGAACCTAGCCACTCTGATGCCCAGCGCAAGAACCCAGGGTGCCTGCTTGTTCTCTCATGGGCAGGAGAGCTGCTTTGTGGTGGTGGTGCGGGGGCGGAAGGGGGAGGTCACTAGCCCTGCCATACCTAGTGGTACTCTGGGCAAGGAAAGGAGACTGAATACCGACCCACCCATGGCCCACCCCGTTGATCCCTACCCGCTGGCTGACGAGCAGGCGGTAGGCGTGCTGGATGGCGGTTCGCTTATGCAGCAGCAAAGACTTGAACTTGCGTTTCTCAATGTCATTGAAGGTGTCGAACACCACGGCTAGGAGCTATGGGCAGAAGCAGGGAGCCTTAGCTTCCCTCTGGGCTGGTCTGGAGGAGTTAGCAGTCCTTCTCTGCTGCTCCAAGGGCTTGAGGAGACCCTCAGCTGTACTTCCTGGAACAGGAAGCTGCTCAACAGCTGAGGACAAGCCAGGTAGTAATTGCTACTCATATTTCTCTCTGCAGACATAATGACTGGACTCTCCCTCCCTTCCTCCCACAGCCTGGTTCCTCTTCTGTCCACCAAAGCTTGTCTCTGACTGGCCAGGTGACAAGACAGTCCAGGGGAAGAGGCTATGTGCCCTTTAATCCCAAAGCCTCCCAATCCTGCCCTGGTCCCTTTTCCTGTGACTCACAGCTTTGTGTGAGGCCTCAGAAATAAAGGAAGGACAAGGCCTGCACTAGAGGAAGGAACCTTTTGGAACCACCTCAGAGCATAGTCAGCTTATTAATGAGGCAACCTGTATCATCAGATCTGAAAGACACTTTGTGCCATTCAAAATTTTTTTCTCAAGCCAAGTGTGGTGGCGCACACCTTTAATCCCAGCACTTGGGAGGCAGAGGTAGGAGGATTGCTGTAAGTTTAAGGCCACCCAGAGACTACACAGTGAATTCCAGGTCAGCCTGGGCTACAGTGAGACCCTACCTTGGAAAAACTAAAGGAAAAAAAAAAAAAAAAGGCTTTCTCAGCCAGAGCGTGGTGGTACATGCCTTTAATCTCAGCACTCAGCAAGCAGAGGTAGGAGGATAGCTATGAGTTCGAGTCCAGACTGATTCTACAGGATGAGTTCCAGGTCAGCCTGGGCTAGAGTGAGACTTTACCTAGAAAAAAATAAGTTTTCTCTTGTTCCTTCTACCCCATCAAATTGGCCCCCATTTTAAAAATGTAGATCAGAGATGAGCACATGTTTTCTATAATGGGCCACAGAGCAATGGTTTTAGGACATGAAGGCTACATGGACTCTGATGCAACGTCACTCAACCCTGCACATGAACTGGTTACATCATAAAATCAGCCACAGACAAAACTACACTAACGGGGTTGGCTGTGTGCCAACAAAACTTCACAAAAACAGCCTATGGGTGGATCTGGGTAGTAGGCCCTTGTTTGCTAACCTTGGCCCTAGCTTCTCACAGCTTGTAATATGTCACATATGTATGTGGCTTTGGTCTTTACCTAGCTACCAGCTCCTTCCCCTACGCAGAGAAACCAGGATTCCTTTTCCCAAGGAGGGTCATAAGGGATTCTAACCTCTTTGCCCCTCTTTTTAGAGATAAGGTCTCATATGGAGCCTAGGCTAGCCCAGAACTCACGATGTAGCTGTGGCTGGTCTGGAACTTACCATTCACCTGCCTCCACCTCCTGAGTGCCAGGATTATAGGTATGTGCCACACACCCAGCTTCTCCCAACTTTGTGACTCAATGTGGCCACACAGAAGTGCTCCGACCTTCCCCGGTCCTAGTCCCAAGAGCCTGCTCAGGGCAGACGGGTCCTGCCTGCCTCACCGGAAGACGGAAGCTGTGCAGGTGGGCAGGGAGGTTGCTGAAGCAGCCAGGCCTGCCGGGCTTCCCCACTCAGCCTGCTTGCATGGCAGGACGTGCTCTCCACACGGGCACCCATGCTTCCACCAGCCTGTGCTGCAGTGAGATCTCAAAGGGCAGAGTCTGGGGAGCTTCCAGAGCGCTGAGCATTGGGAAGCCCCTGCTGGGCGACATGTCTGGAGGGCAGGGAATTTTGGTGCGCCTTCTCTGCCAGCTCCACAGTAGTGTCCACCTGGGGCTTTGGATTGATAGCCATGGTGATGAACAGTGAGATGGACAGTATCTGCTGCAGAGCTGCTCACTTGATGGGGAGATCCCTCACCTTAGGGGGGGAGTCTTTCAAGTGAGACTTCTGTGGTGACACAGCAGAGGAGAAGCACAGCTCTGCTTTCCCTGATGCCTCTCAGTGATTTACAAATTTAAAAAAAAAACAAAAAACAGCTTGCCTGGTGTGGTAGAGCACACCTGTAATAAAACTAAGCACTCAGGAGGCAGACAGAGGATCATCATGAATTTGAGGCCAACCTGGACTACAGTGAGAGTCTACCTCCAAAACAAACAAAAAACCCAACAACAAATAGGGAGGCAGTGCAATTCACTTAAAAATTTTTTTGTTTATTTTTATTTATTTATTTAAGAGTGACAGGCAGATACAGAGAGAAAGAGGCACACACAGAGAGAATGGGCGAGCCAGGGCCTCCAGTTACTGCAAAAGAACTCCAGATGCACATGCCACCTTATGCATCTGGCTTACGTGGGTCCTGGGGAATCGAGCCCTGAACTGGGGTCCTTAGGCTTCACAGGCAAGCACTTAACCACTAAGCCATCTCTCCAGCCCCACTTCTGGTTTTGGAGAACTAAAAATCACAAAAAGGAGGCTACAGAGATGGCTTAGCAGTTAAGGTGCTTGCCTGTGAAGCCTAAGGACTCATGTTAGATTTTTTTTTTATTTTTAATTTTTTTAGTTTTTCAAGGTAGGGTCTCACTGTAGCCCAGGCTGACCTGGAATTCACTATGGAGTCTCAGGGTGGCCTTGAACTCATGGCAGTTCTCCTACTTCTGCCTCCTGAGTGCTAGGATTAAAGGTGTGCACCACATCTGGCCAATGGGCCCTGGTGCTCATGTTTGACTCTTTAGGTCCCATGTAAGCCAGACACACAAGCATGCAAGGTTGCACATATGCACAAGATGGCACATGCATCTGAAATTCAACTGCAGTGGTTGGAAGCCCTGAAGTGCCAATTCTCCCCCCCCCCAACTCTCTCTCTCTCTTTCTCACTCTCACTCTCTCATATAAAAAACAAAAAGGTCAGTCTGTTGGGCTTGCCTCAAAAAAAAAAGTTTTGTTTTGTTTTGTTTTTTTAAGACAGGGTCTCACTCTAGCACAGGCTGACCTTGTTTTAATTTTTTTTAAATTTATTTAAGAGAGAATGAGGGCTGGAGAGATGGCTCAGTGATTAAGGCACTTGCTGTAATGCCTAAGTACCCAGGTTAGATTCCCTAGGACCCATGTAAGCCAGATGTACAAGGTGGTGCATGCATCTGCAGTTCATTTGCAGTGGCTTAGAGGCCCTGATGTGCCCATTCTCTCTACTCATCTGCCTCTCTCTCTCTCCTTGTCTCTCTTTTTTAAAAAAAATTTATTTTATTTTATTTATTTATTAGAGAGAAGGCTGAGGCCTCTAGCCACTACAAACAAACTCCAGATGCATACGCCACCCTGTGCATCTGGCTTAAGTGGGTTCTGGGGAATTGAACCTGGGTCCTTAGGCTTTGCAAATGTGTGTCTGAACTGCTGAGCCATCTCTCCAGTTCCAGGCTGACCTTTTAAAACCACAAATTTTTAGGAGATTTTACAAGTTTACAAAGAGAACATGCTTTCCACTTCAATGTGAGGCCTGCTTGTGGGGGAGATGTGTGAGGCTGCTTTAAAGAAGTTTACAAATGAGCTGGGCATGGTGATGCACACCTTTAATCCCAGCACTCGGGAGGCAGAGGTAGGAATTGCTGTGGATTCAAAGCCACCCTGAGACTACATAGTGAATTCCAGGTCAGCCTGGGCTGGAGCGAGACCCTACCTCAAAATAAATAAATAAAGAACCTTACAAATGAGGACTGCGGGCTAGGGATTCTGATGTGGAGCTCTTGGAGGGTATGAGGAAGACTCTAGGTTAAGACAGCCAGCACCAAAAAAAAAAAAAAACAAGCAATGCCTAAAAGACCCTACAGACGCCCCACTCTGTCCACGGCATTGCTGTGGGTTCTTGGCACTGGTCTAAGAGTCTAGTGTTGGCCACAATGCACAACTTAGGAAGCCCCCAGGTTGGTCCTCTAGGCTTACCCGCCATGAACATCTCCAAAGGACAGTGTGCTCAGGCACTCTGCGTTCCTCTTATCAGAGTATTCTCTGAACCCAACTTTCTTTCTGTATTTTTGTTTGCTTTTGCTTTGTTTTTTGAGGTAGGGTCTCACTCTAGCCAGACTGACCTGAAATTCATTATGTAGTCTCAGGGTGGCCTTGAACTTATAGTGATCCTCCTACCTCAGCCTCCCAAGTGTATAGTTCTTATACTGGCGTTACTGTAAGGCAAACAGGATCACAGCCTAAACCTAGTACTGTGTGAAGCTGCACTAAGAGAAAAAGATATAGCACAAGCCTACCATGGGCCTGGGATTCCCTCCCCACTTCTCTGTCTCATGGTAGTCTTGACTTCTGTGCATGCACGCACCCTGCTGCAGGTGACACTCACCAGGTTCATGATGAAGTACAGCTCAATGGAGAGGTACACGATGAAGAAGACGCAAGACCAGGGGCTCCGGGAGTATGAAGGCATCATCACGTCTGGAAAGCTATGCAGCAAAGGTCACGCACGGGCCCACCCTCCTCTCCCTCAAGGACATGTCTTGTGAAGGACAGCCCCTCTCCTGTGCCCTAGCCAGCCCCTTGCCCTCCACCCAGTCCTGTGTCCTGAGAGGGGAGAAGAGCAGCTAGAAAGGAGACAGCCCAGCACACGTGTGGGCAGAAAGCAGGGGAAGCCTTGACTCACTTGGCTGTGGTGAGAAGGACGAAGAGGCTGATGATGCTGTTCTCCAGGGTGCTGAAGTACTAGAGAGGACAGAGTGGGGACGGTGCTGACAAGGAGAGCAAGCGGCAGTGGCGCCCAGCAACGCCATCCTCTTCCCTGCTGCGAGGAGCTCCAGAGCAGTGGAGTATAGGCAGAACACATAGCCAGAGCCTCGTAAAGCAGGCTACCAACTCGGGGATCTTTTTCCCCAGAGCGCCACACAGTCAGGCAATTAGCTTGGCTCCTCTCAACTGCTCTGTACCAGAATGTCCCAATGTTCCAACCTGATCCTGGAAACTTTCCCCTCAAGGCAGTTGAGGGGATTCCCACGCTGGTTTTGGGGAAAACGGGCTTGTCTGAGTGACAGGGACTCTTGGGTACGAGAAGCCAAGCAAGATGCCCTTGCTAATATGGCCTGGGGTCACTCCCCCCACTTCTGCCCCCAGCCACCCGGCCTGAGGGGAAAGCCTCCTCATAACAGAAGAAACAAAGACACAGGCTACTCACGGGGTCAGAAGGGTTAGGAGAGAACAAGTAGAAACCTGGAGCATGGAAGAAAAACCGACCAAGGGCAGGGTTAGAGCAGAAGCCCCACACCCAGGGCCCCAAATCAGAGCATGAGTGAGGACATGGGGGGAGGGCACTAGAGCATGGTGGGGACCTCAGAACCTGGACCACTCATGCTGTCTGAAGAGGGCAAGTACTGCTGGGTACGAACCCACTGCCCCCTGGGGACATACCTGGGCACTGCTAGGCCTATTAATTTAAAAAAGCCAGAACTCTATAGTTTTATATAAAATCTACTTTTAAAATGCTGGCTCGACAGTAAGTTAAAAAGGAGACATAAAGGGTAGAGAAAGGAAGGGAGGAGGATACTTAATAGGTTGATATTGTATATATGTAATTACTATGATTGTAATGGGGAGGTAATCTGATGGAGAATGGAATTTCAAATGGGAAAGTGTGGGGGTGGGGAGGGAGGGAATTACCATGGGATATATTTTATAATCATGGAAAATGTTAATAAAAATTAAAAATAAATAAAAAATAAAAAAATAAAAAATAGCTAGTGGCGCACGCCTTTAATCCCAGCACTCAGGAGGCAGAGGTAGGAGGATCACTGGGAGCTTGAGGCCAGCCTGAGACTTCATAGTAAATTCTAGGTCAGTTTGAGCTAGAATAAGACCCTACCTCAAACAACAACAATAACAATTATATATATATTCGACAGAGAGAGGGAAAGAGAGAGAATGGGCATGCCAGGGCCTCCTACCGCAGCAAATTCCAGACGCATGTACCACTTTGTACATCTAGCTTTTCATGGGTACTGGGAACTCAACCTGGGCCATCAGGCTTTGCAAACAAGTACCTTTAGTCAGTAAGCCATCTCTCTAGTCCCTAAAAGGTTAAGCTTAAAGCAAAATCAAACCAATCCAAATCACCCCAGAATCTAGGAATTTGCAACCACTAACAAATAGTTTGTAACTAAAAATAAGGTTTCCTATATTTTTCTGTTTACCATCATGGGTCTCAGGAGTATGTGTTGAAAAAAGTGGTTAAGTATGGACAGCTAAGAGTAAAACTCCAACAGTATTTTATTTTATTTTTATTTTTAATTTTTATTAGCATTTTCCATGATCCAACAGTATTTTAAAATATAATGTCATTTTCATCATTCACAGTGTAACAGTACAGGAATGGAATAAATAGCCGCCTTCTTTGCGTTACTTCCTGAAAAAAAAAAAAAAATGCTGGCTCGAGCCAGGTGTGGTGGTGCACACCTTTAATCCCAGCATTTGGAAGGCAGAGGTAGGGGAATCGCCATGAGTTCGAGGCCACCCTGAGACTACATAGTACATTGCAGGTCAGCCTGTCAAAGTGTTCAGACCAAATGTTACCCACCTAAGGGCTGGATCTGGGATCCGCACTTCTGGTTGGCAACCTTAGGCTTTGAGGGTAGCCAAGTCACATGTAAGGGGTCCTGCAGCCAGGCCCTGGGGCAAGGTCTCCCCACTCCCTCCCAAAATGGGCTGTTTATGAGTCCTTGGGATCCTGAACCTGGAAAAATGCTCTCAGCCACATGGAGAAGACAAGTGAGTTTCCACCAAGAGTGAGTGGTGGCACATGCCTGCAATTTCAGCCTAGGAGATGGCAGGGGAGAAGCAAAAGTTCCAGGCCTGGGGCTGGGGAGGTGGCTCAGTGGGTACGAGCACTTGTTGTGTAAGAATGAGGAACTGCCAGACATGGTGGTGCACGCCTTTAATCCCAGCACTCGGGAGGCAGAGGTAGGACAATCACTGTGAGTTCAAAGCCACCCTGAGACTACATAGTGAATTCCAGGTCAGCCTGGGCCAGAGTGAGACCCTACCTCAGGGGAAAAAAAAAAGGATGAGGAGCTGAGTCCTACCTATTCCAAGCACCCAGGTAAGAAGCTGGGCATGGTTACACATGCCTGGAAGCCCAGTGCTGAGGTGAAGACAAGACAGTGCCGGAGCTCACTGGTCAGCTAGTCAGACCAAAACACTGACAGCTCCAGGTCTAAAGAGGGACTCGATTTCAAGGAAATAAAGCAGACGAGTGACCAAGGACGTCTAGCATTCTCCTCTGGCCTCTGCACACATGCACATGAGGTGTGCACATCTGTACACACATGTGCATGCACCACAGACGCACACATAACACACACACACACACGCATACACACAAAACACAAGAGTAGGCCAGCCTGGGCTCCATAATACCCTGTCTCAAGAGAAAAAAGACCCCAGAACACTGTAGGCCTGGGACTACAGATCTGGAAATGACCTCACCCGGGAGTGGACATACAGCAGCCATGAGAACCAGGAAGAATTACAGCCCTGTTTCTAAACCACCGGCCGACAACGCTGCTACGGCAGCCTGGAGGAGGCACACACTGTGGAAACGCTGCCTCTGGGTGATGGGCACTCACCGAGGATGGCGAAAATGATCATGAAGAAGAGCAGAAGCAGAAGGATGTCCATGAAGGGTGGCAGGGACTGGAAGATCTGCCGTAGGTTGCTGGGGAGACACACGGGCTAGCTGAGGGGCATCCTGGGAGGGCTGTCTGAGCCTCCTGGGGTGGGGCACATACTTGACTACATCTCACTGTACCAAAAAGGGACACCATGCTCAGCCTGATGTGCTTGAGGCCCTCACCCAGTGGGTGACAAGTACACCCAAGGTAGGTGAGGCACACACAGCCGCCTCCATTGGATGGCAGCACCCTGGCAGGAGAGGAAAGGCCTGGAGGCTGGAAGCCAAGGTCAGCTTCTATAGGTGGGAGGTAGCAGGCATGTAACGTGACCTAGAACTGTGCTACCTGCTTCCGGTGTTTGAGCACAAAGGATAAATAGACAGCTCACTGTCACCAACAGCACCCCAGCCAAGCGCTGGATGGAGGCTCTAAAGGTCTCAGCAGTTGGTCTGCTCTGAGCTCAGTGCTGTGGCCTAGACGGGAGGGCTGCTGAGCTGCTGGCCTGAGGCTGCTGCTGCTGAAGCTGGACCTGGAGCTTACGTGCTCAGAGGGAGGAGCCCTCTTGGACTTACACTGCCCCCACAGGCAACTCCTGCTCCCTAGCCTGGAACACCTGGCAATGCAACACAACAAGGAGCACCTGACCCATGTGCCGGGCCCTGGACCTTACCGCCGCACACCGCCGCAGTACCGGCAATCCACCAGGAAGATGCAGCGCAGGGCGCGGGTCACCCGCACGTGGGATGTCTGCCGCACCAGCACCACGGTGGCTTCGATGAACTGTACCACCAGCACAGAGGTCTGTAGGCAGCAGGCACAGAACACAGTCAGCACTCCAGCCCAGCCCCCTGAGAAAAGGCCCACAGAGACCAAGCCCAGTTCTCTGGCGTCCACTTGCTTTTTGCCCTTCTGTCATCCTCCCCCCACCTCAACAGGGCCAAAAGAGCCCTCCAGCTACAGCACTTGGGGAGTGGCAGGCAGGAAATGTGCCAACAGCTCCTTGTAGGCACGGGCTGCAAAACCTCTCCTCAGCTTGTGCACACACACCAGCACGCTCCCTGCGACCACACCAGCACCAGGAAGCCCAGAGGTCTAACCTCTGCTCTCCTGGAGACAATCTGGACAGGTGTGCATGGTCATCACACTGTCAAGAGCCACTCTGACATGGTCCTACTGAGGTCACAAGGTTCTATCTGAATTTCGATCCCTGGACCAAAGACCCCTCACTCTCCTTGGTCTGATTACATATGAAAATGAGAAGAGCAATGCATGCCCCCCTAAAGGCGACCGTGCAGGTGCCTGGCATGTGTCCAGCAGCTTGCCAGGCCTGATGAGGCCATAAGTGCAGGCAGCCAGAACCCCATTTCACACCCAAGCTCAGGCTGGGCCCATGGGGGATTTTAAATGGAGACAAGGAAACAGGCTCAAAGGGGACCTGGGAGAACATGTGCAATGCGGTAGACAGACAGACACATCACCTTGACCATGGTGCGTTTGTGCCGAACGAAGGTGTGGAGGCCCAGCCACCGCAACTTCATGCTGAGTTCAAACACCACTACCATGAGGGCCAGCAGCTCCAGGGTGGCATGGACCTGCAGCCAGAGTGGGTAGACAGTGTCTTCAACAGGCCCGGTCACAGCACCTCCCTTTTGGTCCCACTCCCTCCCAGGACTTCTCCCAATGCACACATGGTAGCTACAAAACCCCAAAGCCTGATACAGCCTTGGAGATGGAGCTTTTCCCAGACAGCTAAGAATAAACCTGACATTCAAGAAACAGATATGGACCACATGGTGTCAAGCTTGGAAGGAGCTGAGTTGTTCAAGATAAAAAGAGGAGATAAACTCTTTTCCCTAGGGCTGGGATGGCTTGAAAGTGCTCCCTGCTCAATCCTGAGGACCTGGGTTCCATCCCCAAACCCCACGTCAAAAGCCAGAAGCCTCAGCAGCCCAGCACACTGACAGCAATGTGGGAGGCGGAGACAGGAGAACTCCCTGGCATCCAGCTCAGGGCAAGATGGGAGGCAGTAACAGGAGAACTCCCTGGCATCCAGCTCACAGCAAGCACAGCAAAGAAGAATGAGACCCAGCATGAGCTCCTGCCTCAAGTGAGGTGGACACGAGCACATGGCACATATGTGCCTGCTCTCCCAAACACAAACCTGCCATGTGCATAACCTGCCTCAAGTGAAGCGGAAAGTGGTCTTCTGATCTTCACATGCGTACACACATGTGCACCCATTCGTACAAACAGGCACATACACACATGAACATGCATACCCCGCCACAAGTGAGGTAGACAGGTGTCCTCCTCTGACCTCCACATACATCCATGGCACACCCGCATCCACTTTCATAAACATGCACATATATATGCACACCCTGCCTCAAGTGAGGTGCACAGGTGTCCTCTGATCTCCACATGCATGCAGTGGCACACACACACTTGCTCTCACAAGCACACACACTTACACATGCACCCCCCCAAAAAAAACAAAAAGAAATCATGCATAGGCAAAAGACCCACTGAAGACATTAAGGAAGCAAGAATGAGGAGCTTAAAAACAAAAATGGAGAAGACAGATGCCCGAATTTCATTAAAATCTGTGTTTAAGAGGGCTGCTTGCTGGGCATGGGGGTGCATGATTTTAATCCCAGTGATGGGGAGGCAGAGGTATGAAGATTGCTGTGAGTTCAAGGCCAGCCTGGAGCTACAGAGTGTGTTCCAGGTCAGCCTGGGCTGAAGTGAGACCCTACCTCAAAAAGAGGGCTGCTAAGTGGACAGTAAGCCCTGCTATCCTCAATCCCCTATGGAGAGAAGACCCTCAACTGTCATCTGTGCCGGCTGCTGCGACTCTCCAATGCTGACCACAGGGTGGCCAGAGGAAGCCTAACTATAAACATGTGCTCTGTGGGGCTCAGGCTGGCTTGGGCGGGCTTGTCCCAGCAGCGGAGATACCAGCTGCTAGAAAACAGAAGGAACACCTCCTCAATCTGGGGCAGGGCAGCACATATGCCCTCTTGCTGTCCTTTCGGAACAGTCTTTTTCAGACATCTATTATGTGCCCCAGAGAGACATGGCTCCCAACCCAAAGGTGCTCACATAAATGCCCAGCCGGAGCGCAGGAACAGCAGGCGCCTCACACAGCGACAGCAGCAGCAGGAGCAGGGCCGTGAGCAGCTCCATCAGGTAGAAGAGGTGGTTGTGTACGAAGAGGTAGGCTGCCAGCGCTTTGGCATTCTTAGGGTGGGTGAAGAACTTGTCGTTGTTCTCGCCTTCCTGTAAGAAGGATCAACATGGCCATGTGAGCCTGTAGCACTAGAGAGGTGCCCAGGGCAAGGAAGGAGGGCAGACCCTGGGGCTGAGAGGCGATTCAAGCCAGAGACAGAATAATCATTGTTTCCAGGGCAAGGGATGTGGCTCAGTGGTAGAGAACCTGCCTACCATGTTGGAAGCCCTGAGTTTGATCTCAGCTCAACACAAAACCTGGCATGGCGATATCCACCTGCAGTCCTGGCACTAGGGAGGCGGAGAGAGGAGAATCAAGAGCTTAAGGCCATCCTCAGCTACATGAGTTTGAGACTAGCTGAAGCTATGTAAGACTCAATTTAAAAAATAAAATAAAATGTTGTGGCTGGGCTGGAGAAATGGCTTAGTGGTTAAGGCGCTTGCCTGCAAAGCCAAAGGACCCAGGTTTGATTACCCAGGACCCACATAAGCCAGAGACACAAAAGGGCACATGCATCTGGAGTTTGTCTGCAGTGGCTGGACACGCTGGTGCGCCCATTCTCTCTCTCTCTCTGCCTATTTCTCTCTTTCAAATAAATAAAGAAAAATAAAATATATTTTTTAAAAAGGCTGTGGCTAAGGAAATGGCTCAACTGTTAAAGGCACTTACTTGTAAAGCCAACCAGACCAGGTTCAACTCTTCAGCATCCGTGTAAAGCTGGATGCAAAAGGTGGGCATGGGAGCTGGGCGTGGTGGCACATACCTTTAATCTCAGCACTCAGGAAGCAGAGGTAGGAGGATTGCTGTGAGTTCAAAGCCATCTTGAGACTACATAGTCAACCTGAGCTAGAGTGAAACCCTGCCTCAAAAAAAAAAGAAAAGTGCGGGCTGGAAGGATTGCTTAGTGGTTAAGGCATTTGCCTGCAAAGCCAAAGGACCCAGGTTCGATTCCCCAGGACCCATGTTAGCTAGATGCACAAGGGAACACATGTGTCTGGAGTTCGTTTTCAGTGGCTGGAGGCCCTGGCCCACCCATTCTCTCTTTCCCTCTCTCACTCTCTCTTTCTGTCAACTAAACAAATAAATAAAATACTTTTTTAAAAAGTGGGCATGGGTCCCATGGCAAGATACCCTGCTGCACATATACATACATACATACAGATGAACAAATAATAAACATGGGCTGGAGAGATGGCTTAGCGGTTAAGGCCTATGCCTGCGAAGCCTAAGGACCCAGGTTCAATTCTCCACGTCCCACGTTAGCCAGATGCACAAGGGGGCACATGCGTCTGGAGTTTGTTTGCAGAGGCTAGAGGTCCCGGCACACCCATTCTCATTGTCTCTCTCTCTCTCCCTCTCTCTGTCTCAAATAAATAAATAAAATGTTTAAAAAAAAATAAAAAATATACATAGCCCCATCTCTGCCTACTGGCAGGCTCCAGAAATGCCACTCTTATTTACTTATTTATTTATCTATTTATTGAGACTGGCAAGATACGGAATTGGTACACGGGGGCCTTAGCCATTGCAATCGAACTCCAAACACATGCACTAGTGGCCATGTGCGACTTTGCACTTGCCTCACCCTTGTATGTCTGGCTAATGTGGGATCTAGAGAGTAGAACATGGATCCTCAGGCTTTGCAGTTAAGCGCCTTAACCACTAAGCCATCTCTCTCCAGCCCTTTTTCCCTTTTTTTTCTTTTTTGTTTTGGTTTTTTTTTTTTTTTTTTTTTTTTGGTTTTTCGAGGTAGAGTCTCACTCTGGTCCAAGCTGACCTGGAATTAACTCTGTCATCTCAGGCTGGCCTTGAACTCATGGCAATCCTCCTACCTCTGCCTCCCGAGTGCTGGGATTAAAGGCGTGCGCCACCACGCCCGGCTCTTGTTTTGGTTTTTTGAGGTAGGGTCTCAGTCTAGCTCAGGCTGACCTGGAATTCACTATGTAGTCTCAGGGTGGCCTTGAACTCATGGTGCCTCCCTGCCTCCTAAGTGCTGGGATTAAAAGCGTGCACCACCATGCCCGGCTTCCTTTCTCTAAAAGAAATATTTTATTTTAGTTTTTACTTATTTATTTGTGAGAGATAAAGAGAGAGAAAAAGAGGCAGATAGAGAAAGAAAGAATGAATGTGCCAGGGCCTCCAGCTGCTGCAAATGAACTCCAAGCATATGTACCACTTTGTGCATCTGGCTTACATGGGTCCTGGGGACTTGAACCTGAGTCCTTAGGCTTTGTAGGCAAGTGCCTTAACCATTAAGCCATCTCTCCAGCCTCAAAAATGCCACTCTTTAAAACCCACCAAGAATAGAAGGTTCTCAGAAGGTAGAAGAAGCATATATCTGACCCCAAGCAAAGAGCTTGGGGAGCTGGAGAAATGGTTTAGTGGTTAAGGTGCTTACCTGTAAAGCCTAAAGACCCAGGTGTGACTCCCCAGTGCCCACATAAGCCAGATGCACAAGGTGGTACATGCATCTGGAGTTCATTTGCAGTGGCTGGAAGCCCTGATGTGCCCATTTTTGTGCACCCATTCTCTCTCTCTCTCTTTTTATTTTTCCCAAGGTAAGGTCTCACTGTAGCTCAGGCTGACTGGATTTCACTATGTAGTCTCAGGATGGCCTTGAACTCATGGTGATCCTCCTACCTCTGCTTCCCAAGTGTTGGGATTAAAGGCATGTGCCACCACGCCTGGCATCTCTCTCTTTTTAAAGATTTTATTTTGATTTATTCATTTATTAGAGACAGAGAGAGGATGGGAGAGATAGAATGGACATGCCAGGGCCACTGCTAAAAGAAACTCCAGATGCATGTACCACCATGTGCATCTGGCTTACATGGGACCTGGAGAATCAAACCTGGGTCCCTCGGCTTCACAGACATGTACCTTAACTGCTAAGCCATCTCTCTAGCTCTGTGTACCCATTCTCTATCTGCCTCTTCTCTCTTTCTCCTTCCCTATCTCAAATGAAGGAAGGAAGGAATAAAAATAAAAAGAGCTCTGGCCTAAACCAAACCAGAAGGCTAGGCCCATCTTCCCCACCCTCTCTGCTGGCACAGAGAAAGTTCCTTGTCTTCCCTGTCAATGATGGAGGGGATAAGGCTGTAATTTCCCCAGGGCCTCATGAGGATAGAAAACAAGACATTGTGCCAGTCACAAGGTAAGTGCACCAGGCAGTGGCCACTAGGATGTTATTACTATAGCAGCCCTCAGGAAGACATGATGCCCACACCCAGCCAGACTCTTGGAGCCCATGAGGACTCCCCTGCTGCCCTCAGCCTGCACATACGTGTACACACACACACACACACCCTGCTCAGCACTTTCCAGTGGGGCACGGAAGAAGCCTTAAGAGAAGGAAGGGATAACTTAACTCCTTACCCTCAGCATGGACAGATTCCAGAGCCACTGCCCACATCCTACAATGCACACAGCCCTAAATAGTACATTCTAGCCCAAAGTACCCACAGTGCCGTGTAGGACCTCACTACATTTGCCTACACTGGCCTCCAAGTACAGCCTGTCCCCAGCCCTTCTGTGTCCTAGAGAAGAGAGGGTGGCTGGAGAGTGCAGGCCAGATTCCCACATCCAGAGTGCACATACTCTGAGAGAATCACCACCATCCTTGTGACCCTTCTGGCCCCTCTTCAAGGGAGGCCTAAGCTGTGGCTGACAGGGGACTTTGTTATCTCCCTGAAGCTGGATGTGTTGCTACCCAATAAAAGACAAACCACAAGCCAGACAATGGGGGCAGTCAGTGGGGAAGCCCCACAGGGCGGGCCTGAGCCAGCCCTGTGGCTGTGCAAGGCTGCGGTTCCCACTGCTTCCTCCATGGCTGCTCCATGAGGGGGAACACACATGGTGTCTGGAGGCTCTGGTTTAAATTACTCGAGATGTGGGGGGGGATTACCATATTTTTTATAATTATGGAAAATGTTAATAAAAATTGTGAAAATAGAAAAATTAAAAGACAACAACAAATAAATAAATAAATTACTCGAGAATGTCATTCTTTTTTTTTTTTTTTTTTTTTTTTTTTTTTTTTTAAATTTTTTTATTTATTTATTTGAGAGCGACAGACACAGAGAGAAAGACAGATACAGGGAGAGAGAGAGAATGGGCGCGCCAGGGCTTCCAGCCTCTGCAAACGAACTCCAGACGCGTGCGCCCCCTTGTGCATCTGGCTAACGTGGGACCTGGGGAACCGAGCCTCGAACCGGGGTCCTTAGGCTTCACAGGCACGCGCTTAACCGCTAAGCCATCGCTCCAGCCCAAGAGAATGTCATTCTTGTGCAACTTCTCCCAACCAGTGGCAAGGAAGGAAGGTATGGCTAGTGGAGTCGATGGTCGGCAAAGCTCAGCCCTGAACACTAGGACCTGAAGTGCCTCACAGTCAGGATGGGAAGACATCGCCAATGGTAAAGACAAAACAAAAATAACAACAACAAAAACCAGTGGATTCTGACCCAGCCCAAGTGGATGCTTATAGTACAGACTCGAGACCTTCATTCTCTGCTCTCTGGGATTCAAGTCCACACAAAAGCATGCAGGCTGAAGGGACCAGGGAGTACATGGCTCCGAGCACGAGTGAGTGAACAGACAAAATGTGGGAGGAAAGTGCAGGCACTAGCCGCCCTCAGGGCAGTGAGGGTCACTGACCCTCACACACTCCGTTGAGGTCATTCTCCAGCTCAGGGCCCGCCAGGCCTCATGCAGCAGCACAGCTCTCTCCCCGCTCAGTCATGTCTCCAACCCCCAGTGATGATGTTTCTGATGTTTTCTCAACTGCTGAGTCTAGAGTTAACTGTATATGACACAAAAACAGAGGGACTCTGGGGAGAATAAGGAACTGGTGGGAGGGGACAAGAAAGGAGAGGTGAGGGAGAGATACGAACAGAGTACAACAATCTACACGTATAGTACTACCATGCTGAAACTCTCTATCTTTTTCTGAGGCAGGGTCTCACTCTATAGCCCAATCTGGCCTCGGACTACGTAGCCCGAACTAGCTTCAAATTTGTGCCAATCTTCTTGCCTCAGTCATTTCTTGAATACTATGATTACAGGCACAGGCCACCATGCCTGGCTTGAAACCCAATTATTTTGTATAATAGTAATTTTTTAAAAGATGTCCTTTTTTGTTAAATAATACAGCTAATACACAAGTTTTTAGGGTAGCAAGAATTCCACCACAAGGGCTGGAGAGATGGTTTAGCGGTTAAGCGCTTGCCTGTAAAGCCTAAGGACCCTGGTTTAAGGCTCTCTTCCCCAGGACCCACGTTAGCCAGATGCACAAGGGGGCGCATGCATCTGGAGTTCGTTTGCAGTGGCTGGAAGCCCTGGCGCGCTCATTCATTCTCTCTCTCTGTTACTCTCAAATAAATAAATAAGTAAATAAATAAATCCACTGCAAGAAACATACATTTATTTACTTTATTTATTTATTTATTTTTGAGATAGAGTGTTGCTCTAGCCTAGGCTGACCTAGAATTCACTAGGTGGTCTCAGCCACCATGCCTGGCCCTTAATACTTAAACAACTTTACAGATGTGTGTGGGCATCTGTGGGTACATATGCATAGGCACACACACAACACTATAGGCACATAAAACTGATCATGAGTTGGGCATGGTGGTGTGTGCCTTTATCCCAGCACTTGGGGAGCAGAGGTAAGAGATGTCTGTGAGTTCAAGGCCAGCCTAAGACTATATAGTGGATTCCAGGTCAGCTTGGGCTACAGCAAGACCCTATCTGGGGAAAAAAAAATAGATCATGCAGGAATATCAACAAATTTGAGGCTGGCCTGAGCCACAGGGCGAGGTTCCATCTGGATCACTCTCCAGAATGATCGCATCACACTTGAGTTTCCACAAGCCCTACTTCCACCTGTGAGCAGCCCACTTCACAGGGACGCATGTGGCCAGGTGCAGCGCAGAGCACTGCCTGGCGGCTGGGTGGAGAGTCTCTGCTTTGCCATGCTGGGAATGAAGCCGGGCTTGCTGTGCTCTTTCTCAGCTAGTAGTGAGCAGTGGGTGGCCGTCCTTGCGAGGGCACTGCTGCGCTTCTGTGACGGGAGGTAGGTACCTCACACCCGCGTGACGGCACGCTGGTGGCTGGGTGTGATCAGAGCTGACTGCTTGTTTTTCTTTTGCTTTTTGTTTCTTTTTTTTTTTTAATTGTATTTTTTTGAGACAGGGTCTTATGTAGTGCAGGCTACTCTCAAACTCCGTATGTAGCCAGTCATGCCCTTGCTTTTCTAATTCTGCTTCCACCTCCCACGAGCTGGGCTTACGGGTATGCCTCACCACACCCAGTTTACGCAGTTCCGGAATGGAGCCTAGGACTTCGTCCATGCGAGGCAGGCACTCCACCCACTGCGCCACATCCCAATCCCACTGGAGCTAGTTTCTCTTCGCTTGCATACATGCAATATAGTGGTGTGTATGTATCTGTATGTGCCCTGTGGCATCCCATGTGCTCCCTTACAGCAGGAGGTAGGGGTGGTTGCCTGCGGAGGCCAGAGCAGAATACTGGGTGTCTGGCTCCATCACCCTTCTGCCTATTCTTGTTTAAGCCAGAGTCCCAAACAAGCTTGCTGGGTTTTGCAAGCTCAGCCGATTCCTTGGTCTCTGCTCCCCCTTGTGGGAGTGGGGTTATAGGCACCTGTGGCCTCACTCAGCTGTTTTTATGTGAATTCTATATTCCAAGCCCCCTCAGGATGTCATGCTTGCACAGGAAGAGCACTTAATCACTGTTCCATCTCTCCAGCCCCAGAGCTGTTTTGAAAGATGAATGCTCTCTTTCCAGAGGATGACTGAGAAACTAAGGAAAACAGTGCTGGTACCACAAAAGTAATAGAACTTGGCAATTTTCTGGGAATATGTCTGATTTTTTTAAATTTTATTTTATTTGCAAGGAGAGAGAGGGAAGAAGAGAGAGAGAGAGAGACTGAGACAGAGAGAGAATGAGGATGGGTTCCAGGATTTCTTGCTGCTAGAAACAAACTCCAAATACGTGTTCCACTTTGTGCATCTGGCTTTATGTGGGTCCTGGGGAACTGAACCCAGGCCATCAGGCTTTGCAAGCAAGTGCCTTAACAGCTGAGCCATTTCTCCAGCCCTCTGACTTTTTTTTTTTTTTTTGAGATAGGATCTTGCTCTAGCCCAGGCTGACCTGGAATCCACTATGTAGCCTCAGGATAGCCATGAACTTATGGCAATTCTCCTCCTTCAGCCTCCCAAGTACTGGGATTAAAGCCATGTACACCATACCTGGCTCTCTGACTTTTTAAAAAATATTTTATTTTTGTTTATTAGAGAGAAAAAGAGGCAGAGGGAGGGAGACAAACAGAAAATGGGTATGCAAGGGCATCCAGTGCTGCAAATAAACTCCAGATGGATGTGCATCTGGTTTATGTGGGTCCTGGGGAATTGAATCTGGGTCCTTTGGCTTTGTAGGCAGGTGCCTTAACCACTAAGCCATCTCTCCAGCCCTCTGACTTGTTTTTAATGGGCTCTGCTGATGTCTCTACAATGGTATCCAGGTGACAAGCTGTCACTGCATCAGGCAAAACACAGAAATTTTAGCTGTACTGTCAACTTTGGAAAGAAGTCTCCCAGTTTACCATGAGAGCTGGCACTGCAGAGGCTAACAACCATATCAATGTAGAAATGTTAATCATTTTCCGTATCTTTTTGGTTTTTTTTTGAGGTAGGGTCTCACTCTGGCCCAGGATGACCTAGGATTCACTATGTAACTATGTAGTCTCAGGGTGGCCTCAAACTCATGGCGATCCTCCTACCTCTGCCCAGCCTTCTTTTTTTTTTTTTGGTTTTTTGAGGTAGGATTTCACTCTAGCTCAGGCTCACCTGGAATTCACTATGTAGTCTCAGGGTGGCCTCGAACTCACAGTGATCCTCCTACCTCTGCCTCCTGAGTGCTGGGATTAAAGGCATGTGCCACCACGCTTTTTTTGTTTGTTTGTTTGTTTGTTTGAGGTATGGTTTCACCGAACCCAGACTGACCCAGAATTCACTATGAAGTCTCAGGGTGGCCTTACAGTGATCCTCCTACTGCTGCCTCCTAAGTGCTAGGATTAAAAGTGTGTGCCATCACACCTGGCTCATATCTTTTAAAAAAAATGCTATTATTTTTAATTTGAGATAAAGAGAGAGAGAATTGGCACACCAGGGCCTCAGCCACCGCAATCAAACTCCAGATACTTGCACCACCTAGTAGGCATGTGCAACCTTGCACTTGCCTCACCTTTGTGCGTCTGGCTTACATAGGATCTGGAGAGTTAAACACAGGTCCTTAGGCCTATGCCTTAACTGCTAAGCCATTTCTCCAGCCCTCTTTTTTTCTTTTGAAGGTCTTACTCTAACCCAGGCTGACCTTGAATTCATGGTGACTCTTCTACCACAGCCTCATCAGTGCTGAGATAAAAGGTGTGCATCACCATTCCTGACTGAAATTTGATCTTAAAAATCAGAAAGCAGGGCTGCCTTAGTGGCTAAGGCAGTTGCCTACAAAGCCAAAGGACCCAGGTTCAACTCCCTAGGACCCACCAAAGCCAGATGCACAAGGTGACACATGCGTCTGGAGTTCTTTTGCAGCTCTGTATGCCTGGTGTGCCCATTCTCTCTCTCTCAGACTCTCTCAAGTAAATAAATAAATAAATAAATAATTTAAAAAAATTTTAAATCAGAAAGCCAATTATGGTAATGCACCCTGGTAGGAAATTACTACACTTGCCACAAGACTAGAATTGGCCCTTGGCTCAGCGGTACAGCATGCAGAAGGCCCTGGGTCCCAACCCTAGCACTGCAAAAAAAAAAAAAAAAACCACAAACAAACAAACAAACAAAAAGGTAAACTATACAACTATGGATAGCACATGACTTTAAAATTACTTTAGAAACTTACATTATTAAAACAGGCAATTCTGGGCTGGTTGGTTTAGTGGTTAAGCGTTTGTCTGTGAAACCTAAGGACCTCAGTTCGAGGCTTGATTCTCCAGGTCTGACGTAAGCCCAGGCTGAGCTGGAATTCACTCTGTAGTCCAAGCTGGTCTCTCTTGAACTCACAATGATCCTTCTAGCTGTTTCTTAAGTGCTGAGATTAAAGGTGTGCACCACCACACCCAGCTCCATATGAAAACATCATTAATAAATTCCAACTGTGCTTCATTTTGAAAAATGTGTTTTTTACAGAGGTAGGAAGATCACTGTAAGTTTGAGGGCACCCTGAGACTACATAGTGAATTGAGATCAGCCTGGGCCAGAGTGAGACCCTACCTCAAAAAACCAAAAATAAAAGAATTTGCTTTTTTTTGTGTGATACGGCATAGCAGCTGTGTTGCCCCAAGCTCCCAGGCTCTATGAACCCCCTGCCTCAGCCTCCTGAGGGGGTGGGACTCCAAGAGTGAGCCATCACACCTGGCTGTGTAGATTTGGTTTTAAACCTTGAAAGAATGATATTGGCAGAGGCTGCCTTGCAGTTTCTTGCTCTCTTTTTGCAATTAAATTCATGATAATGAGCACGTTCTAGTTTTACAGAAAAGTATTTTTCCAAAAAGTATAAAACTAAAGCCGAGCATGAAATTGCAGGCCTGAAAGCACAAGAAGAGCGAGGCTGTCGGAACGCCTGCGCTGTGGACAGACGCGGCTGGAGTCCCAAGTAAGCAGCTTGTGGAGGAGGGCAGGGAGGGCAGAAAGGAGGACCTCCACCAGGCACAGCCACGAAAAGGGGTGCATGTGTGCCCACAGCATGACCATGCTAGTGCTCCGTTTCTCCCAGTGGGGTGCAGGGACAGCTATGCAAGGTTGAACTGCATCTCTAGGCATCTAAGGCTTCCCCTCAGGCACCGACCTGGGAGCAGCACCACTCACCTGGAGGTAGATCGCCGCTTCTTGGTAATTCATCTCCCAGTTGTGTCCCGTGGGGCTGGAAGGGGAAGTGTCCATCCCAGAGAGCAGACTGGGGACCTGGGAGTCGTGCATGGTGTGGCTGCCCCCATCTGCATCGGAAGAGAGGAGAGGTTCCTTATAATCCAGGCAAGACAGCAGGGCATGAGAGGGGTGTGGCAGCCACTCTGTCGCTCACACTTGGGTCAGTGCACATAACAACCTGTGCACTAACGAGCAGCCTCAGCGTGGCTAGTTAGACATGTTGTCTTGCTCTTGAAGGAGAGAAGAAGCCCACAGAGGGAGGAAGAGAGGAAGGGAATAAACAAGATGACACACATTTCTGCTGACTGAATGGAAAAGACACACAGGAAGGAAAATAAGACTTGGAACTGACCTCCTCCAAAGGGCAAGAGGGCAGGTCACCAGTGTCATGAAAGTATGTGTGCTGTGTAGACTTTTGACTTCTGGAAGCATGCTGAGCCTCTGCCTAGTCAAACATTTAACCAGTAGTTCTGTCTGAGGCACAGAGCCATCTGCTGCTTTTCCCTACTCCTGTTCTCATGCACCTCTTCCGGAACCCTGCCCTGCTTTGCCTTGGCAGAGTGCCTTCTCCTGCCCTCAGCCACCCTGCCCAGCTTGGGCTGAACCATTCCTGGCTCCCAGGCAGCTGACTTGAGCCTGCTGGTAGGGTGGGGAAGAGACTGGTGCAGGCAGAAGCACTGGCCCAGGGCAGCCCAGTAAAGGCTGGACTTGGAACTTTTCCTGGATCACTGTGGAAGGGAGGGGCTCCTCTGTCCTGGCTATGTGAGAGGGACCAGAACAATCACTGGGACAGAGCCCTGACTGGACCTCTGGGTCTCCTTGGCTTCAAGGTCCGAGCTGATGATAAAGGCCCTATCTGAGCATGGCTTACACACTCAGTAAACCACTGCATGTTGTATGCAGGCATCACAGTATAATAGGTTTGTTAGTACAACTATGTCAACTTAAAATTGTGTGTGTGTGTGTGTGTGTGTGTGTGTGTAGGATGTGTGGCGCAGTATATGGTACGGTTTATGCACATGTGTGTATGTGTGTATAGAGAATATGTGGTGTAGTGTATTGTGTGGTGTGGTGTATGCATGTCTGTAGAGGGTGTGTGATGCGATATGCTGTGTGGTATAAGCACATGTACGTGTGTAGAGGATGTGTGGTGTGGTGTACGGTGTGATACATGCACATGCATGTGGAGGCTGAAGAAAAACCTTGGGTGCCCTCCTCTATTGCTTATCTATGGTTTTCCTTGAGACAAGATCTGTCCCTCAACCAGAGCTGCTGTTGTCAGTCAGAAAGCCCCAGAGATTCTCCTATCTCCCTCCCTGGAGACTAGGAGTGCAGACAGGGGTAACTGCACCAGTACCTTTTTGTTCTTTTTTTTTTTTTTTTTTTTTTGGTGGTAGGGTCTCATTCTGGTCCAGGCTGGCCCAGAATTCACGATGTACTCTCAGGGTAGCCTCGAACTCACGGTGATCCTCCTACCTCTGCCTTCTGAGTGCTGGGATTAAAGGCGTGTGCCACCACACTCAGCTACCAGTCCTTTTTTTTTTTTGCTTATGGAGTCATGGTTCTCACTCTAGCCCAGACTGACTTGGAACTCATTCTATAGCTCAGGCTGGACTCAAACTCACAGTGATCCTCCTAAGTGCTGGATCACAGGATGCGATGACACGTCTGGCTAATGTTCTTTCCATGGGTTCCGTGAAGATGAACACAGGTGGTCTCAGGCCCTCATGCTTAAACATCAAGTACTCTTAACTGCTGAACCATCTTCCAGCCCTTAAAAAAATTTAAATCTCAGCCGGGTGTGGTGGTGCACATCTTTAATCCCAGCACTCAAAAGGCAGAAATAGGAGGATCGCCATGAGTTCAAGGCCACCCTGAGAGAATTCCAGGTCAGCCTGGGCTAGAGTGAGACTCTACCTTGAAAAAAAAAAAAAAAATTAAATCTCACTTCTTGCTGGCTCTTCTCCTAGACCATGGCCTGAGCAACCTCTCCCCTGAGCCAGCACAATCCTGCCCCCTTGCTTCCTGACCTGCCAGTGACAAATGTGCATATGTGTGTGTGGGTGTGCTTGTGCACACCTTCCAGCTTAGTATAACAATACCCTCACTAAGGCCAGGTGTGGTGGTGCATGCCTTTAATCCCAGCACTTGGGAGGCAGAGGTAGGAGGATCACCATGAGTTCGAGGCCACCCTGAGACTACATAGTTAATTCCAGGTCAGCCTGGGCCAGAGTGAAACCCTACCTCAAAAAAAAAAAAAAAAAAAAAAAAGAATAATAAAAAAAACAAAAAAACAAAAAACAATACCCTCAGTGAAACTAGGCCAGATGGAACTGCTTCTGCTTAAGCATGTCACAGCACTCACCGCCTTGGGGAAGCCCTAAGCATCCCGCTCTCGCAGATTGAAACGATCCTTTCTGCAGTCATCTTGTCCCCCTCACTCTTGCTATCACTACCCTGGTCTCCTAATTCATCTGGAAAGCCCTGGAACTTTCTGTCTAAAGGTCTTTGCGCTTCATATCCCCCTGTCCCTAGTGGACTTTCATGCATCTTTCAGTTTTCTATCCAAATGCTGTCTCCAGAGGCACCCTTGACCTCTGGCCTGGAAAGTCACACAGACTCTGACTCTGAGCCCACCCTACCTGTGCTTCCTCGTGGCCTGGCACTGGCCACCCGTGAGCCTGCTTCTTGCCTCAACATCAGCCCCATGGACACAGGGACTTTGCTATTGGTCACTGTGGTGTCCCTAGAGCCCAGAACAATGTCGGTTCAGTGCAAAGTTGTCTAAACTGAAGTGAAGTCGGTTTCGCCCTGGAGATCAAAGACTCTACAGGGCACTGGACAACAACACACAGCCAGAGGCAGAGGGAGCGGAGCCAGGCACAGGGGCTGGAAGCACACGGAGCAGCACCCAAAGATTAACAGAAGGGAGCCTGACATGGTCCTGGCATTCTTGGAGATAATCCTTTTAAAGACAGGCTGCAGAGGGACAATTCCAAACCAGGACAATTTAGGACACAACCTCAGGCCCTTAAAGAGTGGATGGGGAGGAGGAGTGGTGGTAAATAAAGGGCAAGCTCTCAAGCTCTCCCTCCGGGGACGACTTTGTTCTGACTTTGTCCCTCACGACTCAGAACTTGGCAGAGCTCAGGGGTTTGGCTCTCACTCAGGCACAGGGCTGAAAGGCCCTGGGTAACCTGGGCTGCTGAGGGCTTTTCAAGAAAACCACAGGTGATTCCAAAAGGCCTCTTTTGCCCTGCACAGGTGGCTAGGCGGCGCATTTAGGGATTACAGAAAGGGCAAGATGGCAGCAGGGAGCCCTCCCTCCCAGTCCTTTATGTGGAGGCTTTGGTGGAGTCCAAGAGCACTTCCTGTCAGGCTCAGATTCCCTCCCGTATGTTTGTTCTCAGCCTGCCTGGCTCCCAGGCTGGAGGCTCTCCAACTTCCAAGGGCTATTGTCCCCAGTGTAAGCTATGCTTAGGGGCTTAACAGCTTCCCAGTAGGAAAGGCCTATTAAGACTGCACAGCATGGCAGAAGAGGCGCTGGGTAAGAAGGCCTTGGTGGTGCCAAGTATGGGTGGGATGTGGCCCGTGAGTTCAGATGGGGAACCCACCCCCAGGAGCCTGGCCTCCTTGACTACCAGTGATCCTAACGGTCTGTCCACCAGCCCCTCTGAGGCCCTGGGGTTTCACTACCTGCGTCTGCTGGCACCCCCCACCCCCGCCCTGGTTGACAAGACCCTGCCCAGCCCTCTGCACTTGCCAGGGGCGGCAAAGCAAGGAGCAGAGCATACCACAAGGACCACGACGAAGGAGCCTGGACAACCTCAGCACAGGGCAGCTAGGGGGAGGGCTCTCCACAACCTCCTCCAGGACAGAGGCTGCCCTACATCTCTGCATTTCTGCTGCTCTCGGAGCTGTCTGGGCTGGAAACTCGCAGGGACAGAGGCACAAGACCTGTGAGGTGGTGGAAGTGTCGTCTCCCTGGCTGTAACAGCCACAGCTGTGAAGGGACCAGCGGAGGTGGGCCAAGAACACTCTTGGCAACCGAGAAGAGGGCATTCTGAGCCTCAGGGGAAGTCCCAGAAGGAAAACAGTGTGTTCCACACCACTGGTGCCCTAGGCACAGCTCTCATGAACACCAGACTAAGCAGGCAGGCACTCCATTTCAAGCCCGCAGACCCTGCCCACTTGAGGTTTATGTAGCTCCCACCCTGGAACTCCCTTCCTGAGCCTTGGTCATGGGCCCAGGGATGTGAGCGCGAAGTCATCAGAGGACAGAGGGAAAGAATGGACAGAAAGCACTGAACAGACAGGCACTAGAATACAAAAACTACCAGACGCTCACAGAACACAAGAGGCTCCACCCCGAGGACACAGGCAGCCCAGGATGACCTGGTTGCACAGATGGCCGGGCAGCCTCCGCACTGATGTAACAGGCCCAGACGCTCCCTGCAAACAGCTGGCTGCTTCCCACGCAGCCGCGGAAACGACCCTGCGGGGAATGTGAGGTTTCCGTTCGCTGGAGCACAGCGTGCAGCAGCGTCCTGGTGCTGCTGGATAAATAGAAACAGTTTCCATATGCCGGCCATAAAGCCGCACCAGGGAGGAGAGGAGAGAGGCGAGGGCGGGCAGGAGAGACGCTGTGCTGCCGGCCTCCACCCAGCCGGCTGGGTCGGCTCCAGCAGGCAATGCCCTGGTGGCCTGTGCTCGGAGCGAGGAAGCTCTGAATAAAAGGCCTGCGAGCAGCTCCTGCAAAGCAGCTCTTTCGGCTAAATACAAGTGTTCAGGGCAGTGGGTACAGGGAGCCTCCATATTTCCCTCCCTACTTTTGTTTTCCTTCCCTACTTTCTTAACCAAGCTGCCTCACTCACACTCTTTAAAACAGCCCTGCGGATTGCTCTGCAACACAAGTGTAGCCCTGGATAGCCCAGCTCACTCTTGTCCCCCACTCACGATCTTCTTCCTGAGAGCCTCAGTCTCTTCACCCAAAAGCTGGGACCTATGCCAGCCCTGCTCTGGGCAAGGCAGAAACAAATGCGAATGCCCAGAAAGCCCTCAGAGCCCTCCGGAAACCAGTGCCCGCCAGAATGACAATGAGCGACCGTGCAACTGCTCGCCAGTTGTCACTGAGAGCCCCACTCCACAGGAAATGCTCAAGCAGGGGAGGAAAATAAACCAGAGTGACGTGACGCTGATGAGTTTTACAGACACTGTGGCACCACACTGCTTCTGGGTGAACGCGCTTCAAGGACCCTCAGATGAAAATTGGCCGTAAGACACCGAACGGCATAAGGCATGCTGCCCTCTCCTTGGCCTCTGCTTTCTGGTAATTGGCTGCAAGATGGCATGGAGGGCAGACCACATCAATGCCCATCACCGACAGCTCAAAACCAGAGCAGAGCCCGCCCCAGGCACATACCCGCCTCCAGAAAGGCCAAAGCTGGCACATGGCCCTCGAAGTTCAATGGCTGGAGCCAGCCCAAAGCTAGTCCTGCCAAAGGCTTACTTGGGCCAAGGATGAACGGAAGGCTCAGCAGGGCAGCACCATGGGTCAAGCACTATTCTAGAAGGAACTGTGAGGGTTGGAGAGGTGGCTTAGAGGTTAAGGCACTTGCCTATGAAGCCTAAGGACCCCGGTTCGAGGCTCGATTCCCCAGGACCCACATGAGCCAGATGCACAAGGGGGTGCATGCATCTGGAGTTTATTTGCAGTGGCTGGAAGCCCTGGTGCGCCCATTCTCTCTCTCTGCCTCTTTCTTTCTCTGTCGCTCTCAAATAAATAAATAAAAATGAACAAAAGAAAATTTAAAATAAAATCTTTGTTTAAAAAAAAAATAGAAGGAACCGTGACTCTGAACTAGCTAGGATAAAGCCGTGTGCCACCTTAACTCTGTTTTCAGCCACCTGATAGGGACTTAAGTGGCCAAGCCCAGGTTCATCCACATACCAGCCCTGCTGAGAGGAAGTAGAGATGGGGCCAGAGGGCTGAGAACAATAGAGATGAGCAGAGGAAGCAGAAGGCAGGGCTGCACAGAGGAGAAACAGCTGGACAGAGAGACCACAGAAATGTTGTTGACGGCAACCAGCAACCGGCTGAACCCATCCCCAAACAGCCACACAGGAAGAGAATCCCTAGCTGGACATGGTGACAATGGCCTGTAATCCCAGCACTTGAGTGGTGGAGACAGGAAGGTCATGAGTTCAAGGTCATCTTCAGCTACATGGTAAATTATAAAACCAGCCTGGGCTACATTAAACTTTGTCACAAAATAATAATAATGGGCTGGAGAGATGGCTTAGCGGTTAAACACTTGCCTGTGAAGCCTAAGGACCACAGTTCGAGGCTCGATTTCCCAAGACCCACGTAAGCTAGATGCACAAGGGGGTGCACGCATCTGGAGTTCATTTGCAGTGGCTGGAAGCCCTGGCATTCTCTCTCTCTATCTGCCTCTTCTCTCTCTCTCTGTTGTTCTCAAATAAATAAATAATGAACAAAATTAATAATAA
This sequence comes from Jaculus jaculus, assembly GCF_020740685.1. Classification (NCBI taxonomy): domain Eukaryota; kingdom Metazoa; phylum Chordata; class Mammalia; order Rodentia; family Dipodidae; genus Jaculus; species Jaculus jaculus. Next base: position 26,330,252 of record NC_059114.1, read on the forward strand.
TAATAATTAATAATAAGAGCTAGGGAAATAACTCAGCTAGTAAAGTACTTGCCTCCTAAGCATCGGGACCCCAGTAACCACGTAAAAATCAATTCCTAGTAGCCATGTAAAAAATGCCAGCAGAGGTGGCACATGCCCATAACCACAGCCTGGGGGGCGGGTGGAGATAGGAGAATACCCAGGGCTTGCTGACGAGCTAGTCTAGCCTAATCCATAGGCTCCAATGAGCCAATGAGACACCCTGTCTCAAAAATAAGTACCTGGAGCAGGGTGTGGTCATGCACACCTTTAATCCCAGCACTCAGGAGGCAGAGGTAGGAGAATCACCATGAGTTCGAGGCCACCCTGAGACTACATAGTGAACTCCAGGTCAGCCTAGGCTAGAGTGAAACCCTACCTTGAAAAACCAAAATAAATAAATAAATAAATAAATAATAATAATAATAAGTAAGTACCTGTTCCTTTCCAATCCACCATCTGTGGTGGGGCCACTGCCATAAAACCCTCAGGGGAAGACCATCATGTTCAAGGTTGACCAGGGACACTATAGAAAATGTGAAGGCCCAGATCCAGGATAAGAAAGGAATTCCTTCCAAAGGCTGGTCTGTGCTGGTAAGCAACGGGAAGATGATGTACTTTGAGTACAGCATTCAAAAGAAGTCCACCCTTTGTCTTGCATTGAGACTTTGTGGTGGTGCTAAAAACAAAAGCCCTATACCACTCCTAAGAAAAATAAGCACAAGGGGCTGGAGAGATGGCTTAGCAGTTAAGGCACTTGCCTGTGAAGCCTAGGGACCCAGGTTTGATTCTCCAGGTCCCATGTGAGCCAGATGCACAAGGTGGAACATGCATCTGTAGTTCATTTGCAATAGCTAAGGTCCCTGGCATGCCTATCCTCTCTCTCTCTCTCTCTCTAATAAATAAAAAAAAATAAAATCTTTTTAAAAAAATAAGCACGTGCTGGGTGTGGTGGCACACACCTTTAATCCCAGCACTCGGGAGGTAGAGGTAGAGGACTGCTGTGAGTTTGAGGCACCCTGAGACTCCATAGTGAATTCCAGGTCAGCCTGGGCTAGAATGAGACCCTACCTCGGAAAACCAAACACACACGCTCACAAGAGAAAGCAGATTAAGTTGGCTGTCCTGAAATATCAAAAGGTGGATGAAAATGGCAAAATTAGTCGCCTTTGTCAGTGTCCTCCTGATGAGTGTGGGGCTAGAGTTTGGGTGGCCAGCCACCTTGACAGACATTCCTGTGGCAAGTGTTGTCTGACTAACTGCTTCAACACACCAGAAGACAAGGAACTGTGTATGAGTTCAAAAAGTCACAAGCTAACAATAGAAGTTCCTGAGGACAACATTCACACACATAAACATGCACTCACACACACCAATACACATACATACATGCACACTACATACACATACAGACCCAAACCACCAAAAAAATAAAAATAAAAATAAATGCCTTATGAACTAGACTGCACTGTTCTCCCCACCCATGGAGGAGGCAGTAAGGCAGAGAGAAGTGACTTGTCTCAAGTCATGACACAGCAGGCTGCTCTGACCAGGCACCCACCTGAGGAGTGCTCAAGATGCTGTGCAAACATGTGTGACGGCCCTGCACTTCTCACACGTGCGTGAACATGGGACTGCCCAGTGAAGACTGGCACTGGCACCGACTCCTATCCTATCGTTCCTGGGAAGCACATGACATGGCCCGTGGGAGCAGGGAGTGACACAGGAGCAGCAGTGGGTAAGGCTGGGCCCCAGCAGCTGACGACGTACACAGACAGAGAGTTGCTTTGGACTCCACCCACTGTGTCCCTGGCAGTGTCCATGCAACCACTCCAGCCCTACCCAGGTCTGCCAGGGGAGCTGGCTGGACCAACACTGGCCACATCCAGCATCTGGTTCTGACTCAGAAGGCTCTGTTCAGAACAGCAACCAAGAGGGGCAAGGTGACGGCCAGACATAAGTCTCGGGGGCAGCGTCAGTTGGGGTGAAGGAAGTCTACATGCTACAGAGACAGATGTCCCAGGCACACCACGTCTCCAAGGAGCTGAAGTTCTGGGTCATCAGTGGCCTTAGCCTGAGCTTTCCTTCCTTTTGCCTCAGTGTCCCTTTCTGTCCAGTGGGAAGGCAGCCAAAGAAAGCAAACAATAGAAGAGGTCAAGAAGACATTCTAAAGAAGAGCAGAGCTGGACTGCAGTGATGGCTTAGCAGTTAAGGCACTTGCCTGCAAAGCTAAGGGAACCAGGTTCAACTCCCCAGGACACTCGTAAACCAGATGCACAAGGTGGCGTATGCGTCTGGAGTACATTTTGCAGTGACTGGAGACCCCTGGCATGCCCATTCTCACTCACTCTCAAATATATGTATACATATATATGTATGTATATGTATATGTTTTTTTTTTTTCAGAAAATAAGGGGCTGGAGGGATGACTTAGTGGTTAAGGTGTTTGCCTGAAAAGCCAAAGGAGCCAGGTTTGATTCCCCAAGACCCATGTAAGTCAGATGCACAAGGGGGTGCACGCATCTGGAGTTCGTTTGCAGTGGCTGGAAGCCCTGGCATGCCCATTCTCTCTGTGTTCCTCTTTCTCTGTCAAATAAATAAATAAATTTTTTTTTAAAAAAAAAGAAGGGCAGAACATGGGATGCTGGCCATGAACTGTCTTTGTACTGAGGGAAGGGGTCAGGGAAGTTAAACACTATTTTCAAATGTAACCCCAAGTTCTCTGAAGAACGAAGAGAACCAACTCATAACCCTGAAGAGGAAGTCAGAGGTGCAGTGAGAAGAAAGCTGAGTCTTCAGCACAGCGCCCTGCTAATCACTCAGGAGCTCGCCAGGGCAGCGCAGCGTTGCTACTTTGTTGACAATGAAACCCTGACACTATTATTACTGCGTTTCTGTGTATTCACTGCCAACTGTGACGTGATACAGTATCTGCCTCTCATTTAACCTTGATGACTCTGGCGACAGATACTCTAAGCCCTGTTTCACAGATGAAGAAACTGAGGCTCAGGAAGAAACATGCTCAGCACTTCATTCCTCCTCCTCAGCCACCAAGAGAACTTCAACATCCTTCCTCTGCCACAGACTAGATACCCTAGACTAGAATGTCAGTGGTCTCACCTTCCTCCAGAAAGCAAAGAATTCTCCCATGCTACCACCACCCCCAGACTTCAGAGCCCCTCCACACTGAGACACTGCCCAGTCTCCAAGCAGAAACAGAAAGAAAAAAATAAAAGGAAAGGAAAAAACACGTGTAACAAACTGACTACACGGACCACCTGGCCTGGAGGCTGACTGGACTCTGCTATCAATAAAAGCCGAGTCCTGGTGAGAAGCCAGCCAGGCTCCGGGGTGTGCACTCACAAACAACGAGGCAAGCAAGCCAAGTGTGAACAGCCAAGCCTGCAAGAAGAGGAGACCCTTGAGAGCCACAGAGAGAAGGCATCACACTTCCCAACGGCCACCCACAAGTACGAGCCGATGCATCCGGCAGCCTGGAGCAGCTCCAAGCCATTAACCAGTACCAAGCACAGCCGCTCCGCCCGAGCCGATTTTCCACAAGAGCTAACAGAATAAGAGAAAGGAAATGGAATCAAATAGCATTCCACCAGAAAGATAAGAGAGACAGACAGCCTTCAACTGGCGGGGGGGAGTCAGATGTGAGGACCAAGCACCCCAAGATGCTGCAATTATAGGACACACAAGGCTCCCGAGGGAGTAGAACAGGCTAGGAGACAAGAACTCCCACCTAAAAGCCGGCAGATCCTGGGAAGTAGGGCCATGCTAAGTCAGATCAAGCCTTGTCCTTACCCAGTGGCTCTAGGGATGGGTGAAGCTTGACAGATAGAGTCACCTGGGACCTTAGGTGTGTCTGGCACCTGGTGATTCCCTCCCAGGTAGGTCACTTCATGTCTATTTATAAAGTGTGCAGAGAATATGTACACAAGACCCCACCTTGCTTTTGTGAAACTTGCTGTCCCAGAAGTGGTAGAGCTGTGTGACACACCAGATCAAAACACAGCAGCCACTTCCCTACAGACAATGGGACAGGCTCTCTACCTTCCTGCCCCGTCCCATCCTGTCCCACCAGCCATCTCCGCCGGGCACCACCAACAGTTAGTGCCTGGCACTAACCCAGCCTGATGCTGGCAAAGGAAAGGGGTCATTCCTACTGTGAATAGATTCTTTTTTTCACAGGCCAACATAGTGGATCCAGCACATGAGGAGCTGGGAGCCACTGGCTGCTGCGAGGTGAAGAACGGGGCGGAGGGGAAGGCATCATGTTGGGGGTCTACTTCGATGCTGCCTGGCAAGGGGAGGCCTGCAGCAGCAGAATGCCATGCTGGAGGGACCCTCCAGGCACTCAACCGCACAAGCTGTTTACAGAAAGCTAGTGTGGTGAGACACACCTGTAATCCCAGTACTGGCGCTTGAGGCTAGCCTGTAGCAAGGCTGTTTCAAAAAACAAAACAAAACAAAGTGGTTTACAGGAGAAAATAAGCAAGATGGTATTATGTGTTTTTTTGTTTTGTTTTGGTTTGGTTTTTTTGGTTTTCTTTGAGGTAGGGTCTCACTATAGCCCAGGCTGACCTAGAATTCACTATGTAGTCTCAGGGTAGCCTCGAACTCACGGTGATCCTCCTACCTCTGCCTCCTGGGATTAAAGACATGTGCCACCATGCCTGATTGTGGTATTCTTTTTTTTTTTTTTTAAAGTGTTAAGACTTTACTAGATTAAGAGAAGGAAAGAAGCAGGATCTGGTATTCTTTAGTTCCAACACTTGGGAGGCAGAGGTAAGAGTACTGTTGTAAGTTGAAGGCCAGCCTGAGACTACATAGTGAATTCCAGGTCAGCCTGAAAAACAGAGATAGAGAGAGAGAGAGAGAGAGAGAGAGAGAGAGAGAGAGAGAGAGAGAGAGAGAGGGAGGGAGAAAGGGGGGAGAGCTCTAGAAGCCACCCAAACCTGGGTCATTTATAGGTTCTGAATGGTGGCTGAGCTGAGCTGAGCTGAGCTGAGCTACCCAGCAAGATGATATTCTTAACAAATGCACAAAACTTGAACAGTTCTGACTTCAGACTTTGGATTATGGGGCATCATTTGTGGAGAAATTAAAAGAGCAGAACCCAACTACGCCAAGGGTAAGTGAAGCCAAGTGTCCGTAGTTGGCCAGGTCAGGGCATTAGGTTTCAGAGCTTCATGGACTTGGCCCAGTATGTGGCCTTAATCTTTGACTTCTGCATCGAACACCACATGCTCGTGCCAGTAGAACTTACTTTGTTTGCTGGTGGTGTATGCGTGGCATGTGTGGCGCAGCAGGGGCATATGCCTGCCCACGGAGACTGGAGAAGGCCAGGTGTCCTGCTCCATTGCTCTTCTGTCCATTCTTTTTTTTTTTGCTTTTTCGAGGTAGGGTCTCACTCTGGTCCAGGCTGACCTGGAATTAACTCTGTAGTCTCAGGGTGGCCTTGAACTCACGGCGATCCTCCTACCTCTGCCTCCCGAGTGCTGGGATTAAAGGCGTGCACCACCATGCCCGGCTTCTGTCCATTCTTATTTGAGCCGGGGTCTCTTACTGATACTGAGCTTGTCATTTTTTCTGAGCCCAAGTGATTCCCTTGTCTCTGCTCCCCTCTGTGGGATTGGGGATACAGGCACGCGTGGCCACACCCAGCAGCTTACATGGGTCCTGGAAATTTGAACTCAGGCAGGTTCAGGTTCCCTCAGGCCCTCATGCGGGTGCCGGTTATTGTCTACCATGACAGGTTTAATAGAAATTGTCAGTAATAACAACACAAGTCATTCAATGCCGGTTCAATTCCCCAGTACCCACATAAAGCCAGGTGCACAAAGTGGCACATGTATCTGAATTTATTTATAGTTGTAGGGGGCCCTGGCTCATCTATTCTCTCCTTCTCTCTCCTTTGCTTTCTCAAATAAATAAATTGAAAAAAATACAAGTCATTGACATTTATGAAGGCATTATGTTTGTATTTTGGGGGGGATTTTTTTGAGGTAGGGTCTCACTCTAGCCTAAGCTAACACGGTATTCATTCTGCAGTCAGGCTGGCCTTGAACTTACAGTAATTCTCCTACCTCAGCCTCTGAAGTGCTGGGATCAAATGTATGAGCCACCATTCTTGGCTCTGAAGCCATTACTTTTTTTTTTTTAGTTTTTCTGAGGCAAGCCCAATGAAGTGGCCTTTTTTTTAATGCAAGAGATAAGAGGAAAAAAACCTGCACTTGAACTTCAGATGCATGCACCCCCTTGTGCACGTGTGCAACCTCACACACTTGCATCACTGTGCATCTGGCTTATGTGGGACATGAAGAGTTGAACATAAGTCCTTAGGTTTTGCAAGCAAGCCCTTTAACCACTAAGCCCTCTCTTCGGTCTACTGAAGGCATTAATTTCTAAAGCAATCTATTAGTTAAGTAATTTTAGTGCTAGAAGCAGCAAATAAATCATGTGTGGTTAGACGATGATTACAAGGACTGATATTCTATCTGACCATCATAGCTCAAAAGTCATCTTAAGGTGGTGCACACCTGCAATCCCAACCCTCAGGAGGTGGAGGCTGGAGGATCAGAAGTTAAGGTCAGCTTCAGTCTGGGCTACCCCTTGTCTCAAAAATAAATGGACTAGAGAGATGGCTCAGTGGTTGAAGCATTTGCCTACAGAATCTAATGACCCAGGTTCGATTCCCAGTGCCCACGTAAACCCAGATACACAAGGTGGCACATGGATCTGGAGTATGTTTGCAATGGCTGTACGCCCTGGTGTGCCCATTCTCTCTCAGTCTCTGTCTCTCTCAACTTACAAATAAATAAATAATTTTTTTTTATTTCCTTTAAAAAAAAAAAAAACAAGCTCAAGCAACAACCAAAACTCTTAGATTGAATCACTGTAAATTAATCCCAATGTAGATATACTTGTTACCTCATCCTGGGTAACCATATTAACACAAACTTAGCAGCGTAAAATAACACACACTGATCTTACTTCTGTGGGCCTGGGAAGCTTAGCTCACCCCTCACAGTCTATAGTCAAGGTGTCGCTCAGGGCTGATTCTCAGGTGAAGGTGTGGCTAGGGAAGAACCCTCTTCCAGACAACTTCCAGCTCCTGGTGGCCAAGGCCACATGCTGACTTCATGCAGTGACAGCTCACAAGATGGCTTCTTTCTTCCTTCTCCAGAGAACTATCCTGGTGCCTGGGCTCTTGGTCTTATCTCCTCCTATCAGTCCAAGAAACTTTCAGTACTAATTCCCCTTTTCTCCTTATCTTCTGTTCATTTGTTTTGACACAGGGGCTCACTCTAAGCAAGGCTGGCCTCAAACTTTGTTTTTGGAACTTTCTAGAGCCTGGGAGGGGAAATATTCCCTCAGGACTTGCCTGAAAACAAGCAAGCAGGGCTCTGAGGTGGCCACCAATTCCTCCTGTGCCACTAAGCCATCACGTGCCCAGCTGTGGTGGTCAAGCAGCATTTGCTGAATGGACACATGAGCCCTGGGGCCCACTGCCTGTCTGGGAAGATGGCTTCCCTCCCACACCTCCACGGTTGTCTGTAGAATGATAAGGAATCCTATTTGCTTGTCAAGTGTTGGGGTGACCACCCATAAACGCAGCTGCCATCAAGGCTTCTGCCTTGCCTGTTGGGCAGTAAGAATGGCCCAGAAGCCGGGCATGTGTGGTGGCGCACGCCTTTAATTCCAGCACTGGGGAGGCAGAGGTAGGAGGATCGCCGTGAGATCGAGGCCACCCTGAGACTACATAGTGAATTCCAGGTCAGCGTGAGCTAGTGAGACCCTACCTTAAAAACAAAAAATTGTAATGCAAGTATCCAGGCTGTACTTAAATACATCTATCCTTCAGTATAGGGCCAGTGGCTCCAAAGACAAGCCTCTGGTGAGGGACGAATGAGACACCAAGGCTGCAAGGTGTAGAGAAGAGTGTTGCCACCTGGCCATCTAGTTGAGCAGAGGACATCTGCCCCACCATGATCAGGAGGCTCATGTGGCACTTAAGAGAGTGGCCCTGGAGTGACAGAGAGCCCCTCTGGGCCTGGGGCTGGTCAGGTGGGAGGGGCAAAGGCGGGCTTCCTCACCTTGAATTCCACTTGGCTCTCACCAACTGCCACCTGTTGGGATGACAAATCTAAGAGGCTGTTCCCATGGCCCAGGCCAGGGGATACTGAGAGTGTCCCACTCATTCAGGACTGCGCCTGTGAAAGGCAGGAGGATGCTGGGTTGGGTCTGAAGATGTGATGTGCGCTGTGCCAGCCCTGCCTGGGGAAGTTTGGAAGCTGTCAGGGAGCCGGGGCTGGAAAGAAAGCTGCCATCCCTGCTCCCATCACCGCAGCACAGCTGGGAATGTCCTCCCCAGACACCTTCCTCCCTGTGGGCTGACACATCAGGGCTATGACAGTGGCTGGAGACAGCACTGGTGCTACAGAGGGGTCAGTAGCAAGTGGCTATGGCACCAGTGACAGTTGGTTCAAACACTATTTAGGAGCTCCTGTGCCCTGCTCAGCCACAAGCCCACACTCCTGCCAGAGCACTGTGGCCTCTCCCTAAAGTGGGTCTATTTGCTCCGGCATTGACTGTAATGGCTGGCATCTCCCAAGCCCAGCCCAGAGCACACACTCGGCACTGGGCTCATTAGGTGTGCTGTCTCGTTTACAACTCAGGAGTGGCACAAGGCAGTATTGGGGTGAGCGTCACTTTATGCATGAAGAAACCCAAGCTCAGGAAGGTTCTGTCACCTGCCTGAGGTCCAGCAGCAGGTGCAGAGCCAGAGTCACATTCAGCTGCTCTGACTCTAGAACACAGGCTCTGCCCCATGCCCCAATGCCACCTGCCCTTAGCACTCTCCTCTTGGCCCTAGTGTGGAGACACACTCACCTCTCACCTCTGCCCAGGTCATTTCTCCTGCCGAGGAGGCCTGGCCCCTCATCTCAGCCCCAACTCCCACCATTCCTTAGGTCCGACTGCTTTAAGCTGTGTCACAAACCCATCCAGGGTCGTGTACTGAACTCACTTAGGGGTCACAAAAAATTGAGACACAATAAAAGGTTTCTGAACATAGAATGACCAAAGATTGATCCAAAATCTTAACACATTTTGAATCCAGGCATTTGGGCAGCGCTTGCCCATGTTGCATTTCGACTTTACTGCAGCCATGGTTCAGACCACACAGCACATACTTTGCACTCACTGTGCATGCCCTCAAGCCATGCAATGTCAACAAACACTGCCTGAGACACCCTGGCTGAGATTTCAAACTGCTGTCTGTTGTGAACTGCCACGTCTTTACTATACATACAAAGTTTTCTGTTCTTGCCAGACATGGTGGTGCATGCCTTTAATCCCAGCACTTGGGAGGCTGAGGTAAGAGGACTGCTGTCAGTTCGAGGCCATCCTGAGACTACACAGTGAATTCCAGGTCAGCCTCCTGGGCTAGAGCTAGACCCTACGTCACCCCACCCCCCAAAAAAGAAGTGCCTCAAAATTTTCTGTTCTTAAAGAAACAGAATCACTTAATTATGGGAAACACTTAAGTTTTTAAATGTTTTTATTTATTAACTTGAAAGCAAAGACAGAGAGAAAGAATGAGCACACCAGGGCCTTAGGCCAATGTAAACAAACTCCAGATGCATGTGCCCCCTTTGTGCATCTGGCTTTACATCCCAGCCCTGATGATTAAGCATCAATCAACTCAGAGCTCTGTGTCCTGCAGGATCAGATCTTCAACCACAATTTATTACATTATATAAAAGCAAGCACATTACGTCCCTCTCATTAGATACGAATTTGCTTCTGTCTTTAATAAATGAGTAAGTTATATGCATAGCAAAGAATTGCCTGAATAAATCTCTTTATGAGTCACCACCAGTAAATATTTGATTTGCACATTTTATAGAGCTATATACCAGGTAACACATAAAAATTTCTCAGGTGCAAAGGGCTGTTAAAAGAAAAAGTTGTCAGGTGTGGTGGTGCACACCTTTAATCCCAGCACTTGGGAAGCAGAGGTAGGAGGATTGCTGAGAATTCGAGGCCACCCTGAGATAGTACATTCCAGGTCAGCCTGGGATAGCACAAGACCCTGCCTTGAAAAACAAAAAAAGGAAAAAGTTTAAGAAGCCACATGTTCCTAGATGGCCCCAGAGCATAGGCAGATCTGTCTGATGTGAGTCAGATGAGATGATGTCTTCACTTTCTCTAGTGTCTTCCACCACAGTGAGACCACCAGAACTCACTCCAGGTGCTGCAGACCCAGTGTCTACAGGCACTGTGGGGATTGAACCCAAGACCTTGGGCATGCTAGGTAAGAGATGTGTCATGGAGCCACACCCCCAAGCCCTTGCCCTGATCGTCCCACTCATTTGCAACCACTCTTTTGGAGACAGCCTGAAATGTGATGGTGACTGCTGGTTCAAAGCACTTGGAGACTTCTCTATCATTGCAGATGACATTCCCATGCCTCAGCACAGGCCTAAGAGTGTTGGCAAGGAGGCCTCAATGATCTGGATCCTCACCCTCAAACTAAAGCACACATGGGCACGCCCACCCCCCTGACAACACAGCTTTCTTCCCAGCCCTCTCCTCTGCTGACTGCCTTTCTCCACCCGCTCATCATCCTGCCCAACACTAAATGCCCTTGGCGTTGATCTCCACTGGAGAGCCTTTTACCCACCCATACAACCAAGACTACCTCCACTCTTCCCGCCCTCTCCCCTGCACCCCCCTGGAGGGCATGTATGCCCTCAGCCCACCCAGCACCCCTCCTCCAAGTCCTCTGGCAGTTATAATACACAGGCACATTTCTGCCACCTCCACAGAGGTCCTGGAGGAACATGCACTAACCACTGGAAAAGCACTGCTTTTTCAGTTGATAAGAAAGTGATGATTTCAAAAGATGAATGAGGAAAACAAGCCAATAAACTGACTTTTTCAAACTTATAGCTTTTGCTTGAATCTCCACTACACACCTCAAAGTCAAAGCTAACAAAAAAAATTAATAAATTAGCTAGATGTAGCTCAGTGGCAGAGTACTCCCTTGGCATGAATGAGGCCACAGGATCAATTCCCAGCACTAGAAAGTGGGGGGGGGGGGGGAGGCCAGGAGTGGTGGCACACACCTTTAATCCCAGCACTCAGGAGGCAGAGGCAGGAGGATCACCATGAGTTCAAGGCCACACTGAGACTACATAGTGAATTCCAGGTCAGCCTGGGCCAGAGTGAGACCCCCACCTCAAAAAACAAAACAGAAAAAAAGATCAAAGATAAAAATAGAAGTAAGCCAGGCATGGTGGTGCACGCCTTTAGTCCCTACCTTGAAAAACCAAAAAAAGAAAAAAAGAAAGAAGAAGTAAATTAAAAAGCAAACCAACAACCGGGCATTGGGCGTGGCGGCTCATGCCTTTAATCCCAGCACTCAGGAGGCAGAGGTAAGCGGCTCGCTGTTGAGTTCGAAGCCACCCTGAGACAAATAGTGAATTCCAGGTCAGCTTGAACTAGAGTGAGACCCTACCTGGAAAAATAAATAAAATAAAATAAAAAAACAAAGAACCCTGACAGCCAACATGCATCAAGCATAGGTTAGTGTTAGAGCACCTGTCTAGCATTCCAGCATACATGAGACTCTGGGTTGGTGGTGCAGCACCCCAGAAAGTAAAAATATAAAAAAGTCTGAACTGGGCTCCACAAGGAGACAGGGCACTGCAGTGCAGAGGCAGGAAAAATGAACAGCCAGGAGCCCCATCCCTGCCTGTCCTCCATTCCCAGCCTGGCTGGCTACAGCACTCAGAGTCTGCCTGACCAGTTCTGACTCCCACTGAATGTCACCCGGGGAGGTGACCTCACAGCCACAGAGAGGTGGCTGACTGGGTTTTCTGCTGAGCTGAGTTGGCATGTCCTATGTCAGATGTGGTCATGTGGCACCCTGTGAGCTGGCCGAAGCTTTGTTTAGATCTTGGACTTCTGACTGTAAGTACAGTCTGACTGAGTGTGTGTGTGTGTGTGTGTGTGTATACTTGTGTATGGGGACATGCATGCAGCAGTCAGAGGACAACCCTGGGGTGTTGGTGCCCTCTTCCACACTGGTTGAGATGGGGTCTTTCTTGTTGTCTGCCACTGAAAAGGCCTTACTAGCTACCCCACAAGCTTCAGGGTTCTCCCAGCACCAACTCCCAATGCATAGGCACATGGAATTAGACATGTGTGCTACTTTGAGTTCCACTTTACATAGATGCTGGGGACCCACACTCCAGGCAGCGGGCTTACACAGCAGGCACCATTAACCACTGAGCTGTCTCACAGTCCCATGTCTGACTGCTTTTGAAAAACTGGCAAGTATGGTGTTAGCCTGTGGTCCTCAGCGACAGCCGCCCTTCGGAGGGCGCACATCCCAGTGTGCTCCAGGGGGCTGAGCATTGGGGTTTCACACTAGGAGATCATTTTGTGTAACTGCATTTTATTCTGAGACAGGCTCTCACTATGGTTGGCCTTGAACTTGAGAGCCTCCTACCTCAACTCCTAATGTAGGGATTACAGATGTGTGCCACCACACCTGGCACAAGTGCCACACATTTACAACTAGCTAGCTAAGTGCCCTCAACAGAAAATGAGGTAAGGGGTCCTGGGAACCAAAGATAACAGTAGCACCAGCAGCTCCTGTGCACCTGTCCTAACATGTGGGTCACCTGCCACCAGAAACCAGTGACACCAGGAGGCACCTCTCCCAGCGCCTGCTGGAAGCAGAAGCACATCCTCCCAGCCCCTAATTCTGGTTGCCGCTACTTCTCTTTTTCAGACCAGATTCCCCCTTCCTCCAGCCACACAGAAAGTGTACCCAGAGGCCACCCAGGAAGGTGGGGGAAGGCCCTCAGGGAAGAGGAACCTCGGGCAGCTCGGCTCTGCAGGGAAAGCTGTGCGGTCCAGTGTTCACCTCTTCACCTCAGAGGGTGGGAGGAATCTCACAACCAAACACCACCCAGCTATTCATTCTGACAACCCAAAGGATGGCCCGCCAGTGCAGCTCTCCAACTAGGAACAGCACACACACCTGGCAGAAGTAACAGCTTAATAAAGAAAGCATGAAAACCAGGCATGGTGGCACATGCCTTTAATCCCAGCACTTGGAAGGCAGAGGTAGGAGGATCGCCATGAGTTCGAGGCTACCCTGAGACTACATAGTGAGTTCCAGGTTAGCCTGGGCCAGAGTGAGACCCTACCTTGAAAAAAAAAAAAGCATGAAACCACCTTCCAGAGACCCTGCCCACAATCTGGCCTTCTCTATCTTCACTTCCTGAAGGGGGCACAGGAACTAAAAGGCAGACAGCCTGGGTTCAAGTGCTGCCAAAGTGCCTTTGGAACCTCAACTGGTTCCACCTCCCCATGGAGAATACTGAAAGCACTAACCTAGACACCTGCCACCAATGACACAGACAGCACCAGCCCAGTGCTCTAGATGTCACCTGGCAAGAGGCAGATATATGTGGCCACCATGTACTTTCTCATACTGACTTGATTAGGAGAGAAGGGTCCAAGCCCAATAATGACCACATAGGGAACTCACTGAGCCAAGGTTCTGCCTCGGGCAGCTGAGCACAAAGGTGGGATGGAGGCCACACTCGGCACTCACCCACCAATACTGTGCTTGGCCCTTGCTGCTTACTGTGAAGAGCACAGTTTCTTCCCATGGCCATCATGCTGTCACCAGAGATAGCCCCGGGAAGACAATGCGCCACCAGAGATACTGCTGTGACCCATCCAAGCCCTCCCGTGGCCCCTTCTTGACTTGGAGGATGGGAAGTCAACTGTTCTGGCTCATGAAGTGCTCTTAAAGCAGATGTGAAGTCAGACCTCCCTTGGGTGCTTGGCAGAGCAGGGCAGCAGGCAACAGCCTGCACCCAGCTGCTGTGTCTGCCATTTAGACCTAGCACAAGGTTCTGCGTGCAGAGCACGAGATAGCATTTCGTGGCAGGAGGCCCCACGCAGCAGACAGGCTCCCCCCATGAAGACATGGAGGGCCAGGAAGTGAGCGGCTCTAGTCTCCATTCTGAGGCTCTATCCCAGCATGCTGAGTGCTTGCTCATTTTAACTGGTGCCACCAATGGTCTGGTGACACCCGGCATTCTGCCTTGATGAGGCCCTGAAGAAGCCAAGGGGAATTACTCCAGCAGAGCCAAATGCTCAGGCCTGGCAGGAGGCTTTGGAAATCTAATTATTGTTTTGTTTCCAGCCACCATGCTATCTCAGTGTCCCTGCACAGTAGCAGCCACCTGCTGGGCCAGGACTGAGACAAGGGTTCCCATCGCCGTGGGGTTCAAGACTACCGCTCATGGCAGACTTTCCACTGAAGAGTCCAGTCTCCAGCCATGACAGGTGTACCATGACTAGCCACAGGATCTCACTAAGTCCCCAGATCCTTGACTGGCGGATCATGAGGACTCCAGTCTACAGCTGAGGGTGCTGAGGCTGGAGAAGCCAGATGTGTTCTTGTATCATCAGCTGTTCCGCCAAACAGGCACAAGTGACCAAAGCCATGCACACTGGGGATGCTTGGTCAAAGAAAGAGCCACAGGGTCATGCTGCTGTGTCCACCTTGGGCTGACTACCCTTGGCTAACACTCTCACTGCTCTCTCCCAGCTCCTCTTAGTCACATAAGCTTACGGCCAGCAGCTCTGGCTACCTTGACAATGCCTAGTGCCAACTGGCTCAGGCAGCATGAAACGTGGTTCCCCAGAAAAGGAGCCAGGGTGGCACATGGGGCCCTTGCAAGGACTGTGGCCTTCCAAGCTGCAGACAAGGAAGTGTGTCCCAGACAACTTCCAGTGGAGTCGGGTCATGCAGCAAGATGAAGGCGGGGGATGGCTCCCTGCCCTTCCACTTCCGTCCATCTCTGCAGTTTATCACCTGGAAATCATCATAGCCCTGCAGCAAAGCAGCCATGAGATCTAGTACCGTGTAGCCACCTCAGCCCTCTGCGGCCCCAATCCTTCCTCATCTGGTACACACACTGTGCGCCCTTAAAGGTACTGAGGAAATAAAACCTCAGTGTGAGTTGCCCTGGAATTACCAGGCCCATCCCTGGCACCTCCTCAACATCCACTCTCTCAGTCTAGATCACCAAATGCATGCTGCAGACTCTCAGACATCTCAAAACCACCCTGTCAGTGCCAGCCCAAAGCCCTCTGGAAGGTCATTCCTCATTTTCAGGTTTTAAATACTTTGGCTCCCACCTGACTCTGTTCTGTGAGTCACTCATTAGCATCTTGGTACCTGCTGTTTTGGCCAAAAGGCTAGATCTCAGATAAAACCCATACAAGGAGAAAATACAAACCTTGCAATTTCCTAAAGGGATGAAGCCCACCAGAGACACAGCCAGATTCCTAGGGACCTACAACTCAGGAAGGCATCTGTTAGCCTGGAGCAGCAGATACCTCCTCACTCTGGGACAAAACAACTGACCAGAAACAACTTGAAACTTGCAGTTTCAAGGGGAAAGTTTGTCACAGTGGGGAAAGCATGGTAGGAGCAGATAGCCAGACATGACATCGCCTCACCAACAGGCAGAACGGAGAATGAGCTTGTTCCCATTGGCAAAGAGGGCTGGACTATAAAATCCCAAGGCCTCGGGCTGGAGAGATGGCTTAGTGGTTAAGCGCTTGCCTATGAAGCCTAAGGACCCTGGTTCAAGGCTCGATTCCCCAGGACCCACGTTAGCCAGATGCACAAGGGGGCGCACGCGTCTGGAGTTCGTTTGCAGTGGCTGAAAACCCTGGCGTTCCCATTCTCTGTTTCTCTCTCTCTCTCCCTCTACCTCCTTCTCTCTCTGTCTGTCACTCTCAAATAAATAAAGAAAAAAATTAAAAAAAAATCCCAAGGCCTGGCCTCAGTACCATACCTCTTCCAGTAAGGCACCACTTCTCAAAGGTCCCAGGAGCTGTGGGTTGAGTATGAGGCTTAATTACAAATACATGAGGCTATGGGAGACATCTTACTTTCAACCACCACCGGGCATGGTAGAACATGCCTGTACGCCCAGCACTTAAGAGGCAGGATTATGAGTTCAAGGTTAGTCTGGGCACCTGGGCAACAGAGTAAAAAGAGGTAAGACAAGATGCCATCCACATCTAGTTAAGGACCTTCCATCAACCAATCCAATGAGCAGCAAGGCCCCTGAGACCCATCTAGGTGCATTTCTACCATGTCTTGAGGAGTACCTACACACTGTAGGCCCAAACTTACAAGACACAATGATGAGGGCTGGAAGATGGTTCAGCAATTAAGGTGCTTGCTTACAAAGCTTAATGACTCAGGTTTGATTCCCCAGTGCTCACACAGAACCAGATGCACAAAGTGGCGCACAAATCTGGAGTTCATTTGCAGTGGCTAGAGGCCCTGGTGTGCCCATTCTCTCTGTGTACCTGTCTGCTTACAAATAATTTTTTTTAAATAAAAGATACAATGATGGGGCTGGAGATATGGCTTAGCGGTTAAAGTACATGCCTGCAAAGCCTAAGGACCCGGGTTTGATTCTCCAGGTCCCGTGTAAGCCAGATGCATATGGTGGCTCATGTATCTGGAAATCATTTGCAGTGGCTGGAGGCCCTAGCATGCCCATTCTCTTTCTCTCCCTCCCCTGCCTTCTGTCACTAATAAATAAATGAATAAAAATAAATCTTTAAAAAAATACAGTGATGAATGGCACTCTGGGCCCAGCAGGTAATCAGATGGTTAGACAAGTAACCAGCACACAGTAAGCCTCGGGTAATCACGGACAGATGCCTCATCAAGACAGCAAAGCAGAAAAGGGTGATGAGTCACTTTCTCAGTCCAAAGGGGAGATTCAGGAAAACCTTCACAGAGCTGGCGTTTGTTCACTGCAGGGTTTCCCAGGCAGGACGGAACTCTATGAGCAAACAGGAGGCTGGGAAAGGCCTTCCAGGCAGACTGTTCAGCAAGGCCAGGAGGCTCAGAAGGCAATGAGATGCTGAACTGAAAGCAGGATGTCACCCAGGAAAAGGGGCTAGTCAGGCAAGAAGGGGCTGGGATACACAGGCCCGGAAAGCCAGTACAGGAACTTAACTCAGGCTGACTGCTCAGACAGCAGGGATGGGAACCTTCGGTGGAAGGTCAACACAAGGTGACAAAGCCTGGGCACAGATCACAGATTCCTGTGAAGGTTTGTCTTTCCTTGGCAAGGACCTGCCTTTCCCAGACCAGCATGCTGGAATCAAACCTGAGTCGTTAGACTTTGCAGGCAGGCACCTTAACCGCTGTACCATCTCTCTCGCCCGCATCGTATCTTGTAGGTTTGGGCCTACGGTATACAGGGGATTGGAGAGATGACTCAGCAGTTAAGTGCATGAGGGCCTGGAGCTGCCCAAGTTCAAATCTCAAAAAAACTCCATGTAAACAGCTGGGTGTGGCCATGTGCACCTGCAAAGGGGAGCAGCCATCAGAGAACCGCCAGCACTCATGACAAACCACAAACTCCAGCATCAGTAAGAGACTCAAAGAGGTAGGGGTGGAAGAGCAATGGAGCAGGACATGCCGCGTTCTGCTCTGGCCACCACAGGCACGCTCCTGGGGACCCACAAAGTCATATACACATGTATATAACACATTACACGCACATGCACACACCACACACGTTACATACAGGCACATGCATATGCCACACAACACATTACACACACATACACTACATACAACACATTATATACACACATATATACACCACACATGTACATACACGCAAGCAAGAAAAGGGTGGGGAGGGAGGACCATCGTGCAGGATGGGAAGGTCCCAGGGAGCTTTAAGGCAGGGCTTCAGGTGGACTGCTCAGACAGCAGGGATGGGAACCTTAAGCAGAAGCTCAACACAAGGTGACAAAGCGTGAGCACAGGTCACACAGACTCCTGTGAAGGCTTGTCTTTCCTTGGCAAGGCCCTACCTGTCCCAAACCAGTGTGCTGGAATGTCCCCGTAGGTCTTTGGCCTTTTAGTAAATGACCCACTAACCGTGCGAGAGAGGAGACTGAGGTATTAATGTCCCGGTGTTTGAGATGTGATTCTCTGTTCTTAAGGCACAGACTTCAGCAAGACGCAGACATCCCACTGGTGGCCAGCATGGTGAGCTGGCCACCTCACCCTGCTCAAGCTCCATCTGCAGCTCAGAGCTTACTCTTGGCACAGACCTGGACTGACCCACTACTTTCACTCCAGAGGACAACCAGACCCTCCACAAACACAGCTGGGTGCTGGCAGAGATTTACAAGCGGCATGCATTATGACACCCAGGTTCTGATTTTGAACCAAATCTAGCTATTGGCAGGCTCAAGTCACCCGCTCAGCAGGCTGGCCACGCTCTGTCAGTCAGCAGACTTGTGCAGGTGACAGACATCCTCCCAAGCTTCATCCTTTGAAGCTGACATGGGTTCACTCTCATCTGCCTCCTTCTCCCAGAGCAGCTCCATAGTAGTATGGGAGGAATGACCAGAAAGGGCTTGCTATTCACAGGTTGTGTGACCCTAAACAATTACCTAACCTCTTTGGGGGCATTTCTTCCTCTGTAAAATATAGGTAACAATAATAATCTCATTAAATCATGTTATGAGGTAATAGATATATACTAATAGCCCAATGTGAGCCAGGCCCTGAATTCAATCCCCAGGATTGTAAACAATAAACACAAAAACATAATAAATGCTAAGGTCTTACAGAGCTCTGAAGAAAAATGGAGGCAGGGGAAAAGGAGAGGGAGAAGCAGGAAGAGGAAGAAAGGAAGAAAAGGAGGGAAGGAACTTTGGAGTCAGGCAGGTCTGAGTTTTGATCTCTGGTCAATCATTTGCTGTGCAGGCTTGAGAAAGGTACTAAATCTCTCTGACCCTGTTTCCTGTATAAAGAAAGTCTAGAAAATTCAGCCTTCCTTGCCAGAAAGCAAGCAAGCAAGAGCAGAACTCTGAGCTACTACTTTTAGGTCTGCATGGCACTTGGGGAAACATCTAGCTTGGGTTCTGGTCCTCCTGGACCCCCCAGCTCTAGCGCTGGAGATGGGAGCAAACAAGCTGAAGCAATGGGGCCCGTCTGCTGGGAACTCGGGGTTCCCTGCACATCACCCCAGAATATTCCTCTCCTTCATCTCTGGCCAGGGCAGCAAATGAACTTGCTGCAACCATATGTGAACACCATAGAGCCCTGAAATGTGGCTTCCTGACATTTCAGGACCCTCCACACAAAAAGTTATTTCCAGCTTCTCCCAAGCCCACAGCCCAAGCAACCAGCTTGATGGTTTTGGGACAAGAACCAGAAAGAGTTTTAAGGCCTCTTCCTCTGCCAGAAACACACTTAACATCTACAACATTTATGGCTCACCACCTCTCTTGGGTTTGCTTTGCGCTGGGCTTTGGTTCCCAGGAAGACAATACGAAACCCCAAAGCCTCAGTTCAGGACATCGTGACACCGGCTCGCCCTCCACCGGGTCCCTCCAGCACAGCAGCTGATGGGGAGGGGAGCAGTTCTCTCCTGCCAGCTGCAGCGGGGATCCTGGCAGGCCGGTGAAGGCGATTTCTTCTTTCAACAAGGAGTGGGGCAGAGAACCAAGCCAAGGCACAAGCCAGTCTGAAGTCCCCAAGGAGCAGGGACAAAGTCAAAGGGTCAGCTGTTAGGAGATGAGTGCCTGAGGTCAGCAAGGCCTCCATGAGGGCACTAGACACCCCCCTCAAGCATTTCCAGGCTGGGGTACAGCATCAAAGCCCCAGAGTCTCCTAGGAGTGGAATCTGTCACACTTCAGTCAGCGACAGGCTCTTCTCCTAGCAGACCGAAGCCTGCCTCATCCTTCACTCCCTCACCTGGACAAGCTACATGCCACCCACGCACCCACCCAATAATGCCCAGCTTACTTTTGCTAGGCAACTCTTCTTGGCCCAGGCCATTGGAGGGAGCCAGTGGGGTGCTGCCCGCCTCGTCCAAGGTCAGAATGAGTGGCACATCGTCATCTAAGCTCACGGCCATGTTCTCCTGTTCTGTGGTCCTCAGGATGCGATGACCAAGGCTTTAAATAGTCTCTGGCTTGAGCTCCTGTTCAAAGCCACTGACCCAGAGGTGCTTCTCAGAACTGGCTCCATCAGAGGCATCTTCTAGGGGTCGGAGGATAAAAAAAGAAAGACCATGATTAAAACATAACCACTACGGATGAATGTGCTCTGGAACGAGGCAGCAGTGATGGCCACACAACTCAAGGCCAGATGAAAACCAGTGAATTATATATAGACTCTTTTCAATGGTCAATTTTAACAACATGAGAATTATCTTCAGTTTAAAAGAACAGTGTGTGTGGTGGTTCCCACAGTGATGTTGGCACTTGGCAGACTGGGAAAACGGTGAGTTCAAGACCAACTTGTGTTACACCACGAAGCTCTGTTCCCAAAACACCAAAAATAACAACAATAATAAGTATTTTGGAATTAAACTTTAACAGAGGATCTTCTAAAATCATGTTTAATCTATTCACTATCCAGCAACTCCACTGCTCAGGATGAATCACACAAAATATGGACACCAACATATTTTTAAATATTCAAAGCAGTATTATAATGGTCTAAAACCTGAAAACAGGGGCTGGAGAGATAGCTCAGCCATTAAAGGCACTTGCTTGCAAATCCCAACAGCCAAGGTTTAATTCTCTACTACCCATGTAAAGCCAGTTGCACAAAGTGACACATACATCTGGAGCTCATATGCAGAAGGCCCTAACACACCCATCTGTTTTCTCTCTTGCAAATAAATAAATTAAAATATTTTTAAAATTTGGAAATGTCAAGGTGTTCATAAAGGACAGTATATTTATAAATTCACTTGGTTGCAAAGCCTGACAGCGCAGGTCTGATTCCCCAGTACCAACGTATGCACAAGGTCGTGCATGTGTCTGGATTTGGTTTACAGTGGATGGAGGCCTGGTTCTCTAGGTGTGGTGATACACGCCTTTAATCCCAGCATTTGGGAGGCCAGAGGTATGAGGAACACTGTGAGTTCAAGGCCACCCTGAGACTACATAGTGAATTCCAGGTCAGCCTGGGCCAGAGTGAGACCTGACCTCGAAAAACCAAAAAAAAAAAAAAAAAAAAAAAAAACAACTATGGGCTGGAGAGATGGCTCAGTGGTTACGTGCACTTCCTGAGCAAGCATGAGGGCCCAAGGAGGCCCAAGATGGCCAGAGGTTAAATGTCTAGAACCCACATGAAACAGCTGGGCATAGCCACATGCACCTGTAACTAGCCCAGTCCCACAGGGGAGCAGAGACTCAAGAGTCTCTGGAGCCTGGCGAGCTCTAGAAATAGTAAAAGGAACTTTGGCTTCAAACAAGACCAGGCGGAAGAGCAATGGAGCAGGACACCCAACTTTCCACTCCAGTCCACAGGTGAACTACCTTCCCTTACCATGCACAGCAAGGTACAAATGAGCATATGGAGCCCCAAAAGGGCATATGCATGTGCACAGACCACACACACCACATAACACATGCATGCACAAAAGCAAAAGTATACATACACACACACACACATATATACTACATATAGAGAGAGAGTCCTACAAGAGCAAATACTGACAATTAAGTCTGGGGAGTCAGATGATAAGATGATTGATTGCTAACATGTTCCAAAGCCACCCTTCGTTATCACATTCATCTCTGTGTGCTTTTGTAAGGATTTTTAAAGACGTGTGTGTGTGTGTGTGTGTGTGTGTGTATTTTTTTTTTCAGAGAGCACTTACTACATGACAAAAGACTATACTGGCAGTTTATAAACAAAAGTTGCTCAAAATCTCATCAGTAGATAGTCCCATAGAACAGGTAGAAACAGAAGCTTAAGTACCTTCCCAAAAGCCACAGTTAGAAAACCAAGCTTTGCACTCCAATGTAACTCCAAGCTGGTGTTCCTAGCCAATACACCCTGATTCCTTCTAAGCCCCTGGTCTAATACTTAGCACCAGTAAACAGCATCCAGGCCATCCACGCTTGCTGCATCTTTAAAAAAAAACAACTTTCACTTTCACCTTAAATTGGCTTCTCAGGAGTAGACATCCACTCTCAAGACCATTGTGGACTTTGCTGATAACCAATACATACCAGCCGAATTCACCCATTGTACCCTTTGCCTAGATTCACACATTTGAAAAGCAACAGGGGACAAGACTCTCCTTTTAAAATGACGTTCAGAGTTACAGAGACATGCTCAGCCTTCCTTCCCAGTTTCAAACCCTCAGAACTAGCCTGTTAAGAGTTTCTATTTATACACTGCAGTCCTGCTCAGGAGGACCAGCAGAGCACAGGACTCAGCAGTACCAAAAGACCTTTGAACTTGAAAACAGCGGCAGGCTCCAGCCGCCAGCCAAGTGGCCTCTGGGATGCATGGCTTTTGCCTGCAAACCAATCCACTGAAATTGCAATGGGGGCAAGTCCTTCTTTCAGGAACCATGGGGAGCCCTGGGCCTCATCAGCCCACCTCTTGCAACACAGGGAGCAGCAGTAAACCTTGTTCCACTGCAAAGCCTGTAACTCTCTTCCATGCAAGCTTCCTGTGAGAGTATTTTTTTTGTTTCCCTAGATCAGGAGCTCTATTTTGCTTTGAAACCTCACTAGGGGGTGGAAGGCAGAACAGGAAATCCCATGTGAGATGCTAACATTCGGCTGTTTTAAGAATTCTGCCCTGTTTTGTTTCTGGCTCCCGCAGTCCCAGTTCCAAGGACTGAATCCAGAGCCTTGTTCATACTCAGCACATGAGCTACCATGAGTAGCACCACCAGACCCTGGTGGAATGTCTTCCATATTTTCAAACATGAACTTTCTTGTAGCCATTACTGGCCTTGGGCGATGATCACTCCCGTTTGTTTGGAAGGAAAAAAAAAAAAAAAAAGTCTGTTAACTCAACTCACTACAAGTAAGTTTCCAAGTTTTGTTGCTAGTACCTTAATGGCCTAGGGATTTTATATTTTAACTATTTAATGTATGACAACTTTCTTGTCTTACCTCATTGGCTCTCAACTGTTGATTTTGTTCTTAGGGGACACACTGCCAAATTCTAAGAATCATTTTGAGTGTCACAACTTGGGGGCTATTGCTCTAAGTCCAAAAATGTCACTACACATCTACAGCACACAGATGAGACCCACCCAGTAAGGAACCTTGTGCTCAGAACACACACACACACACACACACACACACACACACACACGAAATGATGAGAAAGCTGAGGCTTGGGTTGGTTCGCTTGCCTCTTAAGGGACAGCTGGGAAGCAGCACAGGCCAGACTTCAACCCCAGCACCAAGAATTCAGGCGCCCTCCCTCTTAAACCCAGCCCTGGAACTATTCCTAGAACCAGTTCATGTAAATTCAAACCTATCACTTTTGTTAATTTTATTTTTTAAAACAGTCTCTTGAACTAACCATGCCTGAGCCGCCCAACAAATCCATTACATCTCAAAGCGAGAAAAATGAAGGCCAGAGAGGGGAAGGAAACTGACCAAGGTCACACAGTGCAGGGGCCGAGCTAGAACTCAGGACCCCTCAATCCTCCCCCAGGATCCTTGGACAGGCTTGAGTTACCCCGCTAGAGATGACCCCGAGGGTCACCCCTGGAAAGTCACCCCTGGAGGATGGTGCTGGGGTCAGAGGGCTGGCTGCTATCTCGCTGTCCCCAGGGGCGGCCTGACCGGGCACGAGTCACCGGCGGGGTCACCTGAGGACGCACTCAAGGAGGTGAGCTGGGGGAAGAGGAAACAGGGCGCGAAGCCAGCTGCAGCCCCGTCCGGGGGTGCCCACGTGGGGGTCACCCTAGGAAGCTGGTCCCAGGACAAGGGGTGCCATGTCCCAGGCCGGCTCAGAGGCACGACGGTGACGTCCCCGCGGCCCCTCTGGGCACCCCCTGCCCGCCTTCCGCACCCGAGCGCCCAGCCGGCCGCTGCCCTCTGACCCCTGCCCTCTCCCTCGATCGCACCCCTCCGGATTCTTACACTCGGCGACTCAGGAACCCGGACCGCGCACCGGGGTCCGCACCGTGCAGCCCGGCCCGCAGGCGCCGCCGCCAAATCCCCGAAGTGCGAGCGACAGCAGCCGCCACAGCCACCGTCAGCGCCTCAGCCGCTGCCACCACGGCAGCTGCGCCAGCTCTCGCATCCGCCGCCGACCTTCCCTCAACCCCGCCGGCACCGCCCCGTTTCCCCTCCACCGCGGTCTACTGGCCGACTGAGCAGCAGAGACTCACTCTGATTGGTCAATTCTCAGGTCAGTCACTGGCTCCCTTTGCCTCCTTCAAAGAGGCGGGGTGGGTAAGCTCCACCCTTTGCCCCGCCCATCCTCCCCCGCCTTACTCGTTCTACCCAACCCACAAGGAGTCTTGGGTCTTTTAATTGGTGGAACGTCAGAGAGACCGTGATTGGTCAGATTCCAGGGGGTGGAGCTAAAGGAGCCCAACAAGAAATTGAACGGCGGAAAGGAAAGTCAGTCAGATGCCGAGTCCCGCCTCCCGAGGTTGGCGGTAACCTGGCAACACAAGGAGCGCGGAGATAACTAGAGAAACTTGTGGAGCGGTTGGAGCGGGTGAGTAACCAGGTCCTGGAGAGCCGGGGTTGAGGGAAATTGTGGACGGAAGTCCGGAGCTCTCTCCTCCGGCGCCATGAGGAGTCAGTGGCCTCCCACTGCGATCCCATCCCAGCCGCAGAATCCCACCCTCTTTCTGGGCCTCTTGCAAGGACCACGGAGCATCCTTTCTCGGGGGCCTTTCTTCTGTCCCCTCCACCTGTCGTTTCATGTCTCCACGCCCGTATCTTAAAAACAAAAAGAAAGGCTGGAGAAATGGCTTAGCGGTTAAGGCGCTTGCCTGTGAAACCTAAAGACAGAGGTTCGATTCCCCAGGACCCACGTAAGCCTGATGCACAAGGTGGCACATGCATCTTGGAGTTCGTTTGCAGCGCCTGGAAGCCCTGGAGCACCCATTCTCTCTCTCTCCCTCTCTCTCTCTCTCTCTCTCTCTCTCTATCTCAAATAAATTAAAAAAAAAAAAAAAACAAGAAGGAAACCAGCCATGTAGACCCATTAAAAAATGGGATTCTTAAAAAAAAAATAATGGCCATGGGATATATTTTATAATCATGGAAAGTTAATAAATTTTTTTAAAAAATGGGATTCTTAGCTGAATGTGGTGACGCATATCACAGTTCATTGAAGTCGAGCGTGAAGGTGGGGAGACCTTGGTCTGTAAGTCTCTCTCCATCCTCCCTAAAGGCCACTCCCCAGCGAGCCTGCCACAACCGCATCCCACTGCAGTGAGGGCTTCCACCGTGTTGTCTTGGTTGCACACATTTGTCTTTTATGTTAACTGCAGAACTTAACTTGTATACCTGTCCTTAAGATGTGATTTGGTTGTACATCTTGAAGACGCATTTCTTGTGAAGATTAAACAAGGCGAGGTTGTGAAGTTGTTGACATGAAGCAGGGATATGTAATAAATTCTCAGAAAACAGTGGCAACTCTCTCTCTAAGGCACCCTGCCTTCGTTCTTCCTGCTTAAAACACTTCCAAGATGTTGGCTCATATCTTGAATAGTCATATATTCAACAGTTTGTAGTTACTAAGTCGTAATTATGGGTGCTGGAGTAGAACAATCAGCAAAAGAAATTTCAGGGCTGAGGAGAAGGTTTGGCAAGTAACAGTGCTTGGCAGACAAGCATGAGGACCTGAGAGGCTGGGACTGCCTTCTAGCTTCACTCACCACCCAAGTTAAAAAGGGAGAAATGGGTGGGTGGGGGGCTGTAGAGATGGCCCAGCGGTTAGGGCACTTACCTGCAAAGTCTGACAACCTGAGTCCTGTTCCCCAGTACTCACATAAATCTAGATGCACAGAGTGGTGCATGTATCTGCTGGAGTTTACTCAACTTTTAAAGGCTCTTGCCTGCACAGCCTGGTGCCTGGCTTCTACTCCCCAGTACCCATGTAAAGCCAGATGCACAAAGTGGCACATATGTCTGGAGTTTGTTTGCAATGGCAGGTGGCCCTGACACACCCATTCTCCCTTTCTCTGTCTCCCTCTTGCTCTCTCTCCCCCTCTCTGTCTGCCTCTTTCTCTGTATCACTTTTTTAAATTCATTAAAAATGGGATTCTTAAAAAAAAAATGGGATTCTTAGCTGAATGTGGTGGTGCATGTCAATCCCAGCACTCAGGAGGCAGAGGTAGGAGGAACGCCATGTGTTCAAGGCCACCCTGAGACTACAGAGTAAATTCCAGGTCAGCCTGGACTAAATAAAGACCCTACCTCAAAAAAAAAATGGGATTATTGGGATGGAGAGATTGCTAAGTGGTTAAGGTGCTTGCCAGCAAAGCCAAAGGACCCAGGTTTGGTTCCCCAGTACCAACATAAGCTAGATACACAAGGTGGCCCATGCATCTGGAGTTTGTTTGCAGTGGTTAGAATGCCCTGGCATTCTCTCTCTCTCTCTCTAACCGCTAAGCCATCTCTCCAGCCCTCTCTCTAACAAACAAATACATAAAATATTTAGAAAATGGGATTCTATTTTTAGATTACAAATTTTAATGTTCAGAAAAAAAGCCTTGTATAAGTGAACTAAGATTACAAAAAAAACTTGCAGGTCTGGAGAGATGAATTAATGGTCAAAGCACTTGTCTGCAATGTCTAAGGACTCACATTTGACTCTCCATGTCCCACGTAAGCCAGACACACAAAGTGACACAAGCATGCAAGGTCGCACATGTGCACAAGGTGGAACACATGTCTGGAGTTCAATTGCAGCAGCTGGAGGCCCTGGCACACCAATTCTGTCTCTCTCATTAAAAAAAGAAAATAGCAGAGATCATGCAATAAAAGCAACCAAATCACTCTGAAAAACAGCCAGGCATACAGTCCTTTAAGTCCAAGTCCTGAGAGATGTGGAGACAGGAGAATGGCTCAGGCTCATTGGTCAACCAGCCTGACCAAAAGCCAGCAGCTCCAGGTTCTGTGAGAGACTCCATTTCAAGGACAGAGTGTAGACTAGCAATAGAGGAGGACACCTGATGTTTTCCTCTGGCTCACACACACATGTGCATGGGTCGCGATCATCTGCATACCCATATGCATACAGAAAAATGAACGTCTCATTGCTTTTCCCGTGGAGCACGCAGTTTCGAATGGGAGATAGTCATTAATGAAAGAATGCAGGACAGTTAGATGTCAAGTTACAACAAGGGGATTCACTTGCAGAATGATGGAGGGAAGAGGGAGAGCAACCCCCTCCTCAAAATGCAAATTTAAATTGGGTACAGTGGCACACACCTGTAGTCCCAGCACTAAGGATGCTGATGAAGGAGTTTGAGGTGCCTGGTAGAGAGAATTTGGCACCAGCCTAAGTTACACAATAAGGCTGAAAAAAAATAATCATAATACAACTCCAGTCTGTTGATGGGCAAATGGAAAGTAGATGTGGCGGATCCTGACAATGGGAGATTATTGAGCCACAGGAAAGAATAGCCTTGAAGACATTAAGCAGGCCATGAAGCCAAACCCAAAATGACAAATATATGACCCCACTGACCTGAGACATCTCTAGTAGTCAGATTCATAAAAGAAATGGAACAAGATTATTGGGAGATGTGGGCAAAGGGGAGCAACAGTTATTGAATGAGTGCAGTTTCAGCAGAATGGTGAAAACACTGGAGATGGGTAGTGATAATGATTTATATTTATTTATGTACTTATTTGAGATGGAATGAGAGAAAGAGGAAGAAAGAGAGAGAATGGACTGCCAGGGCCTCTAGCAACTGCTGAAGAACCCCAGACAATGCACCACCCTGTGCATCTGTATTTATATGGTGTTGCAGTCCAGCTCGCATTGCTGGTAGAAATCACCCAACCAAGAGCAGCTTCTGGGAAAAAGAGATTTATTTTGGCTTACAGGCTTGAGGGGAAGCTCCACGATGGCAGGGGAAAACAATGGCATGAGCAGAGGGTGGACATTACCCCCTGGCCAACGTAAGGTGGACCACAACAACAGGAGGGTGTGCCAAACACTGGCATGGGGAAACTGGCTATAAAGCCCATAAGCCCACCCCCAACAAATACACTCCCTCCAGGAGGCATTAATTCCCAAATATCCATCAGCTGGGAACCTAGCATTCAGAACACCTAAGTTTATGGGGGACACCTGAATCAAACCACCACATATGGGTACTGGGGAATTGAACTCAGGCCCTTAGGCTTTGCAGGCAAACACCTTAAGCACTGAGCAATCTCTCCAGCCCATAATACTTTTTTTTTTTTTTTTTTTTGGTTTTTCGAGGTAGGGTCTCACTCTGGTCCAGGCTGACCTGGAATTAACTCTGTAGTCTCAGGGTGGCCTTGAACTCACGGCGATCCTCCTACCTCTGCCTCCCGAGTGCTGGGATTAAAGGCGTGCGCCACCACGCCCGGCTCATAATACTTTTTTTAAAAGTATTTTATATTTATTTATTTGAGAAAAGGAAAGAGGCAGAGAGAGAGACAGAGGGAGGGAGAGAGAATGGCACACCAGGGTTTCCAGCCACTGCAAACAAACTCGAGATGCATGCGCCCTCCTCTTGTACACCTGGCTTATGTGGGTACTGGGGAATCGAGCCAAGATCCTTTGGCTTTGCAGGCAAGTGCCTTAACCCCTAAGCCATTTTTCTTTCTTGCTTGCTTGCTTTTTTTTTTTTTTTTTTTTTTTTTTGGTTTTTCGAGGTAGGGTCTCACTCTAGCCCAGGCTGACCTAGAATTCACTATGTAATCTCAGGGTGGCCTTGAACTCACAGCAATCCACCTACCTCTGCCTCCCAAGCGCTGGGATTAAAGGCATGCACCACCACACTCTTTTTTTTTTTTTAAAGATATTTATTTGTAAGGAGGAGGGAGGGAGATAGAGAAAGAGAGAGAATGTGTACTCTATTGCCTCCAGACACTGCAGAGGAACTCCAGATGCATGCGCCCCCTTGTGCATCTGGCTAACATGGGTCCTGGGGAATCAATCTGGGTCCTTTGGCCTTGCAGGCAAATGCCTTAACCGCTAAGCCATCCCTCCAGCCCTATAATACTTTTTTTGAGACAGGATCTCACACAGTAGCTCAGGTTGTCCTAAAACTCATTATATAGTCCATACTGTCCTCAAATTTCTGCACTGCCTCAGCCTTCCACATGTTGGGACAACAAGTATGATCCACCACATCTGACTAAACGTAATATTTTTTTAAAATTTTTTATTTTTATTTTTACTTTGTGTGTGTAAGAAAGAGAGGCTGTGCTAGAGCCTCTTGACACCACAGACATACTCCAGACATATGTACCACTTTGTGCATCAGAGTTTATGTGGGTACTGGGGAATCAAGCCCAGGCCGGCAGGCTTTGCAAGCAAGTGGCTTTATCCACTGTGCCATCTCTCCAGCCCTAAATATAATATTCTTTCCTTTTTTTTCAATTTTTTGAGGTAGGGTCTTGCTCTAGCTCAAGCTGACACTATGTTGTCCCAGGTTGGACTCAAACTCACAACAATCCTCCTATCTTTGCCTCCCAAGTGCTGGAATTAAAGTGTGTGCCACCATGCCCAGCTAAATGTAGTATTATTTTTTTTTTTAAAAAAAGTTATTTAAGAGAGAGAGAATGGGCATGCCAGGGCCTCTAGCCACTGCAAACAAACTCCAGCTGTATGTGCCTTGTGCATCTGCCTTATATGGGTACTAGAGAGCTGAATTGATCCCCAGTATCTCTGTATAATCCTTGGGTTTCTAAGGCAAATGCTTTAATTGCTAAGTCATCTCTCCAGCCCATAAACGTAACATTCTTTCTGTTTGTTTGATTTTGTTTTTTGAGGTAGGGTCTCGCTCTAGCACAGGCTGACCTGAAATTCACTCTATATTCTCAGGCTGGCCTCAAACTCACGGCAATCCATCTACCTCTGCCAAATGTAACATTCTTAATGCCACTGCAGTAAGGAGGTTAAAATGAAGGGCAAGGCCCTGGCTTCCATCCTCAGCACTACATGATATACATGTTTATTTTATCCCATAAAAACAGTTATAAAGAGGCACAAAACTGTTTGATGCTGTTTGGTACTTTCAAAATCACCTAGAGGCACATCACTGAGTTAGCACATTTGTTCAGGGAAACTACTGACATAGAGTCTGTGGCACATCTACCTGGGACTTCTTCGAACACTCATTCCCCAGTTCCAATGACTCAATGGTCCAACCAGGCCCAGCAGCCTTAAGTGTGGCTGCCCCTCCATCCTCACTTGATTGGCACTGCTGGCTAACATGGCCTTCTTGGTGTGAGGAGGGCTTGCAGAGCCACAGTCCAAGGAGATCACTTTTCTGGGCCAAGCAACAGACTGTTGTCTTAGAGCTGTGTTCTAAATAGTACAACAGCCCTGCACACCTTGATCATGCTGGGCATGCATGTGGTAGAGCACAGAGCAGATCTGTGACAATCACTTCCGCATCCCTGGCCGCTAGTACGGGCGCACACATGCAGAAGGGAGCCATGAGAGTCAGGCCCAAAAGAGACTAAGAGTCAGGAAAGAAGGGGCAGGGGAGATGGCTCAGTGGATCAAGTGTTACACACAAGCATGAGGACCTAAGTTTGGATCCCCAGCACCTATGTAAAATCCAGGCACAGCAGTGCATGCCTGTAATCCCTGCACTGGGAAGACAGAGACAGGAGGATCCCTGGGGCTTGCTGGCTAGCTTGTCTAGCCAAATTATTGAGCTCCAGTTCAGTGAGAGACCCTGTCTCAAAAAATTAGGTGGGGAGCACCTGAGAATGACACCCAATGTCAACTTCTGGACTCCAAGTGAACATGCACACACATATATACATGTAAAATAAATAAACAATAAAATGCAATGAAATCCAGGGTCAACACTCACTGCACTCACCAGCAGAGAAGCCTGACAAATTCAGAGTGTCAGAGCACATGTTCTGGCCAATTTGGGGCTGAATTTGGGATCAGAAATCAGAAAGGATCCCTGGGGGCTGGAGAGATGGCTTAGCAAGCAGTTAAGGCACAGGCCTGCAAAGCCTAAGGACCCAGGTTCGATTCTCCAGGCATAAGCCAGATGCACATGGTAGCACACATGTCTGGAGTTCATTTGCAGTGGCTAGAGGCCTTGACGCACCCATTCTCTCTTTCTCTCCCTCTCTGTCTCTAATAAGTAAATAAATAAAAATAAATCTTTTTTTAAAAAAAAAAGAAAAGAAAGGACTTCAGGGAAGTGAGGTTTAAAAATAAAAAGACAAGGGCTGAGAGATAGCCCACTGGTTAAAGGCATTTGCTTGCAAAGCCTGACAGCCAGGGTTCAATTCCCTATGTATAGTCAGGTATACAAAGTAGTGCCTGCGTCTACGGTTTGCTTGCAGTGGCAGATGCCCATTCATTTTCAATCTCTTTGTTTCTCAGATTAAAAAGCAATATATATATTTTTTCTGAGCCAGGGTCTCATCCTAGCCCAGCCTGACCTGGAATTCACTATGTACTCTCAGGCTGGCCTTGAACTCATGGTGATCCTTGTACCTCTGCCTCCTGAGTGCTGTGCCACCACACCTGGCAAGGAGAAAGAGAGAAATGAGCACTATAAAATAACTCCAGACACAATGATGTGCCACTTTTTGCATCTGGCTTTACATAGGTACTGGGAAATTGAACTCAGGTCATTAGGTTTTGCAGGCAAGCACCTTGACTGTTGAGCCATCTCTCCATCCCAAATAATAGATATGTTTTTTTAAAAAGAAGATGAAAAGTGGGCTGGAGAGATGGCTTAGCGGTTAAGCGCTTGCCTGTGAAGCCTAAGGACCCCGGTTCGAGGCTCGGTTCCCCAGGTCCCATGTTAGCCAGATGCACAAGGGGGTGCATGCGTCTGGAGTTCGTTTGCAGAGGCTGGAAGCCCTGGCTCGCCCATTCTCTCTCTCTCTCTTTCTATCTGCCTCTTTGTCTCTCTGTCACTTTCAAATAAATGAAAATAAACAAAAATAAAAAAAAAAAGATGAAAAGTACTAAACAGAGCCTTTGCCTAGCATGCATAAGACCCTAAGTTTGACCACAAAAATAAATAAAACTTAAAATGTCCAATACTCAAAAAGAAATTGGGAAATATACAAAGAAGAAACAAATGTAAAAACACTCAGGAAAAAACAAATAGGGAAGAGAAACACTGCATGTGTCCACAGATTTTGGGTTTGACAAATGCTTCAAAGTAGCCATTGTGTCCAAATAGCTTTAGACAGAGGTTGGGAGATGGTTCCAGGTTAAAGGCATTTCTTGCAAAGCTTGATGACTGGAGATTAGATCCCAGAAGCCATGTAAAGCTGATGCAAGAGCACTGCCAGGGGCTAGACAAGAGAAACCCTTTCTCAAAGATAGTGGAAGGCCGGGACCAACACCTAGAGGTTGTCCTCTGACCTTCACACGTGTGCCATAGCATATGTACATGTGTGCGTGCACGGGCACACACACACACACCTAAAGAGAAACCATGGTTAAAGAACTAAAGTAAGGACCACAGAGTTCCAGGTCAGTCTAGGGTAGAGTGAGATCCTACCTAAAAAATAAAAACTTACTATTTGCCCTATATAGAAAAAGGTGCAAAATGCTGCTACAGACCAGTGTGGTTCAGGTCCTGCTGCAGACTGGTGTCCCTCAAGCACACTACAAACTATTCCCAAACCAATTCAACAATGCATGAAAAAAGGTTGCACACCATGACCAACTGAGAGTTATTCCAGGAATGGAAGACTGGTTAACCTTTGAGAAACTCTGCTGTAACCTGCTGTGCTAATCGAACCTGTGAGGACGTGGCAAGCAGGAACGCTCATTTACTGGCAGGAGCATCAACTGCCATAATCCACTAGAATTACAGTATGGCATTGTCCCCCAAAATTGAGCATAAACTTACCAGCCATCACCGGTCATTCCCTTCCTTGGGATTTACCCAAGAAAAACTGTGTCCCCACAAAGAGTATATATGAATGTCCTTAGCAGTGGTTTTCTTTTCTTTTCTTTTTTAATTTGAGGTAGGGTCTCACTCTAGCCCAGGCTGGCCTGGAATTCACTATGTAGTCTCAGGGTGGCCTCAAACTCACAGTAATTCTCCTACCTCTGCCTCCTGAGTGCTGGGATTAGAGGCCTGTGCCATCATGCCCAGCTCCTTCACAGTGTTATTCATAATAGTCCAAAACTGGGAAGTGCTATATGTCCATCAGCAAAGGAATGGATGAGCAAAATGTGGTTATTTTCACACAATGGAATATTATTTTATTTTATTTCATTATTTTATTATCATTGATTTATTTGACGGAGAAAGAGAGAGAAAGACCAAGAGAATGGGCACTTTAGGGCTTCCAGCCACTGCAAATGATTTCCAGATACGTGTACCTCTTTGTGAATCTGGCTAACATGGGTCCTGGGGAATCGAACCCAGATGGGTCCTTTGGCTTTGCAGGCAAATGCCTTAACTGCTAAGCCATCCCTCCAACTGTTCTTTTATTTTTTATTGACAATTTCCATAATTATAGACAATAAACCATGGTAATTCCCTCCCCCCTACATTCCCCTTCGCAACTCCACTCTCATCATATCCCCTCCCCCTCTCAATCAGTCTCTCTTTTATTTTTGATGTCATCATCTTTTCCTCCTACTATGATGGTCTTGTATAGGTAGTGTCAGGCACTGAAAGGTCATGGATATCTAGACCATTTTGTGTCTGGAGGAGCACATTGTAAGGAATCCTACCCTTCCTTTGACTCTTACATTCTTTCCGCCACCTCTTCCACAATTGACCCTGAAGGTGTGATAGAGGTGTTTGAGTGCTAAGCACTCCTCTGTCACTTCTTGGCACTATGGTGCCTTCTGAGTCATCTCAAGATACCTGCCATCTGAAAAGAGAAGCTTCTCTAACCAAAAGTGAGAGCAGCATTAATATATGGGTAAGAACATTACTAGAAGTGTTGACAGGGCAATTTGGTGAGCATAATATGTACATTTAGGCAGACACCAGCAGGCGTTACAGCCCTAGGGCTCATGACTTCCCCTGTTGTAGTTTTTCAGTATCAGGCATGTATTCCCTCCCATGGAGTGGGCCTCCAGTCCAATTAGAGAGTGGTTGGTTTCCCCCATAACAGACGTGCCATTATTGCACCTGTTGGCTCACTTGACCTGGCTGGCCAAATTTAAGGCTTGCAGTGTCCACTGTTGTTTATCTTCACTGGTGAATTCAGCTTCTCCATGGAGTTGCATGGAGTTGCAGCATAGTTTTTCTCAGCTTTCTGTCAGTTGGTCTACATGGAGGAGGTTTCCAGCTCAGCTCCAACAGGATTTCTCAGTGGCCTTGCAGCCCAAGCAAGTGGAGTCTTCAGCAATAGGGTCTGACTATCTATTCTGGTGGGAAACCAAGAGCCTCAGCAATGGCCTGTAATTATTTAGCAATAAAAAGGAGAGCAAGGGCTGGGGAGATGGCTCAGCAGTTAAGGGGCTTGCCTCCAGAGCCTAATGACTCAGGTTCAAGTCCCCAGTACCTATGTAAGCCATGTGCACAAAGTGGTACATGTATGTGGAGTTCGTTTGCAGTGGCTAGAGGCCCTCACACACCCATACTCACTCTCTTATTATCTCTTTCTCTGCTTGCAAATAAGTAAGTAAATAAAATTAAAAAAGGAGAGCAAGCCAGGTATGGTGGTGCACACCTTTAATTCTAGCACTCAAGAGGCTGAGGTAGGAAAACTGCCATGAGTTCAAAGTCAGTCTGGGCTAAAGTGAACTCCTGCTTCAAACAAGTGGGTGTGGTGGTACACACCTTTAATCCCAGTACTTGGGAGGCAGTGGTAGGAGGATTGCCATGAGTTCAAGACTACCCTGAGACTACATGGTGAATTCCAGGTTAGCCTGAGCTAGAGTGAGAACCTACCTCAAAAAAACAAAAAATAAAATAAAATAAAAGGTGGAGGGTGGGGCTGGAGAGATGGCTCAGTGTTTAAGATGCTTGCCTGCAAAACCTGACAGCCTGAGTTTGATTCCCCAGTACCCACATAAAGGCAGATGCAGAAAGTGGCTCGTGCACCTGGAGTTCTTTTGCAGTGGCAAGAAGCCCTGGTGTGTCCATTCTCATATTCTCTCGCCTCCTTTCTCTCTCTCCCTTCTCTCTCTCTCTCTCTCTCTCTCTCTCTCTCTCTCTCTCTCTCTCTCTCCCTTCCTCCCTCCCTCCCTTCCTCCTTGCAAATAAATAATAAAAAGTGAGAAAAGGAAAGCAATACTTATGCACACAACAACACAAAACCCCAGAATTATGCTGAGTTAAGGTGCTAGGTCTATTGCCACTTTTGGGTGTTTCTAAGGTCTCACTGTAGCCCAAGCTGACCTAGAAGCCGCTCTGTGGTCCTAGGCTGGCCTCCAATTTACAAAAATCCTCTTAGCTCTGGGATTAAAGGCATGCACAACTACACCTGGCTGCTTGTTTGTTTTGAGACATGGTCTCATGTAGTCCAGGCTGATCTTAACCTTGCTGTGCAGCTGAGGCTAGCCTTGAACTTACCATGTACACAAAGATGATCTTGAACTGTTCCTTGTGCCTCCACCTCCTGAGTGCTGCGGATTCAGGCATGTGCCACCATGCTTGGCTTTCCATGGCTTATTAATAATACTGTGTCCTAGGCTGGGGAGAGGTCCATAGATCCAGAAGCTAAAGGGTGGGTAATTGGTGCTCTAAGGGCTAGTGCTAATTTCTGGCAAAAGAAACATGCATGTTATGGTTTGAATATGAAACATGCCACATAGCAAACGCAGGGCTAGCACGTGAAAGCAGCTGTAAGTGACTCCTGGGAGCAAGGCCGAGCCCCGAGCCCACTGTCCAGTTAGACACACTGACCACAGCATCCCAGCTGTGCACGGACATTCCTGTGAGTTTCGTTGTGGGCTGGGATTTATCCTCCATCCCTGTGGGGACTCACAGGAAAGGCATGAGCTTCCCTGTTCGTCCAACTGTTCAACTCCCTTGTACTTACTTCCCTTCGTGCCCAGAGGAGGAGGGCTGAGGGGATGAAGCCAGACATAACCTGGGTAATAACTCACTTTAGAGCCAGGAGTGCTGGTGAGCACCCCACCCATAGGAGGAAACCCCCAGCAAAGAAACTCGGGGCGCACGTGCCCGTGGCCAAGGCGGAGGACACCTAGACTGAGGCGCACATAGTGGTACATGCCCGTACTTCCCAGCTACACAAGAAACTGAAGCAGGAGGATCATGGCTTTGAGGCTAGCCTAGGCTACACAGTGAGAGCCTGGACAGAGAGAAAAAGAGAGAGTGGGGGGCTGCAGAGATGGCTTAGCAATTAAGGTGCTTGCCTACAAAGCCTAAGGACGCAGGTTCAATTCCCCAGAATCCACATAAGCCACATGCACATGGTGGCACATGCATCTGGAATTCATTTGCAGTGGCTAGAGGCCCTGGCATGCCCATTCTCTCCCCCCCCCCCCCCCGGCTCCTTTTCTCCTCTCTACTAAACAAAAATAAACACTTTTTACAAAGAGAGGAGGAAGGTAGCTCTATACTAGACTGGGTAGTACAGTGAAACACTATCTCAAAACAACAAACCCAATTGACACTTTTCAGGCTGTAATTCAGTTCCACACATATCTTGCGAAATAACACCATTCATTGCCCCCATTGGTAGTCTGGGCCTGCCATCTCTGCGTTTATCACCACTGACACATCAAGGAGAACACAGTCTTCCTTAGGACTCATTGGATTCATGCCCCTCTCTATACATGCCTTGTAGGACTGTGAGGACCAAATGAATTCATGCATTGCAAAGCATTTAATAGAGACATTGTTTCTTTTTATGAGAGAGGGTCTCATTCAGTAGTCCTGGCTGACTTTGAACTTTTGATGATTCTCCTGCCTCAGTTTCCTAGAGTGCTGGGGTTGCAGGTGTAGCTGCTTCTCCTGGCCACATTCACTACATTATATTGTTCTCTTGTATTTCTTTTCTTTTTCTTTTTCTTTTTCTTTTTCTTTTTATTTATTTATTTGAGGGCGACAGACAGACAGAGAGAAAAAGGCAGATAGAAAGAGAGACAATGGGTGCGCCAGGGCCTCCAGCCACTGCAGACGAACTCCAGATGCGTGTGCCCCCTTGTGCATCTGGCTAACGTGGGTCCTGAGGAATCAAGCCTCGAACTGGGGTCCTCAGGCTTCACAGGCAAGCGTTTAACCACTAAGCCATCTCTCCAGCCCTCTCTTGTATTTCTTATGATCAGTTGTTTACATGATAGTGGCCATTCTGACAGGAGTGAGATGGAATCTCAATGTAGTTTTAACCTGCATTTCCCTGATGAATAGAGACGTAGAACATTTTTTAGATGCTTATATGCCCTTCATATTTCTTCCTTTGAGAATTCTCTATTTAGATCCTTAGCCCATTTTTTGATTGGCATTGCCATGTTTGATTCCTTATTATTTAACTTTTTGAGTTCTTTGTATATCCTAGATATTAATCCTCTATCAGATATATAGCTGGCGAAGATTTTTTCACCATTCTGTAGGTTGCCTCTTTGCTTTTTTCACTGTGTCCTTTGCAGTGCAAAATCTTTGTAATTTCATGAGGTCCCAGTGATTAATCTGTGGTTTTATTGCCTGAGAAATTGGGGTTATATTCAGAAAGTCTTTGCCAAGACCAATATGTTGAAGGGTTTCCCCTACTTTTTCCTCTAGCAGTTTCAGAGTTTCAGGTCTGATGTGAAGGTCTTTAATCCATTTGGATTTAATTCTTGTGCATGGCGAGAGAGAAGAATCTATTTTCATCCTTCTGCAGATATAGATCCAGTTTTCCCAACACTATTAGCTGAAGAGGCTGTCTTTTCTCCAATGAGTATTTTTGGCATTTTTATCGAATATCAGGTGGCTATAGCTACTTGGGCTTACATCTGGGTCCTCTATTCTGTTCCACTGATCTACATGTCTGTTTTTGTGCCAGTACCATGCTGTTTTTGTTACTATGGCTCTGTAGTATAGGTTAAAATCAGGTATGGTGATACCACCAGCCTTATTTTTGTTGCTCAGTATTATTTTAGATATTCGAGGTTTTCTGTGATTCCAAATGAATTTATGAATTGTTTTTCCTATTTCCACGAAGAATGCCTTTGGAATTTTGATAGGGATTGCATTAAATGTGTAGATTGCCTTAGGTAAGATTGCCATTTTCACAATATTGATTCTTCCGATCCAGGAACAAGGGATGTTTCTCCACTTTCTAGTGTCTTCTGCAATTTCTCACTTGAGTGTTTTAAAGTTCTCATTGTAGAGATTCTTTACTTCATTCCTTAGGTTTATTCCAAGGTACTTTTTTTTTTTTTTTGATGCAATTGTGAATGGGAGTGATTTTCTGATTTCATCCTCTGTGTGTTTGTTGTTAGCATATATGAAGGCTACAGATTTCTATTTATTTAGTATCCTGCTACATGGCTGTAGGTTTTGATCAGCTCTAGCAGTTTGCTAGTAGAGTCTTTAGGGTCCTTTATGTATAGAATCATGTCATCTGCAAATAATAATAACTTGATCTCTTCCTTTCTAATTTGTATCCCTTTTATGTGTGTCTCTTGCCTTATTGCTATGGCTAAGACTTCCAAAACTATATTAAATAAAAGTGGGGGCAGTGGACACCCTTGTCTTGTTCTTGATTTTAGTGGAAAAGCTTCCAGTTTTTCCCCATTTAGGAATATGTTGGCTGTAGGCTTGTCATAAATACCCTTTATTATATTGAGAAATGTTCCTTCTATTCCCAGTCTCTGTAGGACTTTTATCATGAAGGGATGTTGGATTTTGTCAAATGCTTTCTCTGCGTCTAATGAGATGATCATGTGATTTTTGTCCTTCAACCCGTTTATATAATGTATTACATTTATAGATTTGCGTATATTGAACCATCCCTGCATCTCTGGGATAAAGCTTACTTGGTCAGGGTGAATGATCTTTTTGATATACTCTTTTATTCTGTTTGCCAATATTTTGTTGAGAATTTTTGCATCTATGTTCATGAGGAAGATTGGTCTGTAATTTTCTTTTTTTGTTCTATCTTTGCCTGGTTTTGGTATCAGGGTGATGCTGGCCTCATAGAAGGAGTTCAGTAGAATTCCTTCTTTTTTTATTTCCTGGAAAAGCTTAAGAAGCAATGGTGTTAACTCTTCCTTAAAGGTCTGGTAAAATTCAGCAGTGAATCCATCTGGGCCTGGGCTTTTTTTAGTTGGGAGATTATTGATAACTGTTCAGATCTCCATATTTGTTATAGGTCTATTTAAGTGATTAATCTCATTTTGATTTAATTTAGGTAGGTCATATAAATCAAGGAAATCATCCATTTCTTTCAGATTTTCATACTTTGTGGAGTATATGCTCTCTTGTATTTCTTAAAAATATCATTTATTTATTTATATGAGAGCAAAAAAAAAAAGTAGGGAGAGAGAGTGGGGGGAGAGAATGGGCATGCCAGGGCCTTCAGCCACTGCAAACAAACTCGAGATGCATGCGCCCCCTTGTACATCTGGTTTACCTGGGTCCTGGAGAGTCAAATGCCTTAATCACTAAACCATTTCTCCAACTCAATTATGTTGTTTCATTGTTTGCTTGTTTGTGTTTTGAGACAGGGACTTGTGTAGCCTAGGCTGGCCACGAACTTGCTATGTAGCGTAGTCAGACCTTGAACTCCCAATCTTCATGCCTCTACCTCCTGAGTATTGGGATTACAGGCATGTGCCACCTTGCCTGGCCTTATAAAGCATTTGGAACAAAATGGTCACATAGGCAAGGTCTCAAATTAGCTAATATTAAAAAAAGTTCCTAGCCGGACGTGGGGGTGCACATCTTTAATCCCAGCATTCGGGAGGCAGAGGTAGGAGGATAGTCGTGAATTCAAGCCTACCCTGAGAATACAGAGTGAATTCCAGGTCAGCCTGGGCTAGAGTGAGACCCTACCTCGAAAAAAAAGAAAGAAAAAATAAAAAGAAATTCCTGGGCTAGAGATGCCTTAGTGGTTAATGTGTATGC
The DNA here is from genome assembly GCF_020740685.1 of Jaculus jaculus. Lineage (NCBI taxonomy): Eukaryota > Metazoa > Chordata > Mammalia > Rodentia > Dipodidae > Jaculus > Jaculus jaculus. The sequence goes on from NC_059114.1 coordinate 26,370,365, forward strand.
CAAGCCTAAGGACCCAGGTTCGATTCTTCAGGTCCCACATAAGCCAGATGCACTGGGAGGGCACAAGCATTTGGAGTTCATTTTCAGTGGCTGGAGGCCCTGGCATGCCCATTCTCATCCCCTCTCTCTCTCTCTCTCTCTCTCTCTCTCTCTCTCTCCCTCTCTCTGTCTCAAATAAATAAATAAAATGTTTTAAAAGAAGCTCCTAAACTGAGTGGCTCATGCCTATATTCCAGCACTCTGGAGGGTGAAGTAGGAGGATCACTAAGAGTTTGAGGCAAGCCTGGGCTACATAATGAGTTCCAAGTTAGCTTGGGCTAGAGTGAGACCCTGTGTGTCAGTAACTTTCTCATTGCTAGGGCAAAATGCCCAACCAGAAGCGGTTTGTGGAAGGAAAAGGGTTTAATTCAGCTTATAGTTCCCGAGGGTAGAGTCTCTTATGGCAGTAGCAGGAAGCAGAATTACACTGTCACATCAACAGAGAAGTAGAGTAGCAAGTGGGACTGGGCTTACAACTCTTCAAGGCCCACTCCCAGTGATATTCTTCCTCCAATAAGGCTCTAAGCAGCAGTCATACCCCTAGACATGGGAGCCACTTCCTAAATGTTCTGTAACTTTCTAGAACAGTGCCACCAACTGGGATTAAGCATTCAAACACATGAGCCTGTGAGAGGCATTTTACATTTATGCCACCACATGCCACCCCTGACTCCCATAGACTCATGGCCACCTTATGAAAGAAAATGCATGCAGTCTAACTTTGAAAGTCTCCATAGTTTTTACCAGTCCCAATACTGTTCAGAAGTCCAAAGTCTAAAGTCTCCACTGAGACTCAAGACAATTTCTTAACTGTGAGCCCTGTAAAATCTGAACACAAGTCACATACTCCTGATGTATAAGGGGACAGAATAAACATTCCCATTGCAAAAGGAAATGTGACAAGGAAAACACAGACCAGAACAAGACAGAGACCCAGCAGGGTAACACCAAGTCCTAAAGCTCCATGTCCAGTATCTGAGACATGTGCTGAAATACTCTGGGCCCCAACAGGCTCAGGTAGCTCTGCTCCACTAGCTGTGCTGCCTGTATCTTCTCTCGTGGGTCAGGCATTCCTCAGACCTTCAGCTTTTCCTGGCAAGGCCCATGATCCAGCATCTCTAACATTCTGATATCTGCATTGCAACCCATGACTCATCTTTACAGCTTCAACAGTGGCCTCTCTTGGCCTCCGAGCAGGGCCTCTGATCCACCCTCACATTTCTCAGCCTCAGAATCTCTCTGCAACAGTGGTGAAATACTTCATGACCTCCTATATCTTGCATCCTTCTTCTAAAACCAGTACCACATGGCCAACTCTACCAAGTTCTGCTGTCAAATTGGGGTGAAGCCTGGTGCCTATGGAATACAGCTGCAGCAACTTCTGCATGTTGGCCTTGAGAAGCAAAGACCTCTTTTAGCATTCTTCCTCTCTACTTTTTTTTTTTTTTTTTTTAGGTAGGGTCTTGTTGTAGCCCATGTTGACCTGTAATTCACTATGTAGTCTCAGGCTGGCCTCTAACTCACAGCGATCCTCCTACCTCTGCCTCCCAAGTGCCAGGATTAAAAATGTATGCCACCAATGGGCTCACTCAGTCTTCAATGGACCAGAAGCAGGAAGCCATAATCCCATTGTCAGATCAACAAGGAGGAAGAAAGTAATGACATACTTCCTGCAACAAGGCTCTCCTTCCTAAGGGTTCCAACACCTTCCAGAACAGTCACCAGCTGGGGATTCAGTATTCAAGCACATGAGACTATGGGAGTCATTGTTCATTTAAGAGATTGGCCTGTCCCCTCTCTACCTGCCAGTAGGTAGGTAGTAGGATATAGGGTTTAAATGTTGAGTGCTAAGGTTTCTTCTTTCTCTCCCCAAGGGGAAAAAAATGTCATTTGGTGTAAATTTTTCCCCCAAAATATTCTGAGAGGGGAAGTAATAAAAGATCTGACAGTCCTGTTTGAAAGAAGATGAGCTATAATTTGTATGAGAAAGACATATTTCCATTTGTGAAGTTCATCAGCAGAATGAATGACAAATAGAAGGAATTTTCAGTTAAAGTTCCCCATCCAGTCACGATCTTGCTTCACTCTCGGGGCAGGAACTATAAGAAGGGGGAGGCCAAAGTTGGAAATGATTTAAATATTCAGGTTGGTGGCATTAAAGAAGGGCACAAAACACTAATATTAGAATTCAAGGAAAGCAGGTTCTTGGATGATTTCCATTAGCGTGCTTTACTGTATTTCTCACCCACCAGCCCAGTCCTCCCTCCACCCCTCCGGTGTTTTCTTGTTCACCCAAATGAGCTGTCGAGCACTGACGGGCGTCACCATAATCAAAGAAAACAAGCTTGCCCTTTAAAGCAAAAGAGGTAATCTAGCTGCAAGCAAGTTGGAAACCTTTCATACAGCACTGCTCGTCCAGCCGTGCGCGGTCTCTGAACCAAGTGCTGGCATTCTCTGATTTACACCTGAGAGCTTTAGGCTGGGGTGGGGTGGACAATGGGGAGACGTGCATTCTTTAAATCCTTTGTTCACATTCGTCCTGCGGCTTCAGGGCAGAGATCCTTTATCCTCTAAGGGGCTGCTTCCTAAACTGGACTGTCACAAAAAGGCCTTGAAGGAACTCAACTCCCTGGATTGGACAGCTAGAAGTTGGAATGAATCACAGCAAGGCAAGATAGCAGCCGTGATGGCACACACCTTTAATCCCAGTACTCAGGAGGCAGAGGTAGGAGGTTTGCCATGAGTTCAAGGCCACCCTGAGACTACATAGTGAATTCCATGTCAGCCTGAGCTAGAGTGAGACCCTACCTCGGTGGGGGGGGGGGGGCATAGCAAAATAACCCCCTCCTCGTGTGAGTCCTCAGCCCCAAAGAGGGTTCTGACCTTGGCTCCATTTGCCTCACCAAGGAGTCAAGCATCATCAGCATCTGACCTGACCAGCTGCCTCTCTTCCTTGTCCTCCTCTGCATTGACTCTGTGGCCTGGTGAACCCACGATAGTCCTGTGTGGCTTTAAGTCTCACTTCCTCCTCTTTGGGCCCCTCGGCACTCTGAGCATGTGTTATCAGCTGCAGCTGGCCAAGGTCTCTTGATCATAAACAACAGGTCAGTGGCTAAGCAAAGCCATAAAGACATCACAGAAGAACCAGGCCCCAGAACACAAGAACAGCATCCCAGGGTGTCTGGCAGGGGGGATGTAGGGGGTCTCTGCCAATCATCTGGGTTTTCAAGAATAAACCAGAAGCATCAGCTTCCTTATTTCTCATCCATGCCCCCCCCCCCCTCAATCCAGCCAATATTCATCTCCCAGGAAGGAATGGGCAGGGATTTTTGATGGACCGTGCCACCAAGACTACTGTGTCAGCTTTTTCACCGTAACAAGTCTCCATGACAAACTACTTCCAAGGAGGAAAGGGGTATTCAGTTGGTTGGTTCTGATGCTTTGTAGCTGTGGAGAGGCAGCCCATCATGGTGGAGCTTGCTCATCTTATAGTGGCCCAGAAGCAGAGAGGAGGTCTGGCAAGCCCTAGAGACTAAAGACTTCCCATGAGGCCCCATCTCTTAAAGGGCCCACCACCTTCCAACAGCCCTGCAGGCTGAGGATCAAGGCTCTAACACTTAGGGGCACTGAAGTACATAGTGATGCCCCTAGTGTCCTGTAGTTGGAATTTTGAAACTGAGCTCCTTGTCTACCCCTCCCCAAATCCTCTCCCAGCTTCCCACTTTACAGGGGTATGCCACCACACAAGGCTGAGCCCCTACTTCATTAGGAGAGGAGGAACAAATAAACAGTTGGGGAGGTGGTTCAGCAGGTAATAGCACCTGCTGCACAAGCACAAGACCTGAGTTCGATTCCCAATGCCCATGTACAAAGCCGAGCATTGCCACATATGCCTGTAGACCTTACACTGAGGGTGGCGGGGGTGGAGGGGAGACAGAAGGGTCACGGGAGCTCTCTGGTCAGCCAGTTAAACTGGGTGTGGTGGTGCACACCTTTAATTAATCCCAGCACTGGGTTGGGGGGCAGAGGTAGGAGGATCCCCACGAGTTCTAGGCCAGCCTGAGACTACAGAGTGAATTAGGCTAGAGTGAAAAACTTGGAAAACAAAACACAAAAACCAGGGAGTTCTGTCCCAGGAAAACAAGATAGAAATGGAAGAGTAATAGAGGGGGACACCTAATGTCTTCCTCTGTCCCTGCTTAGTGCCCTCAAGGACATACACACCTGCGAGCATGCACATGCGCACACACACACACACCACATACTGCACACACACCATAAATCTGAATAAAAATAAGAATAAACAAGTAAGCTCGTCTGTGGGAACATCAGCGAGCAAGTCAGCAGGACAAGGGGCAAGGATGAAGGAGGGGTAGACTGAGCCGGGACATGAGAATGTGGTGTGTTCCCCAGCTGCTGGGGGATGGCTGGCATTTATCAGATTCATGGAGAACTGACAACATCCTGGGCTTGAGGTGTCAGTTCCCCAGGCCCATAATAGTAGCTACTTATTGAGCATGTGCAGGGTACAGACCTTGTGCTAGGCACCTCCCACTGGGCTCTATGATTCCTGCCTGACAGCTGAGGGGAGCCCAAGTGCAGGGAATAAGTAACTAGTTCCAGGTCCCCAGCAAGGGCAGGAATGCCAGTGTGGCTGCTGGGAAGCTCCTGCACCTTCATGGCATAAAAGCCACCTGAATGACTGACTCTGACCATCACTGTGGAGCTTTGGAAATAGTCTTTTATTGATTTTTTAAAAAAAATTTTAAGCTGAGCTAGAGTGGGACCATACCTCAAAACACCAAAAAAAAAAAAAAAAAAAAAAAAAAAGTTACTGACTTGTGAGTGCATGCATTTGTGGGTATGTTTGCATATGGGTGTGCTACTTGTAAACACATGTCAGACACCTGCACCAGTTTGGATTTTTTTTTTGAGAGTGCCAACAAATTGGCACTCCAGGGCCTCAACCAGTACAATCAGACTGTAGATGCTTGCATCACCTAGTGCACATGTGCAACCTTGCGCTTGCCTCACCTTTGTGCATCTGGCTTATGTGGGATCTTGAGAGAGATCAAACATGGGTCCTTAGGCTTCACAGGCAAGTGCCTTAACCACTAAGCTATCTCTCCAGCCTTGCACCATTTTGGTGGGTCTGGCTAATGTGAGTGGCTGGGGAATTGAACTGGGCCAGCAGGCTTGTAAGCAAGAACCTTTAACCACTGAGCCATCTTCCTAGTCCCTGTAAATAGTCTCCTTGTAAATAGTCCTTTAGATAAGCTTTTTGTTTTGTAGTAATTGTAGATTTTCAGAAACATTTCAAAAGATAGAATTCCCCTGTTCCCTGCACCAGCTCCCCTTAATGTTAACTTCTTATATAAATTCAACATGCCTGTCAGAGCTATTCACATTGGACATGGTATGGTGCAAATCCCTGTGTATTCCTGCACTTGGAAGGTGGAGGATCAGGAGTCCAAGGTCATCCTTGGCTACAAAAAAACAAAAACAAAACAAACACTGGTACAGTGCTATCACCTAAACCATAGACGGAAAACTACTTGGTTCACTGATGTCTGTCTTATGTTCCAGAATGCTGTCCAGGACAGAGATGCATTTCCAGTAAAACTGAGGCTCCCTCCCTTCCGCCCTCTCTTCCTTCCTCCCATCCTTCTTGGGAGGGAGTAGGGTCTCGCTATATAATTTACAATTCTCCTGCCTTTATCTCCCAAGTGTTAAAATGACAGGTTTGTGCCACCCTACCACACCTAAGGAAACTTTTTAAAGTTTTTGATTGTTTGCAAGCAGAGAGAAGAGAGACAGATAGAATGGGTGTTCCAGTGTTTCCAGCCACTGCAGATAAACTCCAGATGTATGTGTTGTGCATCCAGCTTTACCTGGGTGCTGGGGAATTGAATCTGGGCCCTTAGGCTTTGCAGGCAAGCACCCTAACCACTGAGCAATCTCTACAACCCCCTTGTGACACTTTTTTTATTTTCTTGATTGAAGATGTGTTGTTGTTGTTTTGAGGTAGGGTCTCACTCTGGCCCAAGCTGACCTGAAATTAACTATGTAGTCTTAGGGTGGCCTTGAACTCATGGCGAGCCTCCTACTTCTGCCTCCCGAGTGCTGGGATTAAAGGTGTACTCCACCATGCCCGGCTTGATTGAATGATTTGTATGTGCATGTGTGTGTACATGTCCAGTGTGTGAGTTTGGGCATGTGGGTGTGGTGTGCCACCATGTGCATGTGGAGGTCAGAGGACAAGTTTTGGGTGTCAGTTTTCACTTTCCTCCTTGTTTACGGCCCTGAGTCTCCAGGAGCCCTCCTATGACCGCCTCACTTCTCACCACGCAGGCTGGGACTACAGACACCTGCGACAGCTTCTGGCTTTTACGGACTCTAGGGGTTCTACTTAGGTACTTAAAACTTGCACAGCAAGCACTTTTTCCATTGAGCCATCTCCTCAGTCCTGTTTATTTTTGAGATAGGGTCTTATGTTGCCCAGGCTGCCTTTGAGCTTACTGCATAGCTGACAATGACCTTGCATTCTGACCCTCCTGTATCCATCTCCCAAATGCTAAGATTGTGGGCACACACCACTACATCTGGTTTATGCAGCACCCAGTGTTAAACCAGGACTTTGTATATGACAGGCAGTCTACCAACTGAGCTACATCCCTAGCCCTATTTTATTTATTATTGTTGTTGTTATTATTATGGTTTTTGGAGGTAGGGTCTCCCTGTAGCCCAGGCTGACCTGGAATTCACTATGTAATCTCATTGTGGCCTCAAACTCATGGAAATCCTCTTACTTCTGTTTCCTGAGTGCTGGGATTAAAGGCGTGTGCCGCCACACCCAGCTTATTTTTTTTATTTATCATTTATTTGCAAGCAGGGAGACAGAGAGAAAAAGAGAGAGAGAATATGGATGCACCAGGGCCTCTTGCCATCACAAATGAACGCCAGATGCATATTCCACTTTGTGCATCTGGCTTTACATGGATACTGGGGAATCAAACCTAGATTTACAGGCTTTGCAAGCAAGCATCTTTTACCCCTGAGCCATCTCTCCTACCCCTATTTTTCTTTTTCTTTTTTTTTGGGGGGGGGTTAGGGTCTCACATTGTAGCTCAGGCTGACCTTAACTGAAGTTTAGTTGAAGGCAGTGTTCCTGCCTTTGAATCTGGGGGGCTGGATTTATAACTGTGAGCCACCATATCTAGATGAAGCTTTTTCCAAATCTTTTTTTAAATTTTTTTATGTTTTGGGTTTTTTTGTTTGTTTCATTTTTCAAGGTTGGGTCTCACTCTAGCCCAGAGTGACCTGGAATTCACTCTGTAGTCTCAGGGTGGCCTCGAATTCACAGCAGTTCTCCTACCTTTGCCTCCTAAGTGCTGGGATCATAGGCATGTGCCAACACACCTGGCTCCAAATTGTATTTTTTAAGTCATATGCTAGTGTTACAAAGGAAATGATTTTTCTTTGGGGGGGAGGTTCCAGGTAGGGTCTCACTCTATCCCAGGCTGACCTGAAATTCACTATGTAATCTCAGTGTGGCCTCAAACTCATAACGATCCTCCTACCTCTGCCTTCTAAATGCTGGGATTAAGTGTGCACCACCACGCCCAGCAGGAAATGCATTTTGAGATAGTCAATATCACATAGCCAGTTAAAAATACAGATGCAGGAGCCGGAAAGATGGCTTAGCAGTTAAGGCACTTGCCTGCAAAGACAAAGGACCTAGGTTCAATTCCCAGGGACCCACGTAAACCAGATGCACAAGGTGGTGCATGTGTCTGGAGTTTGTTTGCAGTGGCTAGAAGCCCCGGAGTGCCTATTTTTATCTCTTTCACCTACCTCTCTCATAAATAAATAAAATATTAAAAATATGTATATATAGATAGTATCTGGGGGTATAGAGATATGGCTTAACAGTTAAGGTGCTTGCCAGCAAAGTCAAAGGACCCAGGTTTGACTCCCTAGTACCCAGGTAAAGCCAGATGCACAAGATTGGCACATGTGGCTTGGGTTTGTCTGCAGTGGCTAGAGGCCCTGGAACACCCATTTTCTCTATCTGCCTCTTTCTCTCTCTCAAAAAATAAATAAAGATAGATAGATAGATGCAGCCAGGCAAGGTGGTGCATGCCTTTAATCCCAGCACTTGGGAGGCAGAGGTAGGAAGATTACCATGAGTTAGAAGCCATCCTGAGACTACATAGTGAATTTCAGGTCAGCCTGGGCTTGAGCGAGACCCTACAGCAGTATGTATGTATGTATGTATGTATGTATGTATGTATGTGTATGTATATATGTATGTGTGTGTGTGTACATATATATACACAAATACATATACGTATGTATACATACATACATTGTATGTGTGTGTGCGCACACGCATGCATGCATGTGCCTGCATGCATGTGTGCACAAGTAGTACCTTCTCAAGGCTTTTCCATTTTCTTGTTATTTTGGTGTATAAAATCAGAAAATCTTAGCTGGGTGTGGTGGCGCATGCTTTTTTTTTTTTTTTTTGAGGTAGGGTCTCACTCTGGCCCAGGCTCACCTGGAATTTACTATGTAATCTCAGGATGGCCTCTAACTCGTGGCGATCCTCCTACCTCTGCCTCCCAAGTGGTGGGATTAAAAGCATGCACCAGCCGGGCGTGGTGGCAACGCCTTTAATCCCTGGTTTGTAAATCAGTACTCAAGAATCAGTAGAGATGTGCCCTTCCTGACTGCTCTCACTTCATGTGGCTGAGTGCCGCTGCACCCAGGCTCCTGTGTCACTTAGTTTCCTACTAGTTGGCTAAAATGGAGGAAACTCAGGGATATCCCCCACCACACACACACACCATCACTCAGCTCTCCCAGCCATGGCTTTGTGTCCTCTGCCAGTAATGGCTGAGGTTTGAGGTCCCCCTGGTGGGCCCAGGCTTCACAGTTGCCACCTCTTCCTTATGTGGCTTCCTTTCCTTGTCAACTTCTAGGTGGCTTCACCTTCTCTGTCACCAGGGCACCAGTTCCCCCTTGTGTAAATCCTCAGAACAGAGACTGATTCCTGCCTACAAGTGCCCAAGACTTATCATCAGCCCCAGTTCTCCCACCCTGATGGCTGTCATAAAGCTAAACACTGGGCCACGTGTGGTGGTGCATCCCTGTAATCACAGCACTCAGGAGGAGGAGGCAGGAGTTCAAGGCCAGCCTTGCCTATATGAGATACTGTCTGGAAAAAAAAAAAAAAAAGCCGGGTGTGGTGGCGCACACCTTTAATCCCAGCATTTGGGAGGCAGAGGTAGGAGGATCACCGTGAGTTCGGGGCCACCCTGAGACTACATAGTGAGTTCCAGGTCAGCCTGAGCTAGAGTAAGACCCTACCTCAAAAACATAAAGAAAAAAAAAAAAAAAGCTTACAGCAGGGCTGGAGAAATTGCTCAATGGTTAAGGCTCTTGCCTGCAAAGCCCAATGACTCAGGTTCAATTCCCTAGTACCAGTGTAAATCCAGATGCACTAAGTGGCACATGCATCTGCAATTCGTTTTCAGTGGCTAGAGGCCCTGGTATGTACTCTCTCTCTCTTTCTGTATGTTTCTGTCTCTCTGTCTGTGCTTGCAAATAAATAAAAACTAAAAAGCTAAAAACAGCTGAAAAGCATGTGTACAGTACAGTAGCCCAGAATGCAGTGCAGGGTCAATAGCATGGCCATGTCACCTCCTTAGTGACACTCTTCGAGCAGTCACCCGTTCCTTTGCAGGCTTGCTGGAGGCAGTGAAAGCCGGACACCTCAGACTCAGGACAAAGAGGCTGCTCACAAGATGGCCCTGGACACCCTCGAGGTGGCCTCTCTGTACCAGATGCCGGCCATCCACAGAATCCAGCTGAAGCCAGAGACATCACCCAAGCCAGCCCAGCCGCTGAAGCCTTTGGTCCCCTCCAAGTCCAAACTGAACACCATTGAGGCCAAGAGGATCGTGTCGGTCCTGGATGAGGCCATCCACAGAGTGGAGCTGGTGTCCTTGCTGTCCTACTTGGAGTTTCAACCAGAAGCCCTGGAGGGAATGTTGCCGGAGGAGCTGGCCAGGGCCATGAGAGAGCATGCGGACCTCAGCCAGCTCCTGCTGGAGAGCGCCAGCTCCCTGCAGCAGGAGGAGAGGCAGCTGCACGAGGAGGAAGACGCGGACCACGCCAGGAGCCGCCGGGACCGCCTCCAGTCCATCGAGCTGCACGTGTCCAACCTGCGGCCACTGGTCCAGCAGATCCGAGACTCCACCAAGAACATCCTCAGACTGTTGGTCAACAACCCCCAGGCCTCCGGGCTGCTTCAGGTACAGACAGCGGGCAGAAGCGCAGGGGCGCAGCGCTTCCTGGATAGCCTGGTGGAGCTGCGGGGCTTCCTGTTCGAAAAGCTGCTCATTAGCCCCATGGAGGAGAGGGAGAAGGCCCAGTTCATACAGGACATCAGCAGGCGGAACAACCGGAACCAGGAGGTCATTGATGCTCTGCAGGGTGAACTGACAGAGAGGGTGAAGAGCCGGGATGCGGAGGTATGGCTGTCCAGCGTCCTTAAAGTCACTGAGTCCCACTGACTGGTCCAAACCTTTTGATTAGGGTTAGGCATTTTCTCAATGATTGAAAAATAACTCTTTTCTTTTCTTGGGCTGGAGAGATGGCTTAGCAGTAAAGACACTTGCCTACAAAGCCAAAAGACCCAGGTTCAATTCCCTAGGACCTATTTAAGCCAGATGCACATGGTGCTGCATGTGTTTGGAGTTCGTTTGCAGTGGCTAGAGGCCCTATACACCCATTCTCTCTTTCTCATTTAAGTAAATAAATAATTTTTAAAAATATTTTAAAACAAAAAGGAAAAAAACAGCCAGGCATGGTAGCACACGTCTTTAATCCCTGCACTCGGGAGGCAGAGGTAGGAGATCCACCGTGAGTTTGAGGCTACCTGAGACCCTACCTCAAAAAAAAAAAAAAAAAAAAGGATAAAACCTTTCTCTCATTCATTTACTCCATAAAGGTTGTTGCTAAGCAGCAGGGCTTATAAACAAGCCCATATGCTTCTAGCCATACAGAGTTCCCAGTACAGAAGGTAGGTATTAGGGAACTCATTTAATTAGTGTTGAGAGGTACAATGTAGTGGTTAGTACAAGATGCAATAAGGTTCCTGATACAAGAGAACTGAACTCAGACTAAGATCATGAACAAGAGGAAGTAAAGCAGGCCAGGGAGGTAAGGAAGCCAAGTGTCTGTCATCTTGCAAATGGACCCTTTGTTCACATAAGATAAAAATCACATCAAGAGGCAGGAGAGATGGCTTCATGGTTAAGGCACTTGCCTGCAAAGTCAAAGGACCCAGGTTCAGTTCCCCAGAACCCACGTAAGCCAGATGTACAAGGGGGTGCATGCATGTGGAGTTGATTTGCAATAGCTGGAGGCCCTGCCGTGCCCATTCTTTCTCTCTCAAATAAATAAATAAATAAAAATATTTTTAAAAATCACACCAAGGAGTGATGATTTCTTTTTTGGTTTTTCAAGGTAGGGTCTTGCGCTAGCCCAGACTGACCTGGAATTCACTATGTAGTCTAATGCTGGTCTCGAACTCACAGCAATCCTCCTACTTCTGCCTCCTAGTGCTAGGATTAAAGGCGTGTGCCACCATGCCCAGCCAGGAGTGATTTTTTAAAAATATTATTTATTTATTTGAAAGAGAGAGAAATAAAAAGAAAGAGGAAGATAGAGAAAGAATGGGTGTATAGGGCCTCTAGCCACTGCAAACGAACTCCAGACACAGGCTCTATCTACCTGTGCATCTGGTGTCACATGGGTCCTAGGGAATCGAACCTGGGTCCTTTGGCTTTGCATGCAACCACCTTAACCACTAACCATCTCTCCAGTCCTAATTTTTATAAATTTTTATTGTTTATTATAAGAACATTGTGCACATTTGTACAAGGCTATTTAATAAGAGGGAGTCTAGTAGTTAGTAGAATATATATATTATCTCACACAGAGGTTTGGGAGCCAAAGAAAAGTGACAGTTGATCATAGAATGGCAGTTCCTGTCCCGGCAGAGCCACTCTGAGCAGAGCTGCCCATTTCATTCTACTGAGAATGGTGTGAGCATCTGTGCTTTTCCAGGAAGGTTTACAATATTCATGCCTTTCCAGAAGAAGATGTTCAGTGTGCATTCACTCCTTCTCAGCCACTCACAATGTGGGCAGATGGCTCCTGGAATAATGCATTTGCCTTACAAGGATAAAGAGCAGAATTCAGACCCTCAACCCCCACATCACCTCCCATATCAACTCTGGGCAGGCATGGTGTCACACCTGTTATCCAGCACCCCAGAGGAGGGGGCAGGGGTGGGGGATCCCTGTGTCACACACATATGGACACACATACACATGTATACCGCAACACACATACACATGTGCAAAAAAAAAAAATCCAAACATGGTCACCAGGGAGATAACTAAGTGGGTAAAGAATGCCTGTGTAAGTATTAAGACCTGAGTTCAATCCCCGGTACCCATGTGAAAAGCTGGGCCTAAGCTGGGCATGGTGGCACACACCTTTAATCCCAGCACTCGGGGGAGCAGAGGTAGGAGGATCACTAAGACTTTGCGGCCACCCTTAGACTACAGAGTGAATTCTGGATCAGCCTGAGTTGGAGTGAGACCCTACCTCCAAAAAAAAAAAAAAGCTGAGTCTGGCCACACACACCCAGCCCTAAGTATGCCCCCCCCACCAAAAAGGTGCCTATACTTGTATTCCCTACACACACACACACACACACAGAGAGAGAGAGAGAGAGAGAGAGAGAGACAGGTTTTGCTTCATTGTGCATGCTGATGAGGCTCAGGGTCAATCCTAGGTCAGGTAAGGCCCATCTTGCTGGTTGTGGGACTTAGCCAGTTTGTCTGGGGCTTCTAGGTTTTCTTTCACTTGTTACAAGACATGTCCCAGCCTGCCTGTTTTTCTATCTCTGTCTCATCTACACAGGCCACACAGACCACACACAAGGTTCTATGGGCCTGTGGCCTCAGCAAAGCTGCTGTTACAGTGTGGAAACAGCCATAAGCGCTATATAGAGAGTAGCTGTGTTCCAATAAAACTTTATTGACAAAGACAGATGGGTGGCTGGATTTGGCTTGTGGACCTTGCTCCTGTTCTAGGTGGAATGGAGAGTATGTTTCTTCATCTATTGTGAGAATGAACCTGACTGGTTCAGAACCCAGCATGCCAATAAGCAAAAGGAAAGGCCAGGATGAGGTGGGGAAAGGGGCAGGAAACAGGAGACTTCTGGCCTCAGTGATCTGGTCAAGGAGTTTGCTCTTTGTCATCTGTCATCAGTCTGTCCCTGCCTGTTGCAGGTTGAGGGTGGGTTTGAGTTAGTGAGGTGGTACTGTAGGGGGTTTGCTGGTCAAGAGGGCACAGCAAAGGCCAGCAAGTTGGGCCTGTGTTGGTTGGTGACCATGTGGTTATTTTTATTTTATTTATTGATTGATTTTTCGAGGTAGGGTCTCAACTCTGGCCCAGGCTGACCTGGAATTCACTGTGTAGTGTCAGACCGGCCTCGAACTCACAGTGACCCTCCTACCTCTGCCTCCCAAATGCTGGGATTAAAGGTGTGCGCCACCATGCCTGGTGACCATGTGGTTCTTGATGGGATCTCCCTTGACCTGACACAGGTGGAGAAGGAAAACTTTGTGATCCACGAACTGAAGAACCACCTGCACCAGGTGCTCAAGTTCTCGGAGAACAGCCTCCTCCGCACCAGGAAGGAGGCTGAGAAGCAGCAGAAGACGGACTTCCGGGTGTCCCAGGCAAGGCAGGCCAAGATCCAGCAGGAGATCCAGACACTGCGCTCGCAGTACTACAACCTGGTCATGGAGAACCGCGAGGTGGAGCAGGCGCTGAGGAAGGTGCCTTGGGGTCCCCTGGGTGGCAGGGGAGGTGGGGCTGGGGTGACATAGGAGCTGGGCAGCCCAAAGCTGGGCCAGTGTCTCCTGGCAGGCAGGAAGGGCAGTATGCAGGCCATTGCTGGGGGTAGTGAAGTGGGTACTTGTGCCAGTGTAGTAGTTGCATGACAGCCTGGTGACCTTGACCCCAAGCCCCCTACTTTAAGTAGCTCCTTAAGCTCAGGCATATTGAACTTGACCTCCTGGATGAGATCATGCCCTGGCCCAGCATGTGCCCATCTACCAACTCTCCTTCCAAACCAAGTGCACCCTCTTAGAGACTAGTCTCCTGGATCCCGTCTTTTTCAGTATTGGGACTTTTTGGAGCAATGTTTGAAAGATATGTGGCCCTCCCCCCAAGAGGAGAAACGCAAATCTGTGCACACACTGATGGATGGCTCTGGGGGTGTGGGAGGGCCACAGGCCCCCAAAGCCAGCCTTGTTGAGACTAACTCCTGCTCTGTCTCTGTAGGATCAGGAAGTTCACTTCTTTCTTCCTTTCTTCTTTCCTTCCTTCTTTCTTTTTTTCTTTTTGGTTTTTCAAGGTAGGGTTTCACGCTAGCCCAGGCTGACCTGGAATTCACTATGTAGTCTCAGGCTGGCCTCCAACTCACAGTGATCCTCCTACCTGGGATTAAAGGTGAGTACCACCACAGCTGGCTCCCTTTATTTTTTTTATTTTTTATTTTTTGGTTTTTCGAGGTAGGGTCTCACTCTGGTCCAGGCTGACCTGGAATTAACTATGTAGTCTCAAGGTGGCCTTGAACTCATGGCGATCCTCCTACCTCTGCTGGCTCCCTTTATTTTCTTTCTTTATTTTCTTTTTTTAGAGAGGGTCTTGGTATGTACATAGCCCAAGAGACCTAGAATTTGAGGCAATTCCTGCCTCAGCCTCCTAAATACTGGGACTATAGGCATGAGCCATCCCACCTGGATTTACTTATTATCATTGTTATTGTTGTTATTATTATTATTTAGGTAGGGTCTCCCTCTACCCCAGGCTAACCTGGAACTTACTTGATAGTCCTAGGCTAGCCTTGAACTCAGGGCAGTCCTCCTACCTCTGCCTCCCAAGTGCTGGGATTAAAGGCGTGTGCTACCACGCCTGGCTACTTATGTTTTAATTGAGGTGAAATCTATATAATAGACAAGCAACTACTTTATGGTGACCAGTTTAGTGGTGTTTGGCACACTCAGTGTCATGCAGCCCCACTCCTCACTTCTATCCACTTGGGACTGTTTTCATCATCTCAGATACAACTCGGTACTGTTAGCCAGCATGCCCCTCCGCCAGCCTGTGACAGCCATCATCTGCCCCCAGTCTCTATGGTGGACCTACTCTGGACACTTCATGTAAATGGAGTCAGGCACATGGCTTTTTGCTCTGCTTCTTCCCTCAGCATCTCATCCCCAAGGTTCATTCATGGTGGGGCCCATGTCTCTGTGTTCCTTTCTGTGGCTGGAAAAGTGAATACGCATACCTGTGCCTCAGTCTCCCCATTTCACAGCTGAGCACATGCTCGTGTGGGTCAGACGGAGAGGCAGGTGGGCATCGGCTTCAGGGCCTGCTCATCGCTAGCAGAGCCCCATCAGACAGCTGGACTTTTTCTTTTCTTTTAAAGAAAAAATACAAAGTGGAGACAGAAATAGAGAACTGGATCCAGAAATATGACATGGAGATGGGGGAGAAGCAGGTATGTGTCCTCAGGGAATGGGGGAGAATGGGGGAGGTGCCCCCCCCCCCTGCTGGCACAGGCCCCTCCCTTTGTCTAGGGAAGCCAGGAGGTGGCAAATAGAAAAGAACTAAAACCAGAGCCGCTCAGAGAGTATGTAGCGCCACCTAGTGTCCACATTCCATAATCCGCTTGGCTCAGAGCTCCCCAGTCCTGGAAACTTTGCTGCCAGGGTGGGGAGGTTCCAGTCTGGGGTCATGCATGAGTCCTGTCATCCGACTCGGAGGCCTACTTTCCTGAGCTTGTTTCAGAATCTGATGAACACCGGCAGTATGTCTGTCTTGGGACCTAGGGTAGGAGGGGGGTGAAGGAGTTGTCATTACTGGCAATATATTAGCCCAAAACTGGAGTGGCCATGGTAGCCTGTGTGTCCCCACCCACCTCCAGAAATCACTGGTGGTCCCTGGCTCCAAGCTGGGACACAGGCAGGGTTGGTAAGCAAAGATGGGCAAACCGGGCTCAGTTGTGTCTGACCAGTGTTCTCTAAGAGAGCAGCTGGCCGTGGAGGGCTGTTGTGCTCGTTTCTTGGGACCCAGAGAAGGCAGGGCGGCTGAGAGTGCAACTCAGCGGTCTAGCACCTGCCTTGTGTAGGCAGGGCCCTGGGTTCCATCCCTAACACTGTAAAGCGGCCCCCAAACAGAGTCCACTTTGGCAGGGCCCTTGTCTGATCAGCCCTACGGATGCGGATATTTGGTGAATGTCCCTGGAAGAAGGAGTGGGTAAAAAGAGGAAAGGAAGAGGGAGAGGAGGAAGAGAAGGAAGTGTGAATTACAGCAGGAAAGAACATAGTTAGATGTAAGGAGGAGCTTTGGGTTTGTCACTTGACACAGAGACTTTTACTCCTGGTTCCTGGGAAACTGCTTCTGAGACAAGCAGCTTTCTTTCCTTGTGTCCCCACTGTGTGCCTGGCAAGGTGGCTAGTACATCGCACCCATCAGGTCTGTTAATGTCTGCTACTATGACAAAATACCCGAGGAAAGCCACTTAAAAAGAGGAAATACTTATTTTGGCTCAAGGTTTTGGGGAGAGGTTGTCCATGGTCATTTGGTCCTACTGCTTTGAGCCTGAGGCAAAGCATCATGGACAGGAGAGTGTGGAGTACAGCTGCTCACCTCATGGGCGGGGAATGGAACAAGAGGGAGAGAGAAGAGAGGTAGGGGAAGAAGGAAGAAGAAGGAGAAGAGGAGGAGAAAGGGAGGGGGAGGACAGACAAGATAGAGACAAGACACACCTCTTAAGGACACACCCCCAGTGACCTACTTCCTTCCACTAAACCCCTCCTCCTAATAGTCCATCAAGGGTTAATTCTATGACGAGCCATTCAATTGTGGCACCTGGCCAGGGGCCAGACCTCCAGGGACACTGCATTAAGGTCACTGGAGGGGGCTGGATAGATGCTCAGTGGCCACAGTACATGCCTCGCAAGCTGGAGTTCACATCCCTATAGAATCCCATGCCCTGGGAAGGTGGAGACAGGTGAAACTTTGGGACTTGATGACCACCCACCTAGTCTAGCCTACTTGGTGAGCTCCAGGCTGCTGAGACCTGTCTCAGAGGACCTGGATGACATCTGAGGTCGTCCTCTGGCATGCACAAGCATGCACGCACGCACACAAAGCACACACACACACGAGGCACACACACAAAGTAGAGTGCACATACATGAAACACATATGCACATGCAGACAAACTGCAGGCACATAAAATAAAGATCATTTACCTCCATATGAGGGAAAACAAGGAAAGGTGAAGGTGTACTGGAGGTCTTTAAACAAGATTGTCCTTGTTCCTGAAGTGGAGTCACTTGGGCCTAGGTTCAGTAGGACCAGCATCTCCACCCCCACCCCCGCCAGGGCAGAAAGCCCTCTGGGAAGGCCCAGTGTACTTAAGGAGCAGAGAGGCCTGGCCGGGTGCCTCAGCCCCAGCCTTCCCTCTGTCCAGGACGAGTTTGAGGACTTGGATGACATCCACAAGGAGGAGAAGCTGCAGCTGGAAGAGCTGAAGCAGAGGCATGACGTGCTGGTGGAGGAGTTTGCCCAGATCCGCACTGAGCATGAGATCAACTCTAAGAAGCGAGTGGAGGCTGAGCAGGAGTTGGTGCGCATGGTGCGGGCTGCCACCCTCATCCAGGCTGTGTGGAAGGGCTACCTGGTCCGCTCCATGCTCAGGTCCAAGAAGAAGCGGGGCAAGGGCAAGGGCAAGGGCAAGGGCAAGGATACGGAGAAGGACAAAGAGAAAGATACAGGGCAGAAAAAAAAGAAGGCAAAAAAGGCCAAGGGTAAGAAATGAGCACCGGCCCAGTCCCTCCTTAACCATATTCTAAATTAAAAACCAATTTAAATTTTTAAAAAATCTTACTATCTTTTTCTTCAAGGTATAGTCTTACTGTAGCCCAGGCTGACCTGGAATTTACTATGTAGTCTCAGGGTGGCCTCTAATTTACTGCAATCCTCCTATCTCTGCCTCCTGAGTGCTGGGATTAAAGGCGTGAGCTACCACGCCTGGCACTTTTTCAACTTTTTTTTTTTTTCTTATTTTGATTTATTTGAGAGGGAGAAGGAATGGCCATGCTGCAAACGAATTACAGACGCATGCACCACCTTATACTTGTGGCTTATATGGCGAATCAAACCTGGGTCCTTTGGCTTTGCAGGCAAGCGCCTTAACTGCTAAGTCATCTCTTCAGCCTCCAATTTAAATACTTTTATTACAAAGGGAGAGAAGGAGAGAGAGAGAGAACAGGCGCACTAGGGCCTCTAGCTACTGTGAATGAGCTCCAGACTCATGTGCCACTTCGTGCATCCAACTTTATCGAACTCAGGTCATTAGGCTTTATGAGCAAGCGCTTTCACCACTGAGTCCAGGCTCTACAAACCAATTTAAACCACACACAAGGGACACCCTTCATTTGGTAGACATGACTACTTGGAGCTGAGGCTGTGTCTCTCTTTCTCAGGTGTGTGCTAGAATAGCCTCAGCGGGGACCACAAGCCCCTCCACTCACACCAGGAAGCTGCACAGCTCATCATCCACCACACACTAGGTGTGGGTATCAGCTGTCCACAGGGGTCACAGGTGGACACAGTACTCCACAGGTCTAGCCTACCCTGCACTTGCTCCTAGCCACCATGAGCATCCAAGTGCAGTGAGGCATTAGTAGCTGTTGGGTGCCCAGGTAGTTAACTACTTAAAAAATTGTTTTTACTTTTTAATTTGTTCTTGAGGGAGGGTCTCACTATAGCCTTGGCTGACCTGGAACTTATTCTGTAGTCCTAGGATGGACTCATACTCACAGCAGTCCTCCTACCCTTGCCTGCCGAGTGCTGGGATTGAAGACGTGCACTACCACGCCTGGTTTATTTTCACTTTTTGTTATTAACGTGCATGTGTGTGCACACATGGGATGTGCATCCACAGCACATGCTTATGGAGGTCGAGAACCAGCTTTGAGTTGCTCCTTGCCTGTCCACCTCGTTGGAGACAGGGGTTCTTGCTCCCGAGTCTTGCTCTGCTGTTCTTAGCAGTGCTCACCAAGAACTTCTGGGAGATTCTCCTTTCTACCTCCCACCTCACTGTTAAGTTAGTGTATTCCAGGTCAGCCTGGACTAGAGTGAAAAAAAAGAAAAAGAAAGTTAGTGTAGCCGGGCATGGTGGCGCACACCTTTAATCCCAGCACTTGGGAGGCAGAGGTAGGAGGATCGCTGAGAGTTCAAGGCCACCCTTAGAATACATAGTGAATTCCAGGTCAGCCTGAGCTAGAGTGAGACTCTACCTCGAAAAACAAAACAAAAAAGAAAAAGAAAATGAATATAACTGGGTATTGGTGGTACATGCTGTTCATTCCATACTTGGGAGGCAGAGGTAGGAGGATCATCATGAGCTCAAGACCAGCCTGAGACTACATAGTGGATTCCGGTCTGGGCTGGAGTGAGTGTCTACCTGGAAAAAAGAGAGAGAGAAAGAAAGAAAGGGAAAAGGAAGGAAGGAAGTAAACAAAGGAAAAGTGTGCTGTGACTACAGAAGTACAGTACAGCTGCCAGTTTGGCTCTTAAAATTTTCATTTATTTACACACGTGTGCATGTGTGCTCATGACAAGACCTCTCTATTGCAAATGAACACCAGATACTTGTGCTACTTTTTGCAATGGGCCTATGAAATTAACCCTGGACCAACACACTTTGTAAGCAAGTGCCTTCAGGCCTCAAGCCCTTTCCCTTCTATGACTTAGCTTTTTACCTCGGTTCTGGGGAACAAACCCCAGCACCCCAGTTTGAGCAGTAAGCACTTTATTCATGGAGTCATTCTCTGCCCAGGTGAACTTCTTTTTTTTTTTTTTTTGAGGTAGAGTTTCACTCTAGCCCAGGCTGACCTGGAATTCACTATGTAGTCTCAAGGTGGCCTCGAACTCATGGCAGTCCTCCTTACCTCTGCTTCCCAAATGCTGGGATTAAAGGCATGTGCCACCATACCTGGCTCTAAAAAATTTTTTTCTTTTTCTTTTTCTTTTTTTGAGGTAGAGTTTCACTCTAGCCCAGGCTGACCTGGAATTCACTATGTAGTCTCAAGGTGGCCTCGAACTCATGGCAGTCCTCCTTACCTCTGCTTCCCAAATGCTGGGATTAAAGGCATGTGCCACCATACCTGGCTCTAAAAAATTTTTTTCTTTTTCTTTTTCTTTTTTTGAGGTAGAGTTTCACTCTAGCCCAGGCTGACCTGGAATTCACTATGTAGTCTCAGGGTGGCCTCGAACTCATGAGAGATCCTCCTTACCTCTGCTTCCCAAATGCTGGGATTAAAGGCATGTGCCACCATACCTGGCTCTAAAAAATTTTTTTCTTTTTCTTTTTTTGAGGTAGAGTTTCACTCTAGCCCAGGCTGACCTGGAATTCACTATGTAGTCTCAGGGTGGCTTCATACTCATGAGAGATCCTCCTTCCTCTGCCTCCAAGTGCTGGGATTAAAGGCATATACTACTATGCCTACCTTGAACTTTATTTATTTGTAAGGGGGGGGGCTACAGAGAAAGAAAATGGGCACATCAGGGTCTCCTGCCATTGCAAATACAAATGAAATCTAGATGCATGTGCCACTTTGTGCATCTGGCTTTATGTAGGTACTGAGGAATCAAACTTGGGTAGTCTGGCTTCCCAAGTCTTGTTTTTATAATATATATCTTTTAATTTTTTTATTTGAGAAAGAGGGAGAGGGAGGAAAGAATGGCATACCTGGGCCTCCAGCCACTGCAAACAAACTCTAGATGCATGCACCCCCTTGTGCACCTGGCTTACGTGGATCCTTGAACATCAAACTAGGGTCCTTTGGCTTTGCAGGCAAGTACCTTAACCACTAAGCAACCTCTCCAGCCCCTTTTTATCTTTTTTGAGGTGGGGTCTCGCTCTAGCCCAGGCTGACCTGGAATTTACTATGTAGATTCATGCTGGCCTTGAACTCACAGTGATCACCCTACCTAGGGCTTCCTAAGTACTGGGATTAAATGTGTGTACCACCATGCCCAGTTGTTTTAAAATATTATTAGTTACTAGTATATATTATTTACTATTATAATATTATACTATTAATACTAATATTATTATACTATTAGTAGTATATATTAGTTACTAGTATCTCATAAATTGAGAACTGTCCCATAGAAATTTACCTCTTTTCTGGAAAGAGCTCATTTCCCAGATATCCCAGGCTTGTGTCTTCTATAGCCCAGCAGCAGTGAACTCACACACACTTTAATTAATATTGTTTTAGTTTTTCTTCAAGGTAGGGTCTCACACTAGCCCAGGCTGACCTGGAACTCACTTTGTAGGCTGGCCTCAAATTCAGCAATCTTCCTACCTCTGCCTCCTGCGTTCTGGGATTAAAAGTGTGTTATGGGCTGGAGAGATGGCTTAGTGGTTAAGACACTTGCCTGCAAAACCAAGGGACCCAGGTTCAACTCCCTAGGACCCACGTAAAGCAGATGCGCAAGGGGCCGCATAAATCTGGAGTTCGTTTGCAGTGGCTGGAGGCCCTGGCGCACCCATTCTCTCTCACTCAAATAAATAAAAAAATTTTAAAATGTGCTATGCCCAGCTAAATTAATTTTAAACTAAACTTTTTTTTTTTCTGAGGTAGGGTCTCACTGCAGCCTAGGCTGCCCTGGAATTCACTATTTAGGCTGAGGGTGGCCTCAAACTCAGTAATCCTCTTACCTCTGCCTTCCCAGTGCTGAGATTAAAGGTGTGTGCCACCACACCCGGCTATTTATTTTTACTTATTTGAGAGAGAGAGAGAGAGAGAGACAATGAGAATGGGAGTGCTAGGATCTTTAATCACTGCAAAACAACTCGATACATGCCCCATGATGTGCATCTGGCTTACATAGGCACTGGGGAATCAAACCTGGGTCCTTGGGCTTTGCAGGCAAGCACCTTAACCACTAAACAATCTTTCCAGCCCGTTTGACTAATTTTTGAGACTGAGTATCCCTATGTAGCCCAAGCTGGCCTCCAACTGAAGGCAATCCTTCTGCCTCTCCAACGCTGGGCTTACAAGGATGTTCCACCACAACCAGCCGGCCCCTCTCTGCAGCCTATAAATGGTACATTACAGGTTTCCCTGTTCACTTTCCTATTGTCTTCCAGAACCATGGGCTGGCATCAGCTACCCCACAGCATCACACTGGGAGGAGAAAGAAGTGTTTCTGCATTTCTGACCCAAACTGGGGAAAGGGTGACACACATATATGAGAGGTTCTGAGAAAAACTGGGGAAAGGAATTAATTCATGAAGTTGTAGATGTTTGAATATCCCATATGTACAAAGTGTCTGTGCTGAGTATAGCTAGCCTGCTTCCCTCATGGCTGTCTGACCTTACATGTGTGCCCTTGCCAGAACATCATCCCCCAGAGGGTTTATCCTCCCCTTCCAGGACTGAGGCCTCAAAGCAACGGTGAGCTTTCCCTTCTGTACTTCCTGGGATGCCTAGGAGAGGACGGTGGGCAAGGAGAGGCACAAAGCCCAGTCCCCTTGCCCAAAGCAGGCTCTGGGATTCCAGTTGCAGTCCTGTATACCTGACCAAGGGTCCAACAACAGCAGCCCAGGCTCTGGTCTAGCATTTGTAGACTGGCTGCCTCCGCTGCTGGGCCTAACCATTGCTAACACACCAATATAACTGCATTTTCAAAGCTAGGAAAACCAGCTCACTGCTACTGGGTGGGGCTAGTTGAACAGTGACCACTGTTATTTGAGGCTGATGTCCTCAGAGTTCAGTAGTGCATTCACCATTGTCATTTCGGCCACATCCTTAAACCACCTGTTGGCCTATTAACTTTGTGATTTAAATCAACTCATGCTTAACACTGGCCTTTACCTAAGGGAAGTCAGTCATGCACACGCCTTGGATGAGCTGTCATTTAATACATAGCAACAAATAGTCTGATATCATGACGACAAATGTTTGCCCATGAACCACCTGGGTACCTTCCTGTCCTTTGTGGTCACCTTCAGTCCAGAAGATTGCTCTGAGCCCTCCAAACTTGGGTGGAAACCAAATCCTGACTGGGGAGGCTGGTGTGGGTAGGGGCACACTTCCAGTGGGCAATTTGTGTTGGGCACATGAGTCGGGGGGGCAGGAGTTGGCACTGATGCAGTGTGATAGAGACAGGGCCACAGAGATATTTCAGGGAGCCCAAATCCCCTGCAGGGAGGAGTCACAGGACATTCAGAGCTCATGGGGACAAAGAGGTACTGCCCACCCTGCCATGGAGCACCAGAGGGGCTTCCTGAGTGCCTAGGAGCCCCACAGATGCTGGTCTCCTGAGAGCACCCGAGCAGGGCTATACCTTGTGAGCCAAGGCTAACTGGATGAGAATCTCACTTCCAAGGGGGCTTTGGTTTGGGAGGCACTCCCCCTTGCTGGGTGACAGATGGCACTGATATACTGCCTGAGCGAGCCCGGGGAGTGACCCGGCTCTGGAAGGTCATCCCTGATGTGGAAGGCCTGGGATGCTGAGGCCCACTGGTGTGGTGGGCACAGGTGGCTGGATAATGACTCTTGCTAGGGATATTAAGGTGGGTGAGTGAGGTGGACCGCTCTCGCCTCGGAGGGTGTACAGCATCTAACCCATTTTCAGACAACTTTCCAGAGCTTGCTGTCACCCTGGTCTCTGTCTGGGAGGGCTCAGTTGGGTGAACTGCTCGCATTGGGGTCTCTCTGAGGCGGGGTGAGTGGCCACCCTTGGGGGTGGCCGGTGGTGTCCAGAAAAGCGCTTGGAGCCTGGCAGCATCTCCTGTGGCCATCTGAGACACTTCCCCGTTGGCTCTCTCCTGCCGGAAGCCAAACAGCGACTCGTCACAGTAAGATGGGGTGTGGCTGATCAATCTGAAAAAGAGATGAAGCAAGGTGCAGTGAGCTGGAGGCTAGGGTCTCCGAAGCCTTCCACAGACCACTTCCTTACCACAGCCCTGCAGCAGACAGGTCCCGCCCACAGACAACAGGGCTGTTGCTCAGCCTGGTATTCCCAGTCCTCTTCATACTCCTGCCTTGCTTCCATTGTCTTCCCCTCCCAAACGTCTAGTCCCTGCACCCTGACCCCCACTCTCTGACCTATGTCCCAGGCCTAGTCAACCCTCAAAGTCCATCCTCATGGCTATGTGGATTTCAGGAGTGGTCACATGATCCAAGCCTGTCCAATGAGAGTCTATCCTAGTATGTTCACCAGACTGAGAGAAATGTTTCTGCCACATGGCATGGTATTTGCATGCAACCTGCGCACATCCTCCTGTATCCTTTAAGCATCTGTAGATTACTGCAGTGATTACGCATAATACCCCACTGATGTAAATGCTATGTAAATGGTTACGTTGTAGTGCTTAGGGAATAACAGCAACAAAAAGACAAAAAGAGTTGGGACTGGGGAGATGTCTTGGAGGATAAAGCTCTTGCCATCCAAGCATGAGCGCCTGAGTTCAGGTCCCCAGAACGGACAGAAAGCTGGATGCTGTAACAGGCCCCTGTGATCCCAGCACACCGGTTACACACACTGAGTCTAGTGAGCAATGAGATGCTGCATTAAATAAGACGGAAGGTGAGGACCAATATGAGAGGTTGTCCTCTGGCCTCAATATGTGCACGGTGGCATGCCCATACACACGTGTGTGCACACACACACACACACACGCACACACAAAGCTGGGTCAGATAGGGCGACACACCTCTGTAAACCCAGAACTCGGGAAGTGGAGGGAGGAAGATCAGGAGTTGATGGCCATCCTCAGCTATGTACAGAGTTCCAGGCCAGCGTAGGCTATATGAGAGAGACCTGTCCCAAATAACTGAAACAATCAAAACAACAACAAAAGAAACTACACAAAATGAAGAGATGCTTTTTTTTTTTCTTGGCTTCAATAATTTTCTTGCTCTTTTTTTGGTGACTGATACATTATTAAGTAATTTCTGTTCACACATGGATCTCTGAAATATTCAAAGTTCCCATCCTTGGGGCTGGAGAGGTGACTTAGCAGTTAAAGCTGTTGCATGCAAAACCTAAGGACCCAGGTTCAATTCCCCAGGACCCACATAAGCCAGATGCACAAGGTGGGGCATGTGCCTGAAGTTCTTTTTGCAGTGGCCAGAGGCCCTGGTGCACCCGTACTCATCTGTCTCTCCAATAAGTAAGTAAATTCCCATCCTTGCTAGCAGCCTGGTGCTCCCCGTTGCTCGGCTTGCTTGGTCTAAATTTACCTTTCCACAAGAGCCGGCTGCTGCCTGCTTTCACCCAGATCTTCCCGCCCACAACGGTACCGGAAGACCTGGTCTTCAAGGGTCATATGGTCACAGTGGTCAGTATGGCTTCCAGATGCCTCTGCTTGTTTTCCATGAAGCCTTTCCACCCTGACTTAGGCAGAACCTGCCCTAGAGTATGCTTCCCCACTGAACTTTGGCTCCAGTTCTCACCCCAGCCGGAGCTGGATTCTGTGGGAAGGGCTTCAGCTGAAGAACGGGAGCGAAATTCTGACAGCTTTTCAAACACCGCCAAGTTCGATTTCCCAGGCTGCTGCGTTGCTGCGCTCCCTCGGCTGCCTCCTGAGGCCAAGTTCATCTCCAGCTTGAGCAGCACCTGAGAGACGCCTGACTTGAACCTGTCCGGCTTCTTACTGTTGTGTTTCACAATCTTGGCATTTGAGCTAACATGACTTTTTGTCCTCGAGGAGTACTGGCTCAGCTGCCTGGGTAGTGTTTTGTTTTTAATAGTTTTACTTATTTATTGGGGGGGGGGTGCAGATAGAACAGGCTTGTCAGGGCCTCCAGCCACTGCAAACGAACTCCAAATGCATGCACCAACTTGTACATCTGGCTTACGTAGATACTGCGGAATCGAACCTGGGTGCTTGGGATTCGCAGGCAAGCCCCTCAACTGCTAAGCCATCTCTCCAGTTCCTGCCTGAGTAGTTCTGACCCACAAGTGCAGACAGTGAATGCAGAGGGCCAAGGGGCACATGCCATGAGGCAAGTCCTCTGAAGCCCAGCCTAGCCTAACTCTGTCCTGCAGCAAACTACCCGTGGCTGTTCTACATGCCAGACCTTAGCAAAGGAAGCCGCTCTTCTCATGGCTCAACAGTGTTTCCTGAGGAGACAACAGAATCCCTGACAAGGGCAAGGATGGATTGCACAGACGCATGTAACCTTCCCAGGGCCTGCTTTGCCTGAAGTCACCACTACTGTTTTAACACTAGGCAGCCCTCGGAAACCAGCTCAGTATACGTAGAGCCAGGTAACAGGTCGGTAAGCAAGAGATTGGCAGCTTTGGAAAGACTCAACTATCCAGACCCAACCGCTGCTCCTTAAGTCACTCACCCCTAAGAAACACAAGATCAGCTAGAACGAGTCATTCCTGAGGCTGCAGGTGGTGCCTATTTGAGGGTAGATGGTAATTTTATAGTTCCTTGAAAATAATCAGACTGGAGAGATGATTCAGTGCTTGAGGTGCTTGCCTGAAAAGCCTAAAGACCTGGGTTCAGTTAGTACCCACATAAAGCCAGATGCACAGTAGCACATGCATCTGGAGTTTGTTTACAGTGGCAGGAGGCCCTGGCAAGCTCATTATTTCTCTGCCTGTTTCTCTCTCAAATAAATAAATATTTAAAAAAATTAAAAAGCCAGGAATGGTAGCACTCATCTTTAATCCTAGCACTTGGGAGGTAGAGGTAGGAGAATTGCTGAGTTTGAAGCCAGCCTAGGACAATATAGTGAATTCCAGGTTAGCGTGGGCTAAAGACCTTACCTCAAAAAAAAAAAAATAATAATAATAATTTCTGGGTGTGGTAGCACACACTTTTAATCCCAGCACTAAGGAGGCAGAGGTAGGAGGATCACTGGGAGTCTGAGGCCACCCTGAGACCACAGAGTGAATTCCAGGTCAGCCTGGGCAAAAGTGAAATCCTACCTCAAAAAACAAAAGTATATTTTTTTAGTTTATTTAAAAAAAAATTTTAATGGCGCAATATGTAACTTTTTTTTTTTTTGAAGCAAGCCCAATAGACTGCCTTTTTTACATGGGAGAGGGAGGAGAACTGGTGCACCAGAGCCTCCAGCCCTGGCAATCAAATCCCAGGGGTGTGCGTCCCCTTGTGTGCTTGTGCAACCTTGTGTCACCGTGAGTCTGGCTTATGTGGGACCTGGAGAGTTGAACATGAGTCCTTAGGCTTTGCAGGCAAGTGCCTTAACCACTAAGCCATCTCTGCAGCCCGCAATATATATAAATTCAAAAATACATTTATTTGCAAGCAGAGATAAAAAGAAGAGAGGCAGAGATAATGGTTGTGCCAAGGTCTCCAGCCACTAATACAAACTGCAGATGCATGCAACACTTTGTGCATCTGGCTTTATGTGGGTCCTGGGGAATGGAACCTGGGTCATTAGGCTTTGCAAACAAGTGACCTAACTGCTGGGTCATTTTTCCAGCCCCAGTAAAAAAAAACTTTTTGTTATTTTCTTCTGTTTTTGGAGGTAGGGTCTCACTGTGTTGCCCAGACAGCCCTGGAACTTATGGTCCTTCTGCCTTAGCCTCTCACGTGCTGGGACTGCAGGCATGCACCTAGCTGTAGCCTTTGTTTTCTTCTTTTATTTCTGCTCCCTAGAGACCTGGTCACCCAGGCCTCTGCAATCCTGTGACCTTTCCACAGCGGTTCAAACTGCAAAGCTTGGTGCCTGACCAGTAGAGGACGTGCCCTCTGCCTGCCCAGCCCCACTTCCAATGCAGCTCAGGAGTCTCAGGGTGGCCTCGAACTCACAGCGATCCTCCTACCTCTCCCTCCTGAGTGCTGGGATTAAAGGCGTGTGCCACCACACCTGGCTCCGTTTGTTTTTTTAATATTTATTTTTGTTTATTTATTTGAGAAAGAGGGAGAGAGAGTGTGTGCCAGGGCCTCCAGCCACTGTAAACAAACTCCAGACACATGCGCCACCTTGTGCATCTGGCCCATGTGGTTCCTGGGGAATCGAACCTAGGTCCTTTGGCTTTGCAGGCCAGCACCTCAACTGCTAAGCCATCTCTCCAGCCCATCATTTTTTTAAATATTTATTTTTATTTATTTGACAGGAAGAGGGGGAGAGAGAGAGAATGGGTGCGCCAGGGCCTCCAGCCACTACAAATGAACTCCAAACACATGTGCCCCCTTGTGCATCTGGCTAACATGGATCTTGGGGAATCGAACCAAGGTCCTTTGGCTTTGCAGGCAAACACCTTAACTGCTAAGCCATCCCCCAGCCCCATTTTTTTTTAATTTTATTTATTTGCAGAGATACATACAAAAAGAGAGAGAGAGAGAGAATATGGGTGTGCCAGGGCCTGTAGCAACTGCAATCTCCAGATGCATGTGCTATTTTCTGCATCTGGCTTTATGTGGGTACTGGGGAACTGAATCCGGGTTGTTAGGCTTTTCAGGCAAGCGCCTTAACCACTGAGTCATCTCTCCAATTGTAATCTCATTTACTGATAAGGAGACTGAGACCCCTTGGCAGGAATGCACAATGAAGATTTAAATCAAGCCTGGCTCAGCGATCCAAGCCACCAACACCCACAGTACACCTTAGTGCTTCAATCACTCGGCGGCAGTTATTCTCATAGTCACAGGTCTCAGTTCCACGGTGTTTGTCATCTCCTGCTAGTCCCCTTCCTGTTGCATCAGTTAAGCTCCAGGCTAAACACCCTGGTCATGGCAGCCCCAGCTAAGAGTCTCCAGTGTCTTTGGCCAAAGTGCTGACAACAGCCAATCAATCATTCTAATTAACTAATGTCAACAAGCATCAGCAGCTATCACACCGCCAGACCCACCTTCAAAACAATTTGCTGATACTCAGAAACACTCCTCCACCAGCCCATGCAGTCACTTTATTTGATTATTTTAATTTTTTGGTTTTTCAAGGTAGGGTCTCACTCTGGCCCAGGCTGACCTGGAATTAACTATGTAGACTCAGGGTGGCCTTGAACTCACGGTGAACCTCCCACCTCTGCCTTCTGAGTGCTGGGATTAAAGGTGTGCACCACCACGCCTGAATTACTTTAAATATTTTTGTTGATTTTTAAGGAGAGAGAGAAGTTACATAGAATGAGTGCACCAGGGTCTTTTGCTACTGCAAACATTTTGAATTAAGAAATTTAATTAATTAATCCCAGCATTCAGAGGCAGAGGTAGGATTGCCATGAGTTCAAGGCCACCCTGAGACTACATAGTTAATTCCAGGTCAGCCTGGGCCAGAGTGAGACCCTACCTTGAAAAACAAAACAAAAAAGAAAAGAAAAGAAAAGAAAAGAAATTTAATTGATTAATTTTTTTGTTTTTGTTTTTGTTTTTTTCAAGGTAGGGTTTCACTCTAGCCCAGGCTGACCTGGAATTCACTCTGTAGTCCCAGTTGGCCTCCAACTCACAGAAATTCTTCTACCTCTGCCTCCCAAGTGCTGGGATTAAAGGTATGCACCATCATACCTGGCTTTACTTATGTGTGTACTATGTCTGTGTGTATGCACATGTATGTGCAGATGCATGCCTCACACATACATCTAGAGGTTGGAGGAAGACAATGATGTCCTCCTCTGTTGCTCTTCTGCCTTATTTCCCTGAGACACAGTCACTCACTAAACTCCTTAGACCAGCTGACCAGTGAGCCCCAGTGATCCTCCTGTCTCCTCCCCTCTCAGAGTGGGGTTATACACATGCACAGCCTGGTCCAACTTTTTTATGGGTGCTGGGAATCGAACCCAGGTCCTCATGCTTACACAGCAATCACTCTTATCCACTGAGCCACCTCCCCCGCCCTTATTTTTCGAAACAGGGTCTCATGTAGCTCAGGCTGGCCTCAAACTATGCAGCTAACTAGCCAACAGGCACGCACCACCAGGCCCCATTAGGCGGTGCTGGGGATTGAATCCAGGGTTTTTGCGTGTGTTAGTCAAGCACTCTACCAAACAAGCCACATACCTATATAAGTTCCTTTGGTAATCTTACACAAATTTCTCTGTGTTCTTGGGCAAGTCACATGACCTCTTTGGGCCTCTGATGGGTCACTCAGCACACGGGGATCCCAATATCACTATCAATACTACCATTCAGCAATAATTTTCTAAGCGTTAGGTCACGATGCCAAGCACTGACTACATTTCTCTCATTTCACAGGTAGGGACCACTGGTCCTGTTTTTCACACAGCTCAGAGAGGTCAAGATGCTTACTCATGGCACACAGCAGATCAATGGCAGGGCTGTAACAGGAATCCAGATGACTCCTTTGAGTAGAGGAGCACCCCCCTCATTACCTGTATTTGTTCTTCTTCCTTGGCGTGAGGGTTGGGGTGCTGCCCCTGGAGAGGGTGTTCTTACAGCAGTCTCCCTTGGCCAGAGAGGCCTTCGATGTTCCCCTGCCCACTCCTCTGGTTCTGTTAGAATTCTGCACCCAGGGTGGGTCAAAGTCTGGCAGGGTAGGGCGGGTGCCTGCCGGGCTGCCAAACAGGGTCTCATCCACGTAGGACGCCCTGGCCTTCACCCTGTGGCTGCTGGAGTGGTGGTGCTGAAGGTGGAGGGTCTGCATTCCACTGATGGCCAGCTCCTCACGGTGCCCGTGGTCTGGGGTGACGGCAGGTGTGCTCTGTCCACCAGGCCCGGTCTGCAGGGCTCTCTGTGAAAGAGGTCAAGAAAGCACCCCTAAGTCAACAGCAGGGTCTGGGGAGGAAGAGTGGCAGTCTGAGGTCCCTGTCCCTAGGACAAAAAGGTCTAGTCCTTCTCAAAGCAGAAAGAACACTGCAGGTCAACCCCAGAATATATTTCATTTTCTTTTTAGTTGTCACGATGGGGAAAAGGGAGCTACTGGTAAATATTTACTGGATAAATATGCGCTTCCAGCATACAGTGTGTACTTCACAAATATTTATAATATGGTAAGGGGTGTGAAGGAGGAAAGGCGCAAGTCAGGAAACAAACTCATTAAGGTGGAAGGGGAGAACAGGCAGGTCCCTACATCTGTGCACATGCATGTGGCAGGCGTCACTGAGCCTGTATGGTTCCCATGCCTACCTCGTGCAAAGACTTTTGCAAACATGGTGTCATCTACTCATCTCCACGGCCCCCTGAAGTCTCTCTGATTAAATTCATTTCGCAGATCACAAATCTTAGACTTCAAAAAGTAAAGTCGCATGCAAAGGCCACTCCTATAAGGCTAAAAGGGGAGAAGCGTCATTGCAAACTAGTAGAACAGATCAAGGGTTCACGCGCCGCCCGCACTCTGTGAGCCCCCAAATCAGTGCCCGGGTGTTCTGCGGTCTCGGGTGGTGTTTTCCTACCTGGACATCTTGGCCTGATGGCGGCGGATACAACCTCCGGCGACCCTTCCCCCCGCTTTTTTCCCACTTGGTCGGGGCCTCCGGTGGGGGCACAGATTGCATCCACGGTTCTAATCTGCAGAACAGGATGCCCAGGCCCCGGGATACCAGCAGCTGCGGCGGTCCCAGCTCCGCGCGCAGCCCACCTCGCCGGGGGCAAGTAGCTCCCTGGCGACCAGCGTTCAGCGTGTGGTTGCAGCAAACAGCAACCCACCAAGAGCGCAGCTCCGCCGTCCCCCGCGCAGTTGGTTCATCCCTCAGGGTGGAGCCTCGTTCCCGACGCCCCGCCCCCGGCGCAGTTGGTACGTTCCTCAGCCCCCGCCTTCTTCCGGGTTCCGAGCGCCCGGCCCGCATGGCGGCGGGTGCACGCGCGGCGGCCGGCCGGCGGTCGCAAGCCACCATGGCGCCGTGGAGGAAGAAGAAGGGGCTCCGGAAGCGCCGAAGCGGGGGCTCCCAGGCCCCCGACAGTGACTCTGAGGACGGCGAGTTTGAGATCCAGGCAGAAGACGATGCCCGGGCGCGGAAGGTAGGAGCGCGGGCTCGGGACCTCAGTCTCTCGGGATGGAGGTGGGGAAGCCTGCGGGCTCGGGGACGGGGTTCGGGCCGCCGCCTGCCTACGTGTCTCGGTTCCCGGCGCCCGGATGCTCCTCAGAGTCCCGGGTTCGGGTGATCGGCCTGCACCCTTCCTACGGCGCTCAGGGTTCGCGCGCCCTCATTGGCTGTTTTCGCTCAAGGGGCGGAACCCAGTTACCGTTCATCCAATGAAAAGTGCGGTGCGGAAGGTCAGCCTGAGTTTGGGGTATTCTTAAAAGGGGAGATCAGACCCACACCTCTAGGACGCTAGTAGTAATTAAACTTGTCTTTGTTGACCATTTACTGTGTGTTCCCTTCACACGTTTCACTTCATCCCTGCGCTGAGAACTGTTACTTCCATGAGCCGAAGGGGAAACTGGAGGCCGAGAGAAGTTAAGAAACTTATCCAAGATTAGTGGCCTACCCAGGATTCAAAGTGGAAATGGTGTACCTAAGTGGCACGGGGTCCGAAAGTCTTCACCCACTTGACTCCCGCCATCCTGTGCCCAGCAGGGGCCTGGCACAGAGTAGGCACCAAATAAGTAGGCGCTGATGTAAAAAGACCATCCCATTGCTCCTCCCCAGCATAGCCAGTGCCTGGCATTCAGTAGGTGCTCAATTGTGGAGACACTGATAAAAGTCAAGGAGAACTAAGTAATAATAATTCTCAAGGGAGAGGAATATGGGAATGTGGTTGGGACCTGGGCTTTGCTGTGCCCCAGCCCTGCAATGGCTGTAGGATACAGAGAACTTAAGTCGATATATATATCTCTCCAAATAATCAGTTCAGGAATGGTGAATATAGAATAAAGGTTTTCTAGTTGTTATTTTCAAGGTAGGATCTCACTCTAGCCCAGGTTGACCTGGAACTTTGTAGTCCTGCTGGCCTTGAACTCACAGTGGTCCTTCTACTTCTGCTTCCCAAGTGCTGGGATTAAAGGTATACATCACTACTCCTGGCTTTTTTTTTTTTTTTTTTTTTTTTTTTTTTGAGGTAGGATCTTGCTCTAGCCCAAGCTGACATGGAATTCATTTATGTAGTCTCACGGTGGCCTCAGACTCAGTTGATCTTCCAACCTCAGCCTCCTGAATGCTGGGATTAAAGGCATGCTTGGCTGCTTTTTTTTGGTAGTTATTGTTGTTTTGAGGTAGGGTCTCGCTCTAGCCCAGGCTGACCTGGAAGTCACGATGTAGTCTCAGGCTGGCCTTGAACTCACAGTGATCCTCCTACCTCTACTTCTACCTCTACCTCCCAAGTGCTGGAATTAAAGAAATGTGCCACCATGCCCAGCTTTTTAAAAAATACTTATTTATTTGACAGTGTGCATACGAGAGAAAGAGAAGAGAATGGGCATGTCAGGGCCTTCTGCCACTGCAAACAAAACTGCAGATGCATGCACCACTTTGTGCATCTGGCTTCATAGGGGCACTAGGGAGTCAAACCAGGCTGCTCAGCAATCTCTCCAGCCTTAGTTTTAAAGTATTCTAGAATTTATGTTGGGGAGAAAGCCCAGTTGGTGTTGTGCATGAGGACTTGCGTTCAATCCCCGGTACATTCATAAATGCCAGTGATGGTGGTCCATGCCTGTAATCCCAGCACAGGGGACAGGGACAAGGTCCCCAAAGCTTGCTGGCTTGCTAGGCTAGTATAATTGGTGGGCTCCGGGCCAATGAGAGACTTGGCTTTTTTTTTCTTCGATTTCACTTGTTTTGTTTTGTTTTTCTCTTTTTCGGGGTAGGGTCTCATTCTGGCCCAGGCTGACCTGGAATTAACTTTGTAGTCTCAGGGTGGCCTCGAACTCATGGCAATCCTGAGTGCTGGGATTAAAGGTGTGCACCACAATGCCTGGCTGATTTCACTGTTTTTTTGTTTGTTTGTTTGTTTTGGGTTTTTTTTTGCATTTTAAAAAGTATTTTTTTTATTTTTTTTAATTTGTATTAACATTTTCCATGATTATAAAATATATCCCATGGTAATTCCCTCCCTCCCCACCCCCACACTTTCCCATTTGAAATTCCATTCTCCATCATATTACCTCCCCATTACAATCATTGTAATTACATATATACAATATCAACCTATTAAGTATCCTCCTCCCTTCCTTGCTCTTCCCTTTATGTCTCCTTTTTAACTTACTTGCCACTGCTACTAAGTATTTTCATTCTCACACAGAAGTCCAATCATCTGTAGCTGGGATCCACATATGAGAGAGAACATGTGGTGCTTGGCTTTCTGTTTTGGCTTTTTGAGGTAGGGTCTCACTCTAGCTCAGGCTGACCTGGAATTCACTATGTAGTCTCAGGGCGGCCTCAAACTCACTGTGATCCTCGCCTTCCCAAGTGCTGGGATTAAAGGCACATGCCACCATGCCTGGCTTTCTGTTTACTTTTTTGTCGTTGTTGTTGTTA
Source organism: Jaculus jaculus (assembly GCF_020740685.1). Taxonomy (NCBI): domain Eukaryota; kingdom Metazoa; phylum Chordata; class Mammalia; order Rodentia; family Dipodidae; genus Jaculus; species Jaculus jaculus. The sequence continues at coordinate 26,404,943 of NC_059114.1, forward strand.
TGTTTTTGAGGCAGGGTCTCACTCTAGCCCAGACTGACCTGGAACTCACTCTGCAGTACGGGCTGGCCTCAAATTCACAGCAATCCTCCTACCTTAGCTTCCTGAATGCTTGGCTTAAAGGTGTGTGCCATGACTCCTGGGTCTTCTTTTCTTGTTTTTTTTTTTTTTTGGTTTTTTTTTTTCCGAGATAGGGTCTCACTCTAGCCCAGGCTGACTGGAATTCACTAGGGAGTCTCAGGGTGGACTCAAACTAAGAGATCCTGCTACCTCCGCCTCCTGAGTGCTACAATTAAAGGTGTGCGCCACCAAACCCGACTTCTTTTCATTTTCGAGGCAGTCTTATTAAGTTGCCCAGGTATGCTTTGAACTCACTCTGTGGCCTACTTAAGCTACAAGTTACTTTTTTTTCTTAAAGGCCACTCTGAGACTACAGGGCGAATTCCAGGTCAGCCTGAGCTAGAATGAGACCCTACCTCAAAAAACAAACAAAAAACCAAAAAAACAAAACCAGAAATTAAAAACATTGTTATTGGGCTGGAGGGATGGCTTAGCAGTTAAGGTGTTTGCCTGCAAAGCCAAAGGACCTTGGTTCAAGTCTCCAAGACCCATGTTAGCCAGATGCACAAGGGGGCACATGTGTCTGGAGTTGTCTGCAGTGGCTGGAGGCCCTGACACGCCCATTCTCTCTTTCTGTCAAATAAATTAATTACAATAAAATATTTAAAAATAAATTAAAAAAAAACATTGTTATCTTGAACTAATACTGAAGTCATTGATGAAAGAGTAAGATTTAAAGGCCCTACGGTGTCACTTTAGCACGTGTGAAAATAGGCAGGACCAAATGGTGCATTGATTCACACTTACGTGCCGCCAGCACTTGGGAGCCCGAGGCGGGAGGTTGTCATGAGTACAAGGTCAGCCTGGCTACATGAGTTCCAGGTTAGCCTGGCATTTAAAATGAGACCATCTTGGGCTGGAGAAATGGCTTCATGGTTAGGGGGTCTTGCTTGCAAAGCCTGAGGGCCTGGGTTTGACTCTCAAGCTCCCGTGTAAAGCCAGATGCACACAGTGGCACGTGCATGTGGAGTTCATTAAGTTGGCTAGAGGCCCTGGTATGTTCATACTCGTATTTTCTCTCTACACCTCTTTCTCTCTGTCTCAAATAAATAAATCGGATTTTTAAAAATATTGGGACTGGGCTGGAGAAATGGCTTAGCGGTTAAGCGCTTGCCTGTGAAGCCTAAAGATCCCGGTTCGAGGCTCGGTTCCCCAGGTCCCATGTTAGCCAGATGCACAAGGGGGCGCACGCGTCTGGAGTTCGTTTGCAGAGGCTGGAAGCCCTGGCGCGCCCATTCTCTCTCTCTCCCTCTATCTGTCTTTCTCTCTGTGTCTGTCGCTCTCAAATAAAAAAAAAAAAAAAAAAAATACTGGGACTTGGGCTGGAGAGATGGCTTAGTGGTTAAGACGCTTGCCTAGGAAGCTTAAGGACCCAGGTTTGATTCTCCAGGTCCCTGTAAGCCAGGTGCACAAGGTGGTGCATGCATCTGGAGTACATTTCCAGTGGCTAGCTGCCCTGGCATACCCATTCTCTCTCTCTCTTTCTGTCTCCTCTCTCTGTCTCTAATAAATAAATAAAAATAAATCTTTAAAAAAAAAAATACCGGGACTCGCCACAGCTCACTTTCGCAGAAAGGTATGGGAACCAAAGCTCCCCGGGACAGGACAGGACAGGAGGCAGCAGGGTGCTGAGGCAGCTCCGCACGGCAAGCTCTTCTTTGCCAGAGTCTTTACTCTTCACTTTATTCCTCATCTTGCACAGTGTACGCTTTCCCGTTGGATCCTTCACACCTTGTGGGACCCAGGCCCTTGACCCTCCCAGTTTCCAGAAGTAGACCCTCAGGCTCAGGTGATGCCTTCCTGTAAGGGACAGAGCTAGGCTCAGCAGCCCTGCATTGTGCCCACAGAGCCACTCTGCACCTCCACCCCACCCTGGCCCAAGGAGATCCTGTTAGCAGAGAGCTACTAGAGAGAGGGAGCCGCTCCTGAGCCCTGGAGTCCGATGGAGCTCCGGTAACGCACCTCTCCACTCCTGCTCACAGTCAGGCCCTGGCCGAGCGCTGCCCGTGTTCCCCGCCCCAGAGTGCACCTCGGACGTTGAGCCAGACACCCGGGAGATGGTGCGAGCCCAGAACAAGAAGAAGAAGAAGTCTGGAGGCTTCCAGTCCATGGGTGGGTGAACAGCCGGGGCTCTGGGGAGCAGAAGTTGGGGGAGGGGGTCATTGTGCCCTCCACACTCAGCTACTGATGCCTGCTCTGGGCCTGGCACTGTGGTAGGTGTCTGGGAGAGGGAGACAGCAGGCTTTCCGAGTTATCAGTGGCAGTGGGGAGAGTTGCAGGCCTGGGAAAGTGTGACCAGGGAGGGGAGAGAGGAGATGAGGGGCCGTCCCAGGACACCTGCCTGGGAAGTGAAGCTGATGGCTGCTCTGTGCCTGTCACAGCAGTAGCTGCTGGAGCAGGATGAGACAGTCACGTGGCTGGTTTTACATGCTACAAAGGAAAAGGAGGAACTGGGTGAGGTGGTGCCTGCTAGGACACGGGCAGAGACTGCCTCCCAGCAAAACAGAATGATGAGGAAAAGGACCATTTTGTTGGACTTTTAAAAATTGGTCACGTTTCAGCCTGGAGAGACCCTACCTCAAAACAAACAACAGCAACAAAAAAAATTGGCCATATGCATGCCAAAAAGCATCATATACTATCCAGAAGATGTGTTGCAGCCTATGAGACAGACAGTAGTGTTGATAATATACAGAGAAAGACACCCTTAATGGAGAAAGGAGTGGAGAAATAGAGCAGTCGGTTCACAACACAATTTAGACAACTAATTAGATTAAAATAAATAAATAGATTTGATAAACCTGCTGATAATCAAAGAAGACAACCAGAAACATCTATGCACGGCTATATTTCCCCTTTCTGAGTGACAAGGATGAAAGCTAGGTCAGAAAGCAGTTAAACCTGGGTTTGGTGGCGCACACATTTAATCCCAGCACTCAGGAAGCAGAGGTAGGAAAATTGCCATGAGTTCGATGCCACCCTAAGACAACATAACGAATTCCAGGTCAGCCTGGGCTACAGTGAGACCCTACCTCAGGAAAAAAAAATATTTTATTTAAACCTAAGTGCTTTCCAATCTCCTGGCCTCTTTTCTTGCTCCCAGTGCCTTAGTCCCAAAAGGCCCTTCTCTTACTCACATGAACCCCACTTCTCAGCACTCTTTGTGGCTGGGCACACCTGTAGTCTCAGCACTATTAACTGGGTGCATGGTCCTTTGTCCTGTGACAACATGTCTGTGGCTGCTGTGGCCCTGTCTCCTTACTGTTCCCATGTCTCTCCCAGGCTTGAGCTACCCTGTGTTCAAAGGCATCATGAAGAAGGGCTACAAGGTGCCCACACCCATCCAGAGGAAGGTAAGGGGCTGGGAGGGTTACTGTCGGGGCAGGGGTGAGTGAGGGCTCCATGGCAAGTGTCCCTTGCTGCACCTGTCACCTCTCCTGTCTTCACTGTGGCTGAAGCTTCGTGTAGCATACTCTCTTCACAAGGGAGAAAAGTTGGGTCGAGCAGAGCTGAGACTTGACCTTGGGCATCTGTCAACTGAGCCTCCCTTAGCCATGGCCACAGCTGAACCCTGTGCGGGCAGCTGGCAGGCACGCCATCATCAGGGCTTTCAGTGGTTGCCCTGTGACAGTTAGCTGGTGGAAAACAGTGTCTTTAGAGCCCCAAAAGGAGATCTAATCCAGGAGGAGGAGTTTGGCACAGAAGTTAGGGTAGTGACCTGCTTACTCCTGGAGGTGTGCAGACAGGTTTTACAAAAATAGGATCAGGCCAAGTGACAGATGTCTGTTCTGAGATCCCTGCTTAGGCCTTGCCTGGCCGTGCTGGGGCCAAAGCTGACTCTGCTCCTGCCTCTCTATGCAGACCATCCCAGTGATTCTGGATGGCAAGGATGTGGTGGCTATGGCCCGGACCGGCAGCGGCAAGACGGCCTGCTTCCTCCTTCCCATGTTTGAGCGGCTCAAGGCTCGCAGCGCCCAGACAGGAGCCCGGGCCCTCATCCTCTCACCCACTCGGGAGCTGGCCCTGCAGACCATGAAGTTCACCAAGGAGGTGTGTCACCAGGGTGGCAGCTGGGGTCAAGCAGGCAGTCATGAGGAGGTTGAGTCAACTACCTTTAATCTGTCTCCTCTCCGCAGCTGGGCAAGTTCACCGGCCTCAAGACTGCATTGATCCTAGGCGGGGACAAGTAAGGGCCCCCTCACCCCATACCCCAGGAATGCCTCCCAGTGTGTCTCCATGTCTTAAGGGCACTCCTGTGAGCTCATGCGGCCTCCTGACCCAGTAATAGCAGGGGAGTGTGGGGCAGGTTGCCCAGACAATGGCCCACACCACACTGCTACTCACGTTCTTGGCTCCTGCAGGGTCAGCTGAGCCCTGGGTAGTGATGACATCTACTTGAGGTTTGCTTGAAACCAAGGAATGTTAGCCATAGTTCAGCTTTGCAGGAAGTACCCTCTCCTGGGGTGCTTGGACCACCAAAGGAGATGTGCCACGCCTGGGTCTCTGATGGGCCAGTTGAGCATCTGCTTGCCCACAGCCGTGTGACCATGACCGTGAGCTGCCTTCAGTGTGCTTGTGCTCACACTGTCCTGGTTTCTCCGTGAAAGGGTGGCTTTTTTATTCCCGTCAGGAGGCCTCTGCCATATCCTTCCATTCTGAAAGCTTTGCTCCTCAGGGCTCTTGACTACACTATAATTTAGCTTTAGCCTGTGATTATCTGAAGGCCTGTCCTTTCCCAGAGACACCAGGCAGGAACCCGGCTCCACAACTGCCCCAGGGGTGTTTCAGAGGAGGGCTAAAGTTAGGGACATATGTGTGGTTTAAGGACAGACAACATAGCTGTCAAGGTGTGAGGTTCGTGGACAGCTGGACCATAGTGAGACACTAGGCGGCGCTGTGGGCCAGCAGCAGCTCCACTGGAGCAGTAAAGGCAGTGCAGGGGTTCTGTGGCTGACCCCTACCTGTTGTTACAGTGCTTCCGTGTTTTAGCTTCTATCTCTGGTGGGGCAGTTCCTTTGTCTAGTCTCATCCGCAGCCTTCCCTCCTCGATGGCACACTTGGGGTCTGTGTTCTGGGGCACATGTGAGGGCTCACTTGACCATCTGCTATGGGAAGGGGGAGACTGAAGGTCACTGTTCTCAAGCTGGCTACTCTCTTCCTCAGAATGGAAGACCAATTTGCTGCCCTGCATGAAAATCCTGACATGTGAGTTTGTGGGCAGCATATGCCGTTCTGAGGTCCCTTCCCAGGGTGCCAGTGGCTGGAGGGGTGGTGCAGGCTTTGGTCTCCTGAGCCAGGACTAACCTGGCCTGGGCCCCCCTTTCAGAATCATTGCTACCCCAGGGCGGCTGGTACACGTGGCCGTGGAGATGAACCTGAAGCTGCAGAGTGTGGAGTATGTGGTTTTCGATGAAGCGGACAGGTGAGGCCACCAGTGGATCGACCCCTAAGCACCATTCAGGTCTGCCCCAAGGCCCAGGAAACAGGGAGGGGGGTGTTCTGCTCAAGGAGACCTGTATGTGTGGCTGAGTTCCGTCCTCAAGTGAGGGCTGTGGGCCATAGACAGTGTGAACCAGCGCTGGTCACTTGCCCTTTTGAATACTGTAGAGTCAAACAGCAGGCTGAGGATGTAGGTCAGTGGCAGAATGCTTGCCTAGCATGCCCATGGCAGAGACGTGCCCTCACAGATCCAGAGCAGGACAAGGTGGGAGTGTGGCCTCAGCCAGCTGTGGGGGATCAGATTCCAGCTCTGATTCTCCAGCTCTGTGAACGTAGACAAGGCACCAGGTCTTTGGGCTATGGCTGCCTCAGCCACAAAGTGTGAGATAAAACAGCACACACCCCGTACCCTGTGGATCCTTTGAGACCTCACAGACGGGAACCTGGTGCAGAATCAGGGCTGTGCTCATTCCAGCAGCATGGATGTGTGGGAAATGGACTAGGAGCGGGCTCAAGGCTTCAGAGTCACAGTGCTGAGATGAGGTTGTGGGTGACACAGAAATAGGTGAGTGAGGCAGTCAACAGTGCATGTGACAGGAACCTGGGCGAGGATGGCTGGCATTCTGAGCGCTCTGGGATGGAAGCCCCTTGATCTTGACACACTCCTCACCAGGCTCTTTGAAATGGGATTCGCTGAGCAGCTCCAGGAGATCATTGGCCGCCTCCCTGGTGGCCACCAGACGGTGTTGTTTTCAGCCACACTGCCCAAGCTGCTGGTAGAGTTTGCGCGGGCAGGTGAGCAGTCTGGGGCTGATGTTGGCCTTGGGGTGGGACTTGAGGGCTTGGCCTTCAGTGACCCCTGCGGCTTCCCTGCCCACCACAGGCCTCACAGAGCCCGTGCTTATTCGATTGGATGTGGACACCAAGCTCAATGAGCAGCTTAAGGTGAGGCAGGGCCTGGTCCCTTTCCCAAGCCAGTGGCCAGGTGGATCCTGAAGGCCTGTGGCCTGGACCATACGAGCTCATGGCCTCTTTCCCCATAGACCTCCTTCCTTCTTGTGCGAGAGGACATCAAGGCCGCCGTGCTGCTCCACCTGCTGCGCAATGTCGTGCGGCCTCAGGACCAGACTGTGGTGTTTGTGGCCACGAAGCACCATGCAGAGTATCTCTCAGAGGTGCAGGGCTGGGGTGGGAAGACGTGGGGATCAGCATCAGCTAGTCTGAGCTTGGGCTGTACTTCCAAGGGTGGCCACGAGGGGGCGGCAGCACACTGGTCATGAGGCGAGGTCAGGTGAAACAGCTCACAGATGGGAAGACATGCTGTGAACTTGTAATGTGTACAGTTACCAGAAAGCCCTGGCCCGTCTTGACCCATCTAGTGTTCTTTATATAGGTTATCTGAAACACCTCCCAGCATACTCTGAGTTTTAGTGTTTCTAGATAGGGTCTTATTCTGGCCCAGGCGGACCTGGAATTGACTATGTAGTCTCAGGATGGACTTGAACTCACGGCGACCCTCCTACCTCTGCTTCCCGAGTGCCGACACTAAAGTCGTGCACTACCACACTTGGCAACTCTGATTTTTTTGGTAGATTTTTTTAGTGTGATGTGTTAGACCCCAAGGCATAATCCTCCCACAGTGGGTAGTGTAAAGCACCCTTGGCCTTTCCACACACACATAACTGTGTGACCCTTGACTGGATGCAAATGTGGCATGTACTATCACCTAGGAGTCTAGAGGGGCTGACCTGCATCCCAGAAGCCACATCTGGGCTTTGTGGCTGGAGGGCACAAACGACACAGGTCCCTGGGTTTCACTTACTTGACACACGTTAACGGAACCTCCAGCCCCTGGGCAGCTGCTTGGGCCACCATGCGTGAGACCAAAATAGTAACTTTTAAAGAGAGAAGTTGACACACACACTTCCTGTGTTATGGGTCTGTTAGCACTGTGTGGATTAACTCTTAACCCTTGTAACAGAGCTGTAGAGGGATCCTTTTCTACCAGTGAGGAAAGTGAGGCATGGACAGGTTTAGTGATTTGTCCATAATCGACAGCATCCCTAAGGTAACTCTCTGTGTATGTTATGTGTCTTGACCCTCAGCCTTGCAGAAAGCTGGGAGGTGATAGGAGTCCCTTCTATGCTTATGAAGGTATCATACTGGGGTCAGCCAGTGGGGCTAGGCTTCAAATTCAATATACATGGAACCCAGCATGGCTCCACCTCCCCCCTCACTCCTGCAAGGCCCCTCTCACCTCCTGGCCTTTGCTCCAAACAGCTACTGGCGGCCCAGGGCGTAAGCTGTGCCCACATCTACAGTGCCCTGGACCAGACAGCCCGCAAGATCAACCTGGCTAAATTCATACATGGCAAGTGCTCCACACTCATCGTGACCGACCTGGCCGCCCGGGGCTTGGACATCCCACTGCTGGACAATGTTATCAACTACAGCTTCCCTGCCAAGGGCAAGCTCTTTTTGCACCGTGTGGGTAAGGAGCCCTGCAAACCAAGGTCCCGTGAAGGTCCTGAGTGCAGACTGGGAAGATTTTGACCAGTAGACATCTCGGGGTCTCTTCTGTGGTGCTGGGAGTGGAACCCAGGGTGTTGTGCAAGCTAGACAAGTGTAGCATGAACATGCAAGCTATGTTTGTAAGTTCAGGTAAATTAAACAGATGTGTGACAGATGGGAAACAAATGGGTGCAAGGTTACTTTGAAGTGATCGTTGAGGACGTGTGTCCAGCTCTGCAGTCAGAGGTTGGGGCATGGCTGCCTGTGCCATGTCCTTGTCCTTGTCATTAGGACGTGGGGTCCTCTCTGGGTCTGTCTGCAGCTGTGGGCCCGGGGCATGTCCTGGTTGGTGGCTGCCTGCTGTCCCTAGTTTCTCTGCTCTGTAGACAGATGGTTCTGCTTGTCCTCGGGGGGTTTTCAGAGCACCTGGGGAGAACTCCCCAGGTGCACATGACCAACAACACGAATCTGAGCGCTCCAACTGAAACCCGCAAATGAGATGCCATTTCCTTAGATACAGAAACAAGCCAGAAGTGATGTGGTGGCACATACCTATAATCCCAGCCCACAAGAAGCTGAGGAAAGAGAATCCAGAGTTAGGCCTGGGCTGGAGAGATGGCCGAGAGATTAAAGGCACTTAACTTTGCAAAGCCTGGTGACCCAGGTTCAAATCCTAGTACCCATATAAAGCCAGATGCACAAGATGGGCCCATCTTGTTTATAAAAACAAACCCAAGGGCTGGAGAGATGGCTTAGCGGTTAAGCACTTGCCTGTGAAGCCTAAGGACCCCGGTTCTAGGCTCGATTCTCCAGGACCCACATTAGCCAGATGCACAAGGGGGCGCACGCATCTGGAGTTCGTTTGCAGTGGCTGGAAGCCCTGGCGTGCCCATTCTCTGTCTCTCTCTATCTATCTGTCTATCTGCCTCTTTCTGTCTCTGTTACTCTCAAATAAATAAATAAAAATGAAAAAAAAAAAAAACCCAAGATCTGGAAGCAGGCTGAAATGTATTACAAATTGCTTAACACAGAATTGGAGTCATAACTGGCTCTTTCCCAGTATTTGCTGCTGCTTTTTACATCACTGTACATTCAGATCTTTTTCTTAAAACTCAAAAAATATATATATTTATTTATTTGAGAAAGAGGTTGATAGAGATAAAGGGCACACCATGGCCTCTAGCCACTGCAAGGAAGGAACTCCAGACACATGTGCCACCTTGTGCATCTGACTTTACGTGGGTCCTGGGGAATTGAACCACTAGGTCCTTAGACTTTGCTGGTAAGCACCTTAACCACTAAGCCATCTCTGCAGCCCAGATCTCTTTTTTTTTTCCTTTGGGTTTTCGAGGTAGGGTCTCATTCAAGCCCAGGCTGACCTGGAATTCACTACATAGTCTCAGGGTGGTGCTCCTCCTACCTCTGCCTCCCAAGTGCTGGGATTACAGGTGTGTGCTACCACGCCCAGCTAGATCTTTTTCTTTATTGAGGAATGTCATTCTGAGGTAGGGTGGCACATCTGTTCAGTACAGGGCTGGGCAGAGAGCACTGTGCCACCTCTGTAATAGCTACTAAATTCTGTTGCCCAGAAAGTTGCCACAGAGATTGTGTGAGTGCATGAGCGTGGCTGTGTGCCAGTAAAGCTGGACTTACACAGGATGGGCTCAGCCTTTCCTCAGCTGCTTCGTTCCCACTGTGTTACCAGCTTGCAGACCTAACCAGTCCTCTATCCGGTGTGGGACTACCCCAGCCAGGGCTCACCTAAACTAATTCTTGAGGGAATCTTTGCACCCCAGATTCATTCTTGAGGAGAAACCCTCAGAGCAGGTGCCGAGGGCTTTGAACTTCGGTCATAAACTGCCTCTCTTTACTTTGACCCACTTGCCAGAGCTCTGTGTGGATCTGGGTCTCCTGCAGGTGAGCTGGCCACCCTGATTGGCCATCTCCTTTTGAAGGTGGGGACAGCAGTTCAAGAAGGGCCAGGGCCCTGGCCTGGCTCATGCCTGTAGGGCTGGCACAGATGCCTGCTGAAGCTTACTGTCTTGTCTCCTTCCACAGGCCGTGTGGCCCGAGCTGGCCGAAGTGGCACGGCCTACTCTTTGGTGGCCCCAGACGAGGTCTCCTACCTGCTGGACCTGCACCTGTTCTTGGGCCGCACCCTTGTCCTTGCCCGATCCTACGAGGATCCCTCAGGTGTGGGGAGGCTGGATGGGTGCCCGCCAGGGTGCAGATTCAGTCACGGCTCAACCAGCTCTAGTTTTAAGAGAAGATGGCTGGATCTCACCCCAGGAGACCCACTCCCTCTTTGTCATGGGAAATAGCCATGACAGTGTCATGTCAATGCCCGTGTGCCCACAGGCACTGGGACTTTATTCACAAGTGTAGGCACTACCCAGTCTGTCACCCTGGTCCAGGGCATCCCGAGTCTGGATCTGCTGTTTTGTAACTTCTCCCTGTGACTTAGCAGTGGGGGTCCTGGGGTTAGCGTGGCAGGAAGGACAGCCCCTCCCTCACGGCGTGTACCTTGTGGCTGGCAGGTGCAGTGGTTGGAGATGGTGTGCTGGGCCGAGTGCCCCAGAGCGTTGTGGATGATGAGGACAGCAGCCTGCAGACCACCCTGGCAGCGTCACTGGACCTGCGGGGCCTGCGCCGCGTGGCTGACAACGCGCAGCAGCAGTACCTGCGCTCGCGGCCCGCACCTTCGCCCGAGTCCATCACAAGAGCCAAAGAGCTGGACCTGGCGGGGCTCGGCCTGCACCCGCTCTTCAGTGAGGCCGGGTCGGGTGGGGTGGGGGGCTCGGCCTGCACCCGCTCTTCAGTGAGGCCGGGTGGGAGAAGTGAGGAGAGGGGCCAGTCCCACAGAGGCCTCGCGCCTTCTCCCTTTCCACCAGGCTCCCGCTTTGAGGAGGGTGAGCTGCAGCGCCTGCGGTTGGTGGACAGCATCAAGAACTACCGCGCCCGCGTGGTGAGTGCGCAGCCCGGGGTGCTGGGGTCAGGCTGCACAGCAGCAGCCATGGTGCTGGGAATGGGACCCAGCAAGCATTTCCCTCTGAGCTTGCAGCTTGGAGCCCCCCGTGGAATGGCTGTGACCATGGCCAGTCCATAGGGCAGACACTTCCCAACAAGCACAAGTGGATTAAGTATCTCTGAAGGTGTCACTTTCTTTTGGTCAGTTTTGAAGAGCCTGGCTGTCCCCAGCTTTGACTCCTTCCTTCTACCTCCCCCACATCACCCTGGGCTTGTGCAGTTAGGGTGCATGTGCAAAGGCTGAGCAGCTTGCTCACACGGCTGGTAGAAAAGGAGCTGGGGGTGTCATAAACACTGGCTTCAGCTTTTCCTAGCTGTGTGGCCTTGGACAAGGTACCCACCCTCCCCAGGCCTCCCTCTAATTGTGCAATGCAGAGAGCAAGGGTTTGACCCACAGTGGAGACAAGGAAAGATGGCCAGAGAGGCCTCAGCCAGTGAGGATGACTAGGAATGAGACACCAGTGGACATGGGACTGGGTTATTCCTTCATAGACCATCTTTGAGATCAACTCCTCCAGCCGGGACCTGAGCAGCCAGGTGATGCGTGCCAAGCGGCAGAAGCACCACAAAGCCATTGCCAGCTTCCAGCAGGGCCGGCAGGAGAGGCAGGAAAGGCCAGCTGGCCCCGCCTTGCCAGTGGAGCAGCCTGAGGAGGAGGAGGAGGAGGAGGAAAATGTGGAGGACATCTTCACAGAGGTTATGGGCCAGAAGCGACAGAGGCCAGGACCCAGCCAAGGAGCCAAGAGGCGGAGGGAGGAGGTCCGGCAGCGGGACCAGGAGTTCTTTGTCCCCTACCGGCCTAAGGACTTTGACAGTGAGCGAGGGTGAGTGGTCTTGTCGGCTGGGGCCTGGCTCGGGCAGGTGGGCCTGCCAGCTTCTGTCACTAGTCTTGTCACCCCCTCTCTGCAGACTGAGTGTCAGTGGAGCTGGGGGCGCCTTTGAGCAGCAGGTGGCTGGTGCTGTCCTAGACCTAATGGGGGACGAAGCACAGAAACTGACCCGAGGCCGGCAGCAGCTCAAGTGGTAAGAGAGCAGATTCCTCCTTCCCTGTCAGCTGGATGCCTATCCCCTTGCCACTGTGTGACTCTCCCTTTGCAACCATGCAGAGCAGGGGAGGCGTCCCTCGCCTGTCCTGCCCATTGGGTGTAGATAGACATGGCAGAGGTTTTGACTCCCAACTGTCCTTTTTGCCATCTGGCCCGTGCAGAAGTTCACGAGGGCTGTTATCCCTCAGCATACCCACAGTGGGTGCCAAGTCGGGTGGGTATTGGACTCCGGCCCTGACCCCCCAGCACTGGCGCCAGTCCTTGAGACCTGGACTGCTTGTGGCGGGTGGTGGGGCAGGACGGGTCTTTACTGGTACATGAGGTACCTGCATTGTACTCTTTCAATCCCCCAGTGGCCCCATATGAGGCCAGGTGGAGCTAGCTAGTAACTCCAGGCATTCTCCTTCATGGACTCCCAACTCTTCCACAGGGATCGGAAAAAGAAACGGTTTGTGGGACAGTCAGGACAGGAGGACAAAAAGAAGATAAAGACGGAGAGTGGCAGCTACATCAGCAGCTCCTACAAGCGGGACCTGTATCCAGAGGGTCGGGGCCATGGAGGAGTGGGAGGTCAGGCAGCGGGCTCCCTTGCATCCTCTAATGAGGGTCCAGTATCTGCTGGGGTGGGCGGGTCTCCCAGCCCAGGGCATGCCCCTTGGTGCTTCCTTAACGTGGCTTCCCAGCTACCAGAAGTGGAAACAGAAACAGAAAATCGATGATCGAGACTCAGAGGAGGAAGGGACATCTAACCATCGAGACCCTGTGCGGAGGGGTGGGAAGCGAGGGCGTGGCCAAGGTGAGGTGCCCGAAGGCAAGTGGATGGGCAGGTCAGGATTGGGAAAGGCGAGGTGTGGAGAGGCATGTGGGTCAGGCTCAGGCTCCACAACCCCTGCGGGGGCGTGTGAACTTCCCCACACACAGTGGACTTGTCCTGGCCTCTGCTGCAGCCCCATCTGTGGGGCTTTGTCCCTGACCACTGGGCAGGCAGAGCTCTGGGGAGGCTGGTGACGGGGTACAAGGCCGTGTGCAGACACCTACGGGTGGATTCACGTGGGAGACCTCCTGAGCACTGCGAAGGGCAGAGGGCCACTGCCTCCTGCCCCAGCCTCTGTGGGGCAAGAGCTAAGCTCCCCGAACCTCTGTACTGACAGGTATGTCCCAGCCCCGGGCACCAGGTGCCCTGGCAGGCCCCATGCGCTCCGAGCTCAAGACCAAGCAGCAGATCCTGAAGCAGCGGCGCCGCACCCAGAAGCTGCGCTTCCTGCAGCGCGGGGGCCTCAAGCAACTCTCGGCCCGCAACCGCCGCCGGGCCCAGGAGCTGCGGCAGGGCGCCTTCGGCCGCGGCGCCCCTTCCAAGAAGGGCAAGATGAGGAAGCGGATGTAAGGACAATTGTTTGCCCATGTGCATCGAGCAGTGCCCTACCAGACCCGCTGTCTGCGGAAAGCAGTGCTGTATGGCCCCAGATGGGTGTGCCAGAGACGTGCGGGCCCTCGGTGCACAGGAGCCTGCCAGCCAAGTGAGGCAGGTCGAGAGCTGAGCTGCCAGTTCGGCCGCTGCCGCAGCCTTGTGTTCAGGGTTCAGAGGAGGGGCCACACGGGTCTGGGCCTGGCTGCCTCTGGCCCTGTGTTAGGTTTTGGTGTAATAAATTCTGAGTACTTTGGTGGCCAGGAGTGGAGTTTGCTTGGGGGCATTGGAAGGGAGAGACTCAGTGTTTTTAATTATCTTCTCATTGCTGGGCCAAAACTGACAAAAGTCAGTTTGAGGGGGCTTGAAGGTTAATTGAGTTTACAGTGCAAGGTTACAGTCCGTGGCATGGGAGGCATGGTGACGGATCGAGGCACAGGTCACATTCAGCAGTGAGGAATGGTGCTCAGCTTTGCCAGCTCTCTACAGTCCAGGACCTCAGCCCATGGGATGGTGCTGCCCAGAGTTGAAGAAGGCCTTCTCACTTCAACCTAATCTAGGTACTTTCACAGGCATGCCCAGAGGCCAGCCTAATCTAATCTAGACAATCCCTTGGTCCTGTCTAGTTGACAGTGGATATAAACCATCACACCCAGGGAGGAAGATCCAAGCTGTGGTGTCCAACTGGAAAGCATTGAGTGCACTGTGGTCCTTCCTGGGTCCTGAGGCAGGCTCTGCTGTCTGTTGAACAGATGAGAAAAATGAGACCCAAGGAAGCCAGGCACAGGACAGACATGCCTTGTGTGTGGACACAACATTGAGGGCCGCGGTGTGGGGCCAGCACTGCCTTTCCCCACATGGAGGCGAGAGCCCTCCTGCCTTCTTCCTGTCCTCGCGGGTTGTTTGAGTCTTTGAGGTCAAGGGTGGGCCCAGCACCCAGCGAAGGCTGCTGTGGTGAGCCCTGGGGAGCAGTTAATGCTGAGCAGATGCTCATCTGAGAGGCCTGGCCTTGCAGTACTAGGTGCTTGTCTGATGCCCCAGCCACCCAGGAGGGACGGCCTTACCCTCGACTGTGGTGGATGAGGCTCCTCTCATGTAGCCTCCGTCCTTGGCTGTGGCCTGCTCTTACTGGGCCCTGCTGCCTTCTGAGCCCCACAGCAGCAAGCAGGCCTAGCTCCACTTCGTCCATGAGACAGCAAGCTCAAAGAGAAACTTGGCCTGCACCCCAAGGAGCATGGAACCTCCTCCCCAGAGGCTGGTCCCTTGAGTCCCCTCCACTGCTCACCTGGGCTCAAGCTAGGAGGCAGAGGCCACAAGCTGGGTCTGAGGGAGGCTGGCCAATGTGGCTGAGAGATCCAGGATGAATAATTTCACCTGGGGACCAACACATCCTGGTTTGTGACCGGTCCTCACCCTAACATCAGGAGACTGAGGGCAGGAGAGGTGACCCTGTTCGTGTGGTGATGATGGTCCGTTGTAACAGGTTCTAGAAGTTCTGTCCCGCCTCCCAAACCAGCCACCTTGATTGTGAACCTTGAGCACATGTAGGTTGTCTTGCCTCAGCCTGTGTTGGGGTTGCGAGTTTGCACCACCACACCCTGTGGATCTTTAGTTTATATATATATATATATATATATATATATATATAGTTTATTTATTTGAGAGAGGTGGAGAGAGAGAATAGGTACACCAGAGCCTCTATCCACTGCAAACAAACTCCAGACACCTGTAGCATTTTGTGCATCTGGCTCTATGAGGGTACTGGGGAATCAAACTTGGGTCCTTAGGCTTTACAGGCACTGAGCAATCTCTCCAGCCTGGGCTCTCCAGTTTTGTAGCTGGTTCCCTTGCACAAGGCATTGTCCCACCCACATCAGGTCACCCTTTTGTCACTGTGTCAGGCATGTCCATTGCTGTGTGACCTCATTTCCATGATGACCCTGCTTTATGTGTGTTCATTTGTGCTCATGCACATGTGTGCGTGTGCACATGGAGGTCAGAGAACAACCTCTGTCATTCTTCATAGCAGCCTTCTACCTTTTGTGAGGCAGGGTCTGTCATTGGCCTGGAACTCACCATACAGGCTAGACTAGCTCAGCGAGTGAGCACCGGGTCCTCCTGTCTCTGCCTGTGTAACCCCGGGATTGCAGGCAGGCACCACCCCGCCCCACTTTTTAAAATGTGAACCCTGGGGTCTGAACTCGGGTCCTCATACTTGCAAGGCAAGCACTATACCCACCGAGCCATCTCCCCGACCCCCTTTTGTTATAACGAACATTATATGGGTTTAATGAATGTCTACATGTCAATGCTATGATAAGACTAGGGGCCTTCCACAGGCTCCTCTACATTCCATGTCACCCGAGTAAGCCTCTAGGGACGAGAATCATAAGTGACAATGACGGTGAGGTGTATGACAGTTCCTTACTGCTGCTACCAACACAGAGGTAGAGAAAAGGCAAAAAGGCCCAGCATCCTACACCGCGCTGACTGAAAAGGCCCTTATGGCCGGTGAGGTGACGCATGCCTTGAACCCCAGGGCTCGGGAGGCAGAGGCAGGAGGATCTTCGTGAGTTTGAGGCCAGCCTAAGAGTACATAGTGGGGTCCAGGTCAGCCTGGGATGGAGTGAGACCCTGCCTTGGGGAAGAAAAGGTTTAACTGGAAAGGCCCTGGTGGCAGGAGTGACAGGACGGGCGAGCCTCACCTGCTCCAGCTGTCCTTCGGTATCTTCCACGTCCAGGGCCAGTGGCTGCCTCTGGCGCATGCGCACTAGCTGGAACAAGTTGAGCACAGCCATGCGCGTGCGCCCCAGAAGCAGCGTCTTCTCGGCCGCGGTGTTCAGGATCTGCGTCCACTTGGATTCCTGCGCGACATCCGCCCGGCCCTTCCCTTCCCATCCATTCCCCGTGACAGGTGCACCCGGGGGAGGCGTGCCCTGCCTGCCCGGAGAGGCGCCGGGGCCCGCTGGCGACGATGGGGCACTCGGACCCCCGGGTTGGCACCGCGGGTCTGCGGTCACCGGGCCCCCTGCCGCGCACGCGCGCGCTCTTCCTTCTCCGCCCGCCGCGCGCCCCCGCGTACCCACTGCCGCGTGAGCGCTCGCGCCGCCTCCAGCCGCTCCTGCAGCCGCGCGCGCCGCCGGCCCAGGCGCAGCAGCTCGTCCCGCCCCTCGGCCCGCAGCCGCCGCAGCCCCGCGCGCGCCGCCTCCAGCTCCGCCCGCCGCGCGCCCTCCGCGCGCTGCAGCGCCGTGCGCGTGTCCGCCAGGCCGTCGAAGCGCGCCACCAGCTCGGGGACCTCCTGAAACTGGACACAGGGGCTCTCAGGGTCGGGCTCCCCCACCCATTCCAGGCTTTTATCTCTTCATCTGGCTCCTTCTCCGCTCAAGTGTGTACCGGGACTTCACGGTCGCGGTCCCCAAAAATGAAGGGGGGCCTGGAGGGATGGCTCAGCGGTTAAGGCGCTTACCTGAAAAGACTGACCACCCGGGTTCGGCTCCCCAAGCACCCACGAAAAGCCAGATGCACAAAGTGGTGCATGCATCTTAAGTTCGTTTGCAGCAGCTGGAGGCCACGTTGCCCCATTCTCCCATCTCTGCCTTCTGAGGGGAGGCGAGGGGAGAGCCGGGACTATAGGGTCTAGGACCTGAGCCCTCTCCGCACCCTTCTCCACCCCCACATCAAGCCTCGCTAAATTCACTGAGTGTCACTAATGTTAATTTACTGGTTCATTCTACTAGGATTTATTCGCCCGAGGTGGTGGCTCACGCGTTTATGTAATACCTATATCTGGGAAGCTGAGATAGGAGCATGGCCCCGAGCTCAAGGCCAGCTTGGGTTACATGAGCGCTTGTCTCAAAAAAAGGGGGGGGGGGCACGCCTTTACTCCCAGCACTCGGGAGGAGAGGTAGGAGGATCGCCGTGAGTTCGAGCTCACTCTGAGACTAAGCGAATTCCAGGTCAGCCTGAGCTAGAGTGAGACCGTACCTCAAAACAAACAACAGCAATAATTAAAAAAGCAAAAATTCCAACAAATAATAATATACAAATCGGGCGTGGTGGCGCATGCCTTTAATCCCACCGCTCCGCAGACTGAGCTAGAAGGATTACCAAGGCCAGCCCCGTGGATTTTGGGGATGATTCGAGAACGATAATACAGTCAACGGTCCGCTAGCGCATCCCTTCCAAGCGGTCCCCAGGCCCCCAGCGCCTCTCACCTCCGGCATCTGCTCCAGCGCCCGCTCCAGCAGACGCGCGCAGGGCTCCAGGCGCTGCACCCTTTGCTGCAACCGCGCGCGCTCCCGTCGCAGCTCCTCCAGCTGTGCGCGCAGCCGCCGCGCCTCCTCCTCCAGGCGGCCCGCCTGCATTTGCTCCTCCACCGCCCTCCGCTTTGCTCGGCTGCGCCGGGCTTCGGCTTCCTGGAGGCGGAGGACGGACGGCATGGGGCTCACCGCCTCCACCCAGCCCAACATGGGCGCACTAAGCCGAGCGCACAAACTCAGGATCAAGTTCAGCCAGGTGCTCGGCAGTGGACCCATTTCTCCTCCCCAACCCTGGGGCAGCCGTGTGGACTTCCCTGCACTTTCTTTGCTACTGAACCAGCTTTCACTGATGGGCCGCGTGGGACCCTGCCGAGCGGCAGCTGGGAATCCTGCCACCCGCTTCCCGCCAGCAGCTCCCACCGACCTGCAGGAACTTGTCAAAATGCATGAAGGACCCCTGTAGTTCCTGCTCTTTCTGCTCCAGCTGTTCCCAGCGCTGGCTCAGGGCGGCCATCCGGGTGTGGAACGCCTGCGGGAGGGGGGCGGGGAGGCCCGACTGTTGTCCCCGAACTTGCGGCAGCTCCTCTGCTTCGGCCCACCATGGCTCCCAACACCCTTCTGATGGCCCCCCTTGTCCTTGCCCTTCCTTCCTGCCCGTCTTCCAACCGCCTGACTCCCTGGCCTTTGTCCTGTCTCTCAGCCTTTGCCTACAACGTCCCCAGACCTGTTTTCCCTCGTCCCACCTCCCTTTGTTACATGGAAAGCCCCTTTGCAATCTCTAAGACCTCACTTCCTCCAGGAAGCCCTCCTTGAGGTCCCCTATGGGGAGGCTGGGGTTTCCCCTCAGCTCCCACAGTCCCTGAGCAGTGTTTCCGCTCACACCAATCGCCAAGCAGACACGTGTCTATTTTGTGGGCCTCGCCAGGGCAAGGACACTTGTCGGGCCTAGCACGTAGTAGGTGGTCAATACACACAAATGTATTTGTACCAGTGGTCTCCCTGGATTCCTTTTTGCCAGATGCCAGGAAACCAAGGCTGGGAGTGAGATGGAGGGCGGGAGGTGGTGGGACCGCTGTTGCCCACCGCCAGTGTTTTGTTGGGTATCCCCACGAGTCCAGCGATGGAGGTGTTCTTACCTCCTTCTGGGCCCTCAGCTCCTGGTCCGCAGCCACTACCTCTTGTCTCTTCTGCAGAAGACGCAGCATGGGTGGGAGGTGGACCACATTCTGCTCTGCTGGCTTCCTGGAGCGCCTGAGGTAGAGGTGATGACAGCAAGAGTTGGGGCCCCATGCTCCCCAGTAAGTACGGGCAGTGGGTTCCTAAATAACCATTTGTAGCCAGGTGTGGTGGTGCACGCCTTTAATGGCAGTACTCAGGAGGCAGAGGTAGGAGGATTACTGAGTTCAAGGCCAGTCTGAGGCTACGTAGTGAATTACGTAGTGAATTCCAGGTCAGCCTAGGCTGTAGGGAGACTCTACCTCAAATAAATAAATAATAAATACAGTTTGCCTTTGAGGCAGGGTCTCAGGTAGCTCAGGCTAGCCTCAAACTGGGCTGTAGCTTCATCTTTTATTTACCTAGTGCCAGGATGACAGGTGTACACAGCTACGCTGCTGGCTATTGAAGTCTTTCTTCACTCAACAAGTTTCCTGAGCACCTGCTGTGTGCCATGCACCGTTTTAAGCATGGCAGGTGCAGCTGTTAAGCCAGACAAAACCCCCTGTCGCCAGAAGCTGGTGTTCTGCTGGAGGCCACAGAAAGCCACACACATCAATAGCAAGATGCAGTGGGTCCTAAGAGAACAGAGTCTAGGCCAAAGGAACAGCCAAGGCCCAGGGCCCCCAAAGGAGGACTTGGGCAGCAAGTGCTCTTACCTGCTGAGCTGTCTCCCCAGCCCTAGGGAAGGACCTGGGTGTATGGAAGGAGCCTGAGGCTGGAGACAAGGGAGGAGGGAACAGAGAAGGGGATTGAGAGAGACTGGGAGGTGGTTCCATGGTTACAAGTGTTGTGATGGCTTAGCGGTTAAGGTGCTTGCCTGTGAAGACTAAGGCCCCAGGTTAGAGTTCCTTAGTACCCACGTAAGCACAAGGTGGCTCATATGTCTGGAGTTCATTTGCTGTGGTTGGAGGCCCTGGTGCGCGCATTCTCCCTCCCTCCCTCTGTCTCTCAAATAAATAAATAAAATTTTTTAAAGCGCTTGCTGTATTGAGCTAGAGAGATGGTTCAGTGGTTAAAGTGCTTGCCTGTAAAGCTTGGGGATTTAATTCCCCAGTGCCCAAATGGCACATGTGTCTGGAGTTTGTTTTCAGTGGCAGGAGGTCCTGGAGTGCGCTCTCTCTCTCAAATAAATTTTTCGTTAAGTGTAAAGCTGACAACCAGAGCTGAGATCTCCAGAACCCACATGAACTGCCGTAATGCTGCTTGCGCATGCACTTGTGATCCCACTGTTGCTATGACAGCGGGAGGGAGAATCAGGAGAATCCCAAAACTCATGGAGCAGCTAATCTGGCCTTCCCGGTGGCAAAACAAGAGACCCAGTCTGAAGCCAGGTGGGAGGTGAGGTTGTCTGCTGATTGCTACCTGTGCACACCTATACCTGAGCACGTGCGCACCCACATGCACCCATAGGAGATGAGAACAGGGAACAGAGAGCTATCAGATTGTGAGGAGGGGCTCAGGCTGTACGCCCCTGAGTGAGATCGGAGCCATGGGCAACACAGGACAAAGAAACCCTGTGGCTATCATGAGGAGCTAGGGCAAAGTTTAGCAATGGGGCTACAGAAGATCCCAGAGAGAATGTGGGGGTATCAGAATGGGTGTTGTGGGGAAACGAGGAGGGGGTCCGAGCTGATGGAGGGGTGAGGGAATGAGGAAGAAGTAAAGGGGACCTCAACTGCACAAGGACACTTTTTTTTTTTTTTTGAGGCAGGGTCTCCCTCAAGCCCAAGCTAACCTGGAACTCACTCTGTAGTCCCAGGCTGGCCTCAGACTCACAGCAATCTTCCTACCTCTGCCTCTTGAGTGCTGGGATTAAATGCATGTGCGTCACAGGACATTGTTTTGAGGAAAGGTTGTGGGAGAGCAGGTGGGGTGGGAGAGACCAGCTCCCTGCCCTGGTAGACCTCTGCAGAGAGAGGCGGGTGTCCAGGAGCCCGACTGTCCCAGGAGGATGAAGGAAGAAAAGAGAGATTGATCTCTCATTCCACAAGGCCTGCCCAACTCTGGGACAGAGGGGTGGCCCCCATCTTCCTGATTCTGAGACCCTTGGTCCCATTGCCCTATGCAATGCAAACACAGAGCTGAGGCTTCTGCTCATCCAGAAAATGCAGTTTATAGGGGGAGGGAGCTCCTGAAACAGTTTCTTGCCACCCTGGTTCAAAGGGTTGAATCTCTGCTGGATGCCACTGCGCCCAGAGGCAGGAGCACATTAAAAATCTGCTCCACTGGGCTCTCAGCCAGCTGCGCTTTAACCATCTTGACAACACCCTAAGACTGTGCCGGTGCTTTTGTGCCCCACCCCAGACTGCCCAGGGACCCCAGAAGAAGGGATGACCCGTCCATCTCTCCTGCACACCCTCTTCCCATCTCTCACCCTCCTGCCCCACTCAGCGCTGGACGTTTCTCCGGCAAGGCCTGCTGGAAACAGTCCTCCCATGGTGCCGCCGCCATTCTCTCACAGTTGCCACCCTGGTATAAACTGGGGGTCCTGGGACTGGGTGGAGGGTGGTGCTCCTGCGTGGGACTCACAGAAGCCAGTAGCCAAGCAGGCCCTGGTTGCCTGGGCAACCAACGACACAACATTCCACTGCCCAGTGGCAGCCTGGGGGATCCACCCCCAGGGAGAAGGAGGGGACAGGCTATCGCTGATCTAAAGCTGGGTTCAATAGGCAGAATAAAGGCCCTGAACCCTAAATTTCCTTCTCTAGGAGGTCTAAGTCTGGCCAAGCCTCTTCCTGACTGGGTGAGGCTGGACTCCACTAATGTCCTGTGTGCTCAGTCAAGTGCTCCAAAGAATTTTTTATTTATTTATTTATTTTTGTTTTTCGAGGTAGGGTCTTACTCTAGCCCAGGCTGACCTGGAATTCGCTATGTAGTCTAAGGGTGGCCTTGAACTCATGGTGATCCTCCTACCTCTGCCTCCTTAGTGCTGCATTTTAAAAAAGTGTATTTATTTACTTGAGAGAGAAAGCAGATCAACAGAGAAAATGAGCATGCCAGGGCTTCCAGCTGCTGCAAACAACTCCAGACATATGTGCCACCTTGTGCATCTGGCATATGTGGGGTCCTGGGGAATTGAACCAGGGTTCTTTGGCTGTGTAGGCAAGTGCCTTAACTGCTAAGCCATCTCTCCGACCCAAGAATAAATTTTTAACTTATTTTATTTATGGGTTGGTTTGCTTGCTAGCAAAGTGGAAGGATTCCGGTTCAATTCTCCAGGACACACATGAAGCCAGATGAACAAGGTGGCACATGTGTCTGGAGTTTATTTGCAATGGCTGGAGGCCCTGGCACGCCCACTCTCTCTCACACACACACTCTTTCTATCTCTAGATCTATATCTGCCTCTTTCTCTCAAATAAACAAATAAAATATTTAAAAAATATATTTTATTTATCTGCAAGGGGAGAGAAAGAGAGAATGGGCATGACAGGGCCTCCAGCCATTGCAAGTGAATGCCAGACACATGCACCACACTGTGCATCTGGCTTTACTTGAGTACTAGGGAATCGAACCTGGATTGTCAGGCTTTGCAGGTAAGTGCCTTAACCACTGAACCATCTCTCCAACCCCAATGAATAATTTTTAGGGCTGGGGCTGATGCTCACATCCCCAGCATGTGCTAGCAAACAGAGCAATGATTGGGCACCTACTGTCCATTAAGCCCTTTACCTCTGAGGCTCTGGCCCCTGCCGCTGCGAGGGCCACCCTGGCTGTGTCTCGTGGAGTGCCCCTCAGGGTGGGGCTGGTTTGGGAAAGAGGATCACAGTGGAATTTGGTGGGTAGAGAAGTCTGTGAAAAGACTGGTGGTCTGCACTTGATGGAGGGGACTAAAGGAGGCTGTCACAGTGTGAGTGATGGCTCTGGCTGCTAAGAACTCAGCACATAGGATCTCCTTTAATCCAAGCCTGCCCCGCACTGGGGTGGTGTCTGGGGAGGAATGGAGCACTTATAGGAAAAATACCCATGGCTCCCTCCAGCTGGAAGCAGCAAGCAGTAACATCTGGTCATCTCTGCTTCAGACTGTTCTAGTTTTCCCCATTAAATTAATTATTCAATTTATTTTTGAGAGCAGAGTCTCATTTTTTTGAAGTATTTTTATTTGTTTATTTGCAAGGACAGAGAGAGAACGGGCACACCAGGGCCTCCAGCCACTGCAAATGAACTCCAGATGTGTGTGCCACTTTTTGCATCCAGCTTTATATGAGTGCTGGGGAGTCAAACATAGGTCATTAAGCTTTGCAAGCAAGTGCCTTAACTGCCAAGCTGTCTCTTTAACCCCAGAATCTCATTTTGTAGTTCATATTGGCCTGGAATTCACTATGAAGCCAAGTCTGGCCTTGAATTCACCACAGTCCTCCTGCCTCAACCTAAATACTGGGATGATAGATGGGAGCCACTACACTGGGCTGCATTTTATTTTATTTAAAAAATATTTTAGCCGGGTGTGGTGGTGCACACCTTTAATCCCAGCACTCAGGAGGCAGAGGTAGGAGGATTGCCGTGAGTTCGAGGTCACTCTGAGAGTACATAGTGAATTCCAGGTCAGCCTGGGCTACAGTGAAACCCTACCTTGGAAAAAAATTTTTTTTAATATATTTTATTTATTTGAGGGAGGCAAAGAGAGAGATAGAAACAGATAGAGAGAATGGGAACACCAGGGCCTCTAGCCACTGCAAACAAATCCAGATACATGCATCACCTTGTGCCTCTGGCTTATGTGGGTACTGGGGAATTGAACCTAGGTTCTTAGGCTTTGTAGGCAAGTGCCTAAGCCATCTCTCTAGCCCTGCATTTTATATTATTGGTTAGTCTTGGTTTCCTGAAATAAGGTCTCACTCTATAGACCAGGCTGACCTTGAACTCACTATGTAGCACAGGCTGGCCTCAAACTTGTAGTGATTCTCCTACCTAAGTTTCATATATATATTCAAGGTAGAGTCTCACTCTGCCCCAGGCTGACCTGGAATTCACTATGTAGTCTCAGGGTAGCCTTGAACTCACAGTGATCTTCTCACCTCTGCCTCCTAAGTGCTGGGATTAAAGATGTGTGCCACCATGCCTGGCTCTTCCCATTTTGAATAATTTAGTTTTCCATTCAAAGAAACATTTCTGTTTTCCTTTTTTCCCTCCTTCCTTCTTTTTTCTTTCTTCCTTCCTTCCATTCTGTCTTTTTTTTTTTTTTTTTGAGGTAGGATCTCTCTCTAGATCAGGCTGACCTGGAATTTACTATGTTGTCTCAGGGTGGCCTCGAACTCACAGTGATCCTCCTACTTCTGCCTCCCAAGTGCTGGGATTAAGGGCGTGCACCACCACACCCAGATTTTTTCTTTTTATTTATTTATTTTAAGTATTTATTTGAGAGAGAAAGAAGCAAATGGAGAGACAGAGAGAGAGAGAGAGAGAGAGAGAGAGAGAGAGAGGAATATGGACGCACCAGAGCCTCTAGCCACTGCAAGGGAACTCCAGACATGTGCCACCGTGTGCATCTGGCTGTGGGTACTGGGGAACCAAGCTCAAGCTCCAGTCCTTAGGTAGGTAAGCTTCTTAACTGCAGTGCCATCTTTCCAGCCTTCCTTCCTTCCCTCCTCTCTTTCTTTCTTTCTCTTCTCTCTCTCTCTCTCTCTCTCTCTTTTTCTTTCTTTCTTTTTTTTTTTTTTTTTTTTGAGGTAGGGTCTCACTCTAGCCCAGGCTGACCTGGAATTCACTATGTAGTCTCAGGGTGGCCTTGAACTAATGGTGATCCTCTTACCTTTGTCTCTCAAGTGCTGGGATTAAAGGCCTGCGCCATCACGCTGGTATGAGGACATTTTTGCAAAGAACTAAAATAACATGTATTTTTGTTCCTTAAGCATTTTGCATTCAATTACCCACATTATCTTTCTGCATAAATTAATGTGAAGTCGCTGTAAGAAATATGATCTGCTGGGTGTGGAAGCTTCTGTGTATAAAAAAAAAAAAAAGGAAAGAGAATCATGATCTCATTTCTTTTAATATAAAAAAGTAGGTGTAATTTATAGTAGGTGAAATTTGCTTTTTTTCACACATGGCTCTATGGCTGTGGCAAATACATAACCCTTGTAACCACCACAGCCAAGACAGAGAACCTGAGAGTCCTTGTCCAGCCTTGGCAGCCGCATGGGGCATGGATGGCGGCACATGCCTGTAATCCCAGTACTCCGGCAGCTGAGGCAGGGGCATGGGGAGTTCAAGGTCAACCTGAGCTATGGTAAGGCAAGGTTATGTTTAAAAATCTAAATAAAATAGCAACCTTCCCAGACTGTAGAACAAGCTCTGGGCTATAGAGCAAGTTCAAAGCCATCCTGGTCAACTCAATGGAACCCAGTCTCAAAAGAAAAAGTTAAAAAAAGAAAAGGTTGGCATTCCCTGTGGTCTGGCTCAGGTCCCGGCGACGCGGCCAAGCGCACCAGGAAGGTCGGCATTGTGGGTAAGTATGGGACCCGCTATGGGGCCTTCCACCGGAAAATGGTGAAGAAAATTGAAATCAGCCATTACGCCAAGTACACTTGCTCCTTCTGTGGCAAAACCAAGATGAAGCGACGGGCTGTGGCATCTGGCACTGTGGTTCCTGCATGAAAACCGTGGCCGGCAGGGCTGGACCTACAACCCGACTTCTGCTGTCACAGCCACGTCTGCCCTCAGAAGACTGAAGGACCAGCAGAAGCCCTGTCATTTGCGACATCCCTGGTGTGCAATAAACAGGTTAATTTATGTAACAAAAGAAAGAAAGGAAGAAAGAGAGAGAAAGGCAAGAAAATGTTGGGGATGTAGGTCAGTGGTAGAGTGCTTGCCTAACATGCACAAGGCCTTGGGCTCAGTCCTCAGTCGTCAGAGGCAGGTAGCACAATGTCATATGTGAGGTGATATCTTCTGTAGCCCATCAACTGTCCTGTCTTTCATTTAGCAACACTGAAGTGAGATGTGTCAAGGTGGCCCATGTTGGTTCACTCATGTTCGTGGCCGAGTGGTATTTACATTAAGTATATATATATTTGAAAGCAAGAGAGAGAGAGAGAGAGAGAGAGGGAGAGAGGGAGAGAATGGGTGCACCAGGGCCTCCAGCCACTGCAAATGAACTCCAGATGCATGCACCACCTTGTGCATCTGGCTTACATGGGTCCTGGGGAATTGAGCCTCCTTAGGCTTCATAGGCAAGTGCTTAACCACTAAGCCATCTCTCCAGTCCACATTAAATATATTTCATGTGCTGTGGGGTGTCACTTCATGCCAGTTCTGGGAGAATGAAAACATAGGCTGTATTCTAGTGCAGGCTTTGTTACAACATAAATTTTCATTGCATTTGTGTTAATATGTAGTAGAATTGCTGGGTTGTATGTGTGTTTAATAGTAGGTATTAAAAACTTAAGTGCAGGCTGGAGAGCTGGCTTAGTGGTTAAGGCACTTGCCTGCAAAGTCTAATGACCCAGGTTCAATTTCCAAGGACCTAATTAAAACCAGATGTACAAAGTGGCTTGTGCATCAGGAGTTTGTCTGCAGTAGCTGGAGGGCCCAGTGCACACTCACTCTCCCTCTTTCTCTCTTTTTCTGTCTTTCTTCTTGCAAATAAAAAAATAAATAAGAAAACTTAAAACATTTTTACAAAAACTACAAATGAGCCAGGCATGGTGATGCAGACCTTTAATCCCAGCACCGAGGAGGTTGAGGTAGGAGGATTATAATGAGTTTGAGGCCAGCCTGGAGCTCAGAGTTCTAGATGAGCCTGGCTAGAGTGAGACCCTACCTTGAAAAAATCTGGGCTGGAGAGATGGCTTCATAGTTAAGGCACTTGCCTGCAAGGCCTAAGGACCCAGATTTGATTTCCCAGTAGCCAGATGCACAAGGCAGTGCATGTGTCTGGAGTTCATTTGCAGAGGCTGGAGGCCCTGACATGCATTCTCTCTCTCTCAAATAAAATAAACTATTTTTAAAAGCCTGTAAATGAGGGCTGGGAAATGGCCCAGAGTTTAAAGGCACTTGCTTGCAACATTTGTAGGCCAAGGGCTTGAGTCCCCAGAGTCCACATGTAGTGGATTGATTCAGGTGTCCCCCAAAACTTAGGTATTCTGAATGCTACTCTCCCAGCTGAGGACAATTGGAAATGAAAGCCTCCTAGAGGCCGTGTATTGTTGGGGGTGGGCTTATGGATGCTATAGCCAGTGTCCCCTTGCCAGTGTTTGGCACACTCACCTGTTGCTATTGTCTACCTCATGTTGGCCAAGGGGTGATATGCACCTTCTACTCATGTCATCATTTCCCCCTGCCACCATGGAGCTTCCCTTGAGTCTGTAAGTCAAAATAAACCCTTTTTTTCCCCAAAAGCTGCTCTTGGTTGGGTGATTTCTGACAGCAATGTGAACCTGCAACAGTAAAGTGGTACTGAGGAGTGGGATTGCTGCTAGACACCTGACTGTATGGCTTTGGCCTTTTGGAACTGATTTTCAAGAGGAATGTGGAAGGATTTGAAACCTCCGCCTAACAGATGCCTTGCAGTGCTGTAAGTACAGCTTGATGGACTCTTCTGGTCTGAGCTGCAAGACCTGAAGGCAGTAAGAACTATGGACTGTGAGGTTTGGCTTGTGAGGGTGAGAAAGAGCTTTGCGTGGACTGGGCTAGAAGCAGTTTGTGTGAGAGGCTTGCTGTTATGGCCATGTCCTGAGAAGCTGTGCAGGGTTGCAGTGCACAGTAACGGACTGATTGTGCACAGGCATATGGCACAGAAAAATGAAATCTTTGGGCTGAAACTGCTGCCTGTTCAGCTACAATTGTATGAGAGATTACAACCTTTGAGATTGGGGCAACGAGAAGAATGTAGACTACTCTGAAGGGGCCTGAGTGCTCAAGGAGTGTCCTGTTCTTCAAAGTCTGCTTTATTCCCCCCTGGATTAACAAATTGGCACCCTACCTGGTATTGTAGAGTATAAGAAATGCAGGAAACAGAGGGTCATTGAATTTGCAATACGGTCTTGTGTTTTGGAAACAGCCATGGACAGTGTGAAGCAGGTTTGCTGGATGCCTGCATGGAGACCTGGTGGAGCTGCGAGGATGGACCTGGGTTCTCCTGTTGCTATTGTCCACCTTAAATTGGTCAGGGGGTGATGTCCACCTTCTGTTCGTGCCATCATTTCCCCCTGCCATCATGGAACTTCCACTCGAGTCTGTAAGCCAAAATAAACCCTTTTCTCCCCCCAAAAGCTGCTCTTGGTCAGGTGATTTCTACCAACAATATGAATCTGACTGCAACACCATGTAAAGCCAGATGCACAAAGCAAGATGTGCATCTGGAGTCCATTTGAAGTAACCGGAGGTCCTGGGTCACCCCTTCTCTCTGTCAGTCTCTCTTACATCTCTCTTTGCTTTCAAGTAAATAAATAAAAATATAGAATCTACAAAGAACAACAAAAGAAAAAAAATCCAAAAACTAAATAATAAAAAAATCAAAGAATTCATCTGGGTGTGGTGGCACATTCCTTTAATCCCAGCACTTAGAAGGTAGATGAAGGATTGCCAGGAATTTGAGGCCAGTCTGAGACTACATAGTGAATTTCAAGCCAGCCTGGGCTAGAGCGAGACCCTACCTCAAACCTGCACCCCACCCAAATATAATCAAACAACTCAATTAAAAAATAGATGAGCCAGGTGTGGTGGTGCACGCCTTTAATCCCAGCACTCGGGATGCAGAGGTAGGAAGATTGTCATGAGTCTGAGGCCACCTGAGACGACATAGTGAATTCCAGGTCATCCTGGGATAGAGCGAGACCCTACCTCAAAAAAAAAAAAAAAATAAATAAATAAATAAATAAAAGATAGATGCTGGGTGTGGTGGTGCACACCTTTTACACCTTTAATCCCAGCACTCGGGAGGCAGAGGTAGGAGGATCGCCATGAGTTTGAGGTCATCCTGAGATAGCATGGTGAATTCCAGGTTAGCCTGAGCTAGAGTGAGACTCTACCTTGAAAAACCAAAAAAGAAAAAAAGGAAAAAAAAAAGACACCATGAATTGGTTCCATAGCAAACCTCATTCTGACTAGCATATTCTACAAGATAGGACCACCAATAAAGAGGTTTGTCTCCTCAGGTCTCACTACCTTCTGAGAAAGGAAAATAGATTCTCCAACAGAGAGTGAAGTCAGGTTAAATTGGATCAGCATTATTAATTTGGGGAGCGTTCTATGATGTAGCCCTCTTTTAGTGGAAGACTAGTGAGAGCTTGACACTGGCAAGCATAATCTTTGTCTCCATAGGATTCAGACTTGGTTCCCAGTTCCAGACAGTTCCTTTTCACTGGGCGGATCTCTTAGCCAATCAGAAAGCCATTGGTTACCCACCAAGGCTGTGTGCCACCATTGCACTGGTGTGTGCTTCTTGTCAGGCTTCTGAGTAGCTTAGGCCCCTGCTTGCTCACAGCCTTGTTGGCCACTTTCCCCCAGTAGCTCACATAGCATTTTCCAGAACTGGGGACTGGCTCTCTTCCCGGTTCCAGCCAGGTCGCCCTGTGTTCTGAGTTGGCAGCACATTCACCTCAGGTTGAAGGGACTTAACTGGCCTTATTATGAATTCTGAAATGGAGGAACACTGGATTCCATAAAATAGAATAAATGGTCCCATGATTGGAGGAAAGGAGGTTGGCTAAGTAGAAACAAAAAAAAAAAAAAAAAAAGCAGAAACAAAACAAAGGGGGGATGGGGCATTCCCAAGTCACTTCCCTTGTAAGGCAGGGGCAAGGAGCCTGTGGAGGAAAGTGACTGATGGACTAGTATCCTGTTACTCAAGTTTTCTTTTGTTTAAAGATTTAACTAGAAAGAATTTTATCGCAATGCCCATGGAAACTGGCCTGTTTGGGAAATTTGGCTGTTACCATGAATCCTAATTTCTGGGAAGACCAGACAAACAGATTAATTTTAGCTCGGAAACACGGAACTTTAGCATGAGTGACTCCATTTTGAGTCTTAGTCTGATCTGACCAGGGGGGAAGTGCAACATTACACTTTCCTGTGATTTTTTTTATACATCTTTTAAAATAACCCTCCCCTTCCCCCATACACATACTTCTTGCCTGGTCCCTGGAAATCACAATCACTCCTGTACAATGCAAAATATCCACACAGATTTGTGATGTGGAGGGGCTGGAGCTATAGCTTAGCGGTTAAGACACTTGCCTGTGAACCCTAACTTTAAGGACCCAGGTTTGATTCCCCAGTACCCACATAAGCCAGATGCACATTGTGGGACATGTGTCTGGAGTTCATTTTCAGTGGCTGGAGGCCCAGATGCACCCATTCTCTCTCCTTCTAGAAAAGAAAAGGTTTGTCATGTAAAGAAGGGGTTCCTTTGATAGGGTGTTTGCCTAGCATGCACAAAGTCCCGGGTTCTGTCCTCAGCACTGTTTAAAACAGGAATAGTGGTGAACCTGTAATACCTGAGGTGGAGGCAGGAAGACCAGAAGTTAAAGGACATCCTAAGCTACGTAGTGAGTCTGAGGCCATCCTAGGCTACATGAGACTCTGTCTCAAAAGAAGGGGGGGCTTGGGGATTTATCTCAGGGGATAAGTGCTTACCTAGTGAGCACAGGTCCTGGGTTTGGTCTCAGCACCAGGAAAAAAAATCACATGGCTGGAGAGATGACTTAGTGGTGAAGGCATTTGCCTGCAAAGCCAAAGGACCCAGGTTTGATTCCCCATGACCCATTTAATCCAGATGCAAAAGGTGGCACATGCATCTGGAGTTCATTTGCAGTGGCTGAAGTCTCTGGTGCATCCATTCTGTCTATATATATCTGCTTCTATCTCTCTCAAACAAATAAAATAAAATAAATAAAAAGTTTTTTAAAAAGAATGGAATTTCAGGACAGGCATAGTGGCACACGCCTTTAATCCCAGCACTTGGGAGGCAGAGATAGGAGGATTGTTGTGAGTTCGAGGCCACCCTGAGACTATATAGTGAATTCCAGGTCAGCCTGGGCTAGAGTGAGACTCTACCTCAAAAGAAAAAAAAAATCACAAATAAGAAAACATATAAACTGAAGGTGTCTGTTCAAAACACAGGTTTCCTTCTCTGTGAATAGAGGCTTAGTTAAGAGATGGGTGGGTCAGCAGGATATATATTTGCAAGGGGGAGTGGGGTGAGAATAGTCAGTCTTTCCAGGGCCTTTTGCCACTGCAAATGGACTCCAGATGCATTGTGCCACTTCATACATCTGGCTTGAATAGATGTTCCCCAATAGATTGAAGAAAAAAATTTTTTTTAATTTAGACAGACTTTATTTAGATTATGAGAAAAAGGAGGGGCTGCGAAGATTGCTCATTGGTTAAGAAGCTCACCTGCAAAGCCTAAGGACCCAGGTTCTATTCTCCTGTACCCATTCAGATGCACAAGGTGGCACATGCATCTAGAGTTTGTTTTCAGTGGCTGGAGGCCCTGGTGCATCCATCCTGTCTGCCTGTCTGTCTGCCTGTCTGTCTGTCTGTCACTCTCTCTCCTCCCTGCAAATAAATAAATAGAAGGAAAGATCTGGGTGTGATGGTGCATACCTTTTATAAAAATTATTTTTATTAACAAATTCCATGATTATAAAAATTATCCCATGATAATGCCTTCCTTCCCCCCACTTTCTCTTTTGAAACTCCATTCTCCATCATATCCCCTCTCAATCTCTTTTATTTTGATGTCATCATCTTTTACCTTCAATTATGATGGTCTAATGTGGGTAATGTCAGGCACTGTGAGGTCATGGATATCCAGGCCATTTTGTGTCTGGAGGAGCACGTTGTAAGGAGTCCTATCCTTCCTTTGGCTCTTACATTCTTTCTGCCACCTCTTCCACAATGGACCCTGAGCCTTGGAAGGTGTAATAGAGATATTGCAGTGCTGAGCACTCCTGTCACTTCTTTCCAGCACCATGATGCCTTCTGAGTCATCCCAAGGTCACTGCCTTCTGAAAAGAGAAGGTTCTGTAGACAAAAGTGAGAGTAGCATTAATATATGGGTATGAACATTAAGAGAAGTGCTTACTGGGCAGTTTGATGAGCATAGTATATACATTTAGCCAGACAGTAGCAGACATTACACCCCTAGGGCTCATGACTACCCTGTTTTAGGTTTTCAGTAGTAGGGATGTATTCCCTCACATGGTGTGGGCCTCCAGTCCAGTTATAGGGCAGTTGGTTTCCACCATGACAAATGTGCCACAATTGCACCCATTGGCTCATTTGGCTTGGCTGGCCAATTATAAAGCTTGCAGTGTCCACTGTTAAGTATCTTCACTGGTGATTTCTCTCTCTCCCATTGAACTACATGCAGAATTGCTTCTTCCAGCTTTCTGTCAGCTGGTCTACATGAGGGAGGTTATCAGCTCAGTTCCAGCAGGATTTCTCAGTGACTTTGCAGCCCAAGTATATGGAATCTTCAGCAATAGGGTCTTACCATCTATTCCTGGTAATGGCCTCTAATGTTTTGGGGGTATCAGAAACCTCCCTGGCCAAAAACTCACTGGAAGATATCCCATCCCTAGCATTGAAATTTTCTACTAACAATCTACAGCTCCTGAGTGTTCCATTGTCCAAAAAAGTAGGATTCCATGTGATTTATTTATATATCTTCTTAGATTTTGATTAGCCCTCCCTCCACCTTTCCTTTAATCAATCTCTTTCCCTGACCTCACTTAGGCCTTTTCACCCCCATTAATCTATTCTTCTACTTACAAATACACAATGTCATCCTATTAAGTACCCCTCTCCCTTCCTTTCTCTTCCCTTTATATATCCTTTCTAACTTACTGGCCTTTGCTACTGAGTTTTCTTCCTCCTCACACAGAAGCCCAGTCATCTATAGCGAGGTTCCACATATGAGAGAGAACATGTGCTGTTTGGCTTTCTGGGCCTGGGTTACCTCACTTAGTATAATCCTTTCCAGATCAATCCATTTTCCTGAAAATTTCATAAATTCATTTTCTTTATTGCTGAGTAGAACTCCATTGTGTAAATGTGCCATATCTTCATTATCCACTCATTAGTTGAGGGACATCTAGGCTGTTTCCATTTCCCAGCTATTGTGAATCGAGTGGTAATAAACATGGTTGAGCAAGTATCTCTAAGATGAGTCCTTAGGATATATGCCTAGGAGTGCTATAGATCTATTTTTAGCTGTCTTAGGAACCTCCACACTGATTTCCACAATGGCTGGACCAGATTGCATTCCCACCAGCAGTGTAGAAGGGTTCCTCTTTTTCCACATGCTCACCAACATTTATGGTCATTTATTTTCATGATGGTAGCCAATATGACAGGAGTGAGATGGAATCTCAACAATCTGCATTTCCTTGATGACTAGGGATGTAGAACATTGTTTTTAGATGTTAATATGCCATCTGCATTTCTTCTTTTGAGAACTCTCTACTTAGTCCCATGGCCCATTTTTTTTTTAAATTGAGTTGTTTGATTTCTTCTTATTTAATGTTTTTGAGTTCTTTGTATAACCTAGATATTAATCCTCTATCAGATGTATAGCTGGCAAAGATTTTTTTCCCATTCTGTAGATTGCCTCTTTGCTTTATTCACAGTGTCCTTTGATGTATAAAATCATTGTAATTTCATGAGGTCCCAGCAGTTAATTTGTGGTTTTATTGCCTGAGCAATTGGGGTTTTATTCAGAAAGTCTTTGCCAAGACCAATATGTTGAAGGGCTTCCCCTACATTTTCCTGTAGCAGTTTCAGAGTTTTAGGACTGATGTTAAGGTCTTTAATCCATTTGGACTTAATTCTTGTGCATGGAAAGAGAGAAGAATCTATTTTCATCCTTCTATAGATACATATCTAGTTTCCCCAACACCATTTACTAAAGAGACTGTCTTTTCTCCAGTGAGTATTTTTGGCATTTTTGTTGAATATCAGGTGGCTATACCTACCTGGACTTACATCTGGGTCCTCTATTCTGTTCCCTTGATCTATATGTCTGCTTTTGTGCCGGTACCATGCTGTTTTTGTTACTATGGCTCTGTAGTATTAGTTAAAATCAGGTATGGTGATACCACCAGCCTTATTTTTTTGCTCAGTATTGTTTTAGATATTCAAGATTTTTTGTGCTTCCAAATAAATTTTTGGATTTTTTTTCTATTTTTGTAAAGAATGCCATTGGAATTTTGATGAGGATTGCATTAAATGTTTAGATTGCTTTTGGTAAGATTGCCATTTTCACAATATTGATTCTTCTGATCAAAAATAAGGGATGTTTTTCCATTTCCTAGTGTCTTCTGCAATTTCTCGCTTGAGTGTTTTAAAGTTTTCATTGTAGAGATCCTTCACTTCCTTGGTTAGGTTTATTGCAAGGTACTTTATTAAGTAGTATTTGAGTATGTTCCTCCCCCCCAGGTTCCTTATAAGTGTGCTTTTCTTTCTCTTCAGCATGGAGGATTCTTTCAAGTATTTTCTGTAGAGCTGGTTTTGTCTTCAAATATTCCTTTAGCTTGCTTTTGTTGTGGAATGTCCTTATTTCTCCATCTATTTGAATGGATAGCTTTGCAGGATAAAGTCATTTTGGTTGACAGTTGTTATCCTTCAGAACTTGGAATTCATCATTCCAAGGCCTTCTGGCTTTGAAAGTTTGATTAATCTGCTATGATCCTGATGAGCTTACCTTTGTATGTAACTTGATTTTTATCTCTAATTGCTTTCAATATATTTTCTTTGGCTTGTATATTTGGTAGTTTAATTATAATATGGTGAGGAGAGGTTCTTTCCAGGTTTTGTCTGTTTGGTGTTCTAAAGGATTCCTGTATTTGCATTGACACCTCTTTCCCAATTTGGGGGAAGTTTTCTTGTATGATTTTGTTGAAAACACCTACTATGCCTTTGGAGTGAAATTCTTCTCCTTCTACTATACCCTGAATTCTTTTTATTTATTTTTAATTTTTTTGTTTCATTTTTATTTATTTGAGAGTGAGAGAGAGAATGAGAGAGAGAGAGAGAAAGAATGGGTGCGCCAGGGCTTCCAGCCACTGTAAACGAACCCCAGACACGTGCGCCCCCTTGTGCATCTGGCTAACGTGGGTCCTGGGGAATCGAGCCTCAAACCAGGGTCCTTAGGCTTCACAGGCAAGCGCTTAACCGCTAAGCCATCTCTCCAGCCCTATACCCTGAATTCTTATGTTTGATCTTTCCATAGTGTCCTGAATACCTTGAAATTCCTATTCATACTTTCCTATTAGTTTGTCTTTCTTTTTGTTGGACTGTATTAGATCTGCCACCTGGTCTTTTAGTTTAGATATCCTGTCCTCTCCTTCATCCATTCTACTGGTGAGGTTTTTCTATAGAGATTTTTATTTTTTTATTTATTTATTTTTTTAAATGTTTTTATTAGCATTTTCCATGATTATTAAAAAAAATCCCAGGGTAATTCCCTCCCTCCCCACCCCCCACGCTTTCCGCTTTGAAATTCCATTCTCCATCATATTACCTCCCCATCACAATCATTGTACTTACATATATACAATATCTACCTATTAATTACCCTCCTCCCTTCCTTTCTCTTCCCTTTATGTCTTCTTTTTAACTTACTGGCCTCTGCTACTAAGTATTTTCGTTCTCACGCAGAAGCCCAATCATCTGTAGCTAGGATCCACATATGAGAGAGAACATGTGGCGCTTGGCTTTCTGGGCCTGGGTTACCTGACTTAGTATAATCCTTTCCAGGTCCATCCATTTTTCTGCAAATTTCATAACTTCATTTTTCTTTACTGCTGAGTAGAACTCCATTGTATAAAT
The DNA here is from genome assembly GCF_020740685.1 of Jaculus jaculus. Classification (NCBI taxonomy): domain Eukaryota; kingdom Metazoa; phylum Chordata; class Mammalia; order Rodentia; family Dipodidae; genus Jaculus; species Jaculus jaculus. Next base: position 26,440,741 of record NC_059114.1, read on the forward strand.
GTGCCACATCTTCATTATCCACTCATCTGTTGATGGACATCTAGGCTGGTTCCATTTCCCAGCTATTATAAATTGAGCAGCAATAAACATGGTTGAGCACGTACTTCTAAGGAAATGAGATGAGTCTTTTGGATATATGCCTAGGAGTGCTATAGCTGGGTCATATGGTAGATCAATCTCTAGCTGTTTTAGGAACCTACACACTGTTTTCCACAATGGCTGGACCAGATTGCATTCCCACCAGCAGTGCAGAAGGGTTCCTTTTTTTCCACATCCCCGCCAACATTTATGATCATTTGTTTTCATGATGGTGGCCAATCTGACAGGAGTGAGATGGAATCTCAATGTAGTTTTAATCTGCATTTCCCTGATGACTAGTGACATAGAACATTTTTTTAGATGCTTATATGCCATTCGTATTTCTTCCTTTGAGAACTCTCTATTTAGCTCCATAGCCCATTTTTTGATTGGCTTGTTTGATTCCTTATTATTTAACTTTTTGAGTTCTTTGTATATCCTAGATATTAATCCTCTATCAGATATATAGCTGGCGAAGATTTTTTTTCCATTCTGTAGGTTGCCTCTTTGCTTTTTTCACTGTGTCCTTTGCAGTGCAAAATCTTTGTAATTTCATTAGGTCCCAGTGGTTAATCTGTGGTTTTATTGCCTGAGCAATTGGGGTTGTATTCAGAAAGTTTTTGCCAAGACCAATATGTTGAAGGGTTTCCCCTCCTTTTTCCTCTAGCAGTTTCAGAGTTTCCGGTCTGATGTTAAGGTCTTTAATCCATTTGGACTTAATTCTTGTGCATGGTGAGAGAGAAGAATCTATTTTCATCCTTCTGCAGATATATATCCAGTTTTCCCAACACCATTTGCTGAAGAGGCTGTCTCTTCTCCAATGAGTATTTTGGCATTTTTGTCGAATATCAGGTGGCTATAGCTACTTGGGCTTACATCTGGGTCCTCTATTCTGTTCCACTGATCTACATGTCTGTTTTTGTGCCAGTACCATGCTGTTTTTGTTACTATGGCTCTGTAGTATAGGTTAAAATCAGGTATGGTGATACCACCAGCCTCTTTTTTGTTGCTCAGTATTATTTTAGATATTCGAGGTTTTTTGTGATTCCAAATGAATTTTCGGATTGTTTTTTCTATTTCCATGAAGAAAGCCTTTGGAATTTTGATAGGGATTGCATTAAATGTGTAGATTGCTTTAGGTAAGATTGCCATTTTCACAATATTGATTCTTCCAATCCAGGAACAAGGGATGTTTCTCCACTTTCTAGTGTCTTCTGCAATTTCTCGCTTGAGAGTTTTAAAGTTCTCATTGTAGAGATTCTTTACTTCCTTGGTTAGGTTTATTCCAAGGTACTTTATTTTTTTTTTGATGCAATTGTGAATGGGAGTGATTCTCTGATTTCATCCTCTGTGTGTTTGTTGTTAGCATATATGAAGGCTACAGATTTCTGGGTATTTATTTTGTATCCTGCTACATTGCTGTAGGTTTTTTTTTTTAATTTTTATTAACATTTTCCATGATTATAAAATATATCCCATGGTAATTCCCTCCCTCCCCACCCCCACACTTTCCCATTTGAAATTCCGTTCTCCATCATATTACCTCCCCATTACAATCATTGTAATTACATATATATAATATCAACCTATTAAGTATCCTCCTCCCTTCCTTTCTCCACCCTTTATGTCTCCTTTTGCTGTAGGTTTTGATCTGCTCTAACAGCTTGCTAGTAAAGTCTTTAGGGTCCTTTATGTATAGAATCATGTCATCTGCAAATAATGATAACTTGAGCTCTTCCTTTCCAATTTGTATCCCTTTTATGTGTGTCTCTTGCCTTATTGTTATGGCTAAGACTTCCAAAACTATATTAAATAAAAGTGGGGACAGTGGACACCCTTGTCTTGTTCCTGATTTTAGTGGAAAAGCTTCCAGTTTTTCCCCATTTAGTAATATGTTGGCTGTAGGCTTGTCATAAATAGCCTTTATTATATTGAGATATGTTCCTTCTATTCCCAGTCTCTGTAGGACTTTTATCATGAAGGGATGTTGGATTTTGTCAAATGCTTTCTCTGCGTCTAATGAGATGATCATGTGATTTTTGTCCTTCAACCCGTTTATGTAATGTATTACATTTATAGATCTGCGTATGTTGAACCATCCCTGCATCTCTGGGATAAAGCCTACTTGGTCAGGGTGAATGATCTTTTTGATATACTCTTGTATTCTGTTTGCCAATATTTTGTTGAGAATTTTTGCATCTATGTTCATGAGGGAGATTGGTCTGTAATTTTCTTTTTTTGTTCTATCTTTGCCTGGTTTTGGTATCAGGGTGATGCTGGCCTCATAGAAGGAGTTTGGTAGAATTCCTTCATTTACTATTTCCTGGAAAAGCTTAAGAAGCAATGGTGTTAGCTCTTCCTTAAAAGTCTGGTAAAATTCAGCAGTGAATCCATCCGGGCCTGGGCTTTTTTTAGTTGGGAGATTATTGATAACTGTTCGGATCTCCATGTTTGTTATAGGTCTATTTAAGTGATTAATCTCATTTTGATTTCATTTAGGTAGGTCATATAGATCAAGGAAATCATCCATTTCTTTCAGATTTTCATACTTTGTGGAGTATATGCTTTTATAGTATGTCCCTATGATTTTTTGAATTTCTCTGGCATCTGTTGTGATGTTACCTTGTTCATCTCTGATTTTATTAATTTGTGTCTCTTCTCTCTTTCTTTTGGTCAGATTTGCTAAGGGTTTATCAATCTTGTTTATCCTTTCAAAGAACCAACTCTTTGTTTCATTAATCCTTTGGATTGTTCTTTTTGTTTCTATCTCATTAATTTCTGCCCTAATCTTTATTATTTCTTCCCATCTACTGACTTTTGGTTTGCCTTGTTCTTCTTTTTCCAAGGCTTTAAGGCGAAGCAGCAAGGTCGTTTACTTGCGACCTTTCTAATTTCTTAATATAGGCACTTAAGGCTATAAATTTACCTCTTAGAACTGCCTTCATTGTGTCCCAGAGATTTTGGTATGTTGTGTTCTCATTGTCATTTGACTCTATAAATTTTTTTATTTCCTTTTTGATTTCTTCATTGACCCATTCATCATTTAGTATTGTATTGTTTAGTTTCCATGATTTTGTGTATGCGCTATAGCCTTTCTTGCTACTGATTTGTAGTTTAATTCCATTGTGGTCAGATAGAATGCAAGGAATTATTTCAATTTTCCTGAATTTGTTAAGATTTGCTTTGTGTCCTAATATATGGTCTATTTTAGAGAATGTTCCATGTGCTGCTGAAAAGAATGTATATTCTGCAGCCTTTGGATGAAATGTCCTGTATATATCTGTTAAGTCCATTCCTTCTATGACCTCATTTAGTCCAGATGTCTCTCTGTTTATTTTTTCCCGGGATGATCTGTCAATTGGTGAGAGTGGGGTGTTAAAGTCACCCACTACCACTGTGTTTGGTGTTATCTGTGACCTTAGTTCTAATAGTGTTTGTTTGATAAATTTGGGAGCCCCCATGTTAGGTGCATATATGTTTAGGATTGTAATGTCCTCCTGTTGGAGTGTGCCCTTAATCAATATAAACTGACCTTCCTTATCTTTCTTGACTAACGTTGGACTGAAGTCTACCTTGTCAGATATTAAGATAGCAACCCCTGCTTTTTTTTTAGGCCCATTTTCTTGAAACACCATCTTCCAACCTTTCACCCTAAGATAATGTCTATCCTTTGTAGAAAGGTGAGTTTCTTGGATACAACAAATTGTAGGATCCTGCTTTTTAACCCAGTCTGCAAACCTATGTCTTTTTGTTGGGGCATTGAGGCCGTTGATATTGAGAGATATTATTGAAAGGTGTGTATTTATATTTGCCTTTTTTTTTTTTTTGTGGTTCCGGTTCTACCTGTGCTCTTTTAACAAGTATTTGAGTATTGCTTGTTTTTTCTAGGTTCCTTATATGTGTGCTTTTCCTTTTCTTCAGCATGGAGGATTCTATCAAGTATTTTCTGTAGAGCTGGTTTTGTCTTCAAATACTCCTTTAACCTGCTTTTGTCATGGAATGTCCTTATTTCTCCGTCTATTTGGATGGATAACTTTTCAGGATAAAGTAACCTTGGTTGACAGTTGTTATCTTTCAGAACTTGGAATATATCACTCCAAGCCCTTCTGGCTTTAAAAGTTTGTGTTGAATAATCTGCTGTAATTCTGATGGGCTTACTTTTGTAGGTAACTTGATTTTTCTCTCTAACTGCTTTCAATATTTTTTCTTTGGTTTGTGTGTTTGGAAGTTTGATTATAATATGGCGAGGAGAGGTTCTTTCCATGTTTTGTCTGGCTGGGATTCTAAAGGCTTCCTGTATCTGTATTGGCACCTCTTTCCCAATTTGGGGAAAATTTTCTTCTATGATTTTGTTGAAGACACCTACTATACCTTTGGAGTGAAATTCTTCTCCTTCTACTATGCCCTGAATTCTAATATTTGATCTTTTCATAGTGTCCCGAATATCTTGAAATTCCCACTCATACTTTTCTGTAAGTTTGTCTTTCTCTTTGTTGACCTGTATTAGATCTGCCACCTGGTCTTCTAGCTTAGATATTCTATCCTCTCCTTCATCCATTCTACTGGTGAGATTTTCTACAGAGTTTTTTATTTCATTAACTATGTTCTTCATTGCTAGTAATTCTGACTGGTTTTTCTTTATTATTTCTATTTCCTTATTTATGTCTTGTATTGCCTTCTTTATTTCATGAAATTGGTGTCCTGCATCTTCTTTGATTCCTTTGATTTCCTCTTTAAGTTCCTCTTTGACTCCTTTGATTTGTTCTCTGACTTCTTTGAGCATATTTACAATCATTCTTTTGAAATCTTTCTCAGGCATTTCCTCTAACTCGTTCTCACTGGAGGTCATTTCTGATGCATTAATACTTTTAGGTGGATTTATATCGTCTTGCTTTTTAGTGTTTCTTGCGTTATAATGTACATATTTTTGCATCTTGGATTACTTTAGTGCTTGGATTTTCTAATTAGCTGCAGTATTATTAGATGTATCAATCAAGCTGATGCTATATATCTTCAGGGGAGGAGCTTAAGGTGCTAGGTGTAGCTCTTAAGACTCTCAGAGTATCTACAAAAGTGATCCTAGAAGTTGGGTTTGCCTGCTATGAAAATATTCAAGTAGGCTGAGTGGAATAAAATACAGATGGATTCTAAAATTTAACTAAACAATGTACACATTAAATGATAAAACAGCACATTAGTATTTATGCAACAGTAGGCATTATGACAACCAGATCCTCTAATAAAGTCACAGTCCCTTAGAATGTGTGTTGCCCCACACCCTTAATCCTGTTAACTAGGAGGCTAAGAGTTCTGGTCTGTTGAGGGTTCCAAGTCAGTTTGTGACCAAGTGGGACCCTTCCCTAATGAACAACAGAAGAGGAAACAAAGCCACTATAAATAAGGAAGCAACAAATAACAAGCCCAAAATATAGCTTATTTAAGAATGGTGAATCCGACCATCCATCAGATTTAACACATAATTTATCTTGATATGGAAGGTGCAATTAGCACTTCCCATTCAAGCCTACATATTAGGCATATTTGGCCAGTACTGACCTGATGTAATCCCAGTTACCTTTTGGGATGATTTTGGTTTCAGTTATGCTGCGCTCCTGCTTGGGTCCTTCTTTGCTGCACTGTGGGTTCAAGTAGGCTGGCTAGGTCACTGGATCACTGCTCTGGTCACTGGTGCTGGGTGCTGTGATCTCCCTTCCGCTGGTCTCTGGTGCTTGCTGATGCTTGTGCTGGCAGCTGGGGAGGGGAGGCTGTGGATGGTGGCTCTAGTTCTCAGGCTGGTCCATGTGATCCTCTACCTCACCAGCTGCTCCTCCATTGGTTGCTGTGGTCCTTCCTTCACATTTCTTGAGTTTTCAGGGAGCTCCGGTGTAATTAGAGAATCCCCTCACCTGGCTTTTCCTGCAGCTCAAGCCAAGCTTGGGGGCTGTGGCCCTGTGGACTTGGTGCCGCTGCTGCTGGAGCCGCCTCTGCCTGCTTCTGTGGGCTCTAGATGCTCTGGATCTCTCCTACTTCTCTGCTGCAGTTGGTAACTTCTTATAAATCTCACTTTTTAGTAGAAGAGGGTTTTGTTTTTTTTTTTTGGTTGTTTCTCCCCTAGGCTGTTTTGGCTTGGTTTCTACACTGCCATCTTAACCAGAAGTCATGCACACCTTTAATCCCACCACTTGGGAGGCCAAGGTAAGAGGATTGCTGTGAATTTGAGGCCATCCTGAGATTACATAGTAAATTTCAGATCAGCCTGGGCTAGAGGAAGACCCTACCTGGAAAACAGACTCAAGAATTTTCTTCAAGGTTCTTGGGTCTCCAGCTACCTGGCTGGAGGAGGTGAGCGGTGGACCCGGAATCCCAGCCTGAGATGTGCAAAGTGCCTGAGTTCTTCCTGGAGTTCCTGGAGTGTCTTGCTTGGTTTTGGTGGTGGCTTTTCTCTTGGTGTGTGCCTGGGAAAGGGGGCCAGCTTCGTCTGCCGTTATGGAACTTCCCCTACATCTGCAAGCTTCAAATACATCCCTCCTTCCTCCCATAAACTGTGTCTGGTCTGGAGGTTCATCCCAATAACCTGAGGCTGGCTGCTACACATGGGGACTAGGGATTTGAACCTGGGTTGTCAGGCTTTGCAAGCAAGCACTTCAACCTCTGAGCCATCTCTCCAGTCCTCATTTTTTAAAACTAGCATACAATTTAGCTGATTTCCTTATAATTACATTTTTTTGTTTATTTTTGTTTTTTGAGGTAGGGATTAACTCTAGGACCCAGGCTAACCTGGAATTCACTATGTAGTCTCAGGGTGCCCTCAAACTCATGGCAATCCTCCTATCCCTGCCTCCCGAGTGCTGGGATTAAAGGTGTGTGCCATCATGCCTGGCTCCATTCTGTTTTTTAATGTGTGCATGTGTGTGCAAGGATTCTGCTGTCTCTCTGCCTCCCACCTCACCATAGAAAGGGTGGGGTCATATATGCTTGCTACCCTGTCTGACTTTATGTGGGTTCTGAGGATGCGAAATCAGGTACGCATGCTTACAGAGCCGCTTGTGTTTGTGAGTAGCCTAATATAGGATCCCCAGAGGGTGGAGCCTTTGGGGGGTGGAGCTTTGCTGGAGGAGGTATGTCCCTGGGGGTGGGCCTTGGGACTTTACAATCCAGCTCCTTCATGGGTGCTAGCTAGCACATTCATTTTTTTTTACTGTTGGGTTTTAAACTTTTCTTGACAGCTTCCATAATTATAGACAATAAACCATGGTAATTCCCTTCCTCCACTCTCATTCCTCACTCTCAAATCTGCCTTCCATTGAATCTCCTCCCCCTTCCAATCAGTCTCTTTTATTTTCATGTCATCATCTTTTCCTCCTATTATGAGGGTCTGGTGTACGTAGTGTCAGGCACTGCAAGGTCATGGATATCCAGGCCATTTTGTGTCTGGAAGATTGCATTGTAAGCAGTCCTACCCTTCCTTTGTCTCTTACATTCTTTTCACTGCCTCTGCAATGGACCCTGAGTCTTGGAGGGTGTGATAGAGATATCTCAGTGCTGAGCACTCCTCTGTCACTTCTCAGCACCATGGTGAGTTTTGAGTCACCCTAGTGATCAACACCATCTGAAAAGAGAAGCTTCTCTAACTAACCAAAAGTGAGAGTAGAATTAATATATGGGGGTAAACCTTAAGAAAAGAGTTCACAGGGCAGTTTGGTGGGCATAATATATGCATTTAGCCAGACAACAACTGGTATTACTCCGCTGGGGTTCATGACCCCCCCCCAGCCATAGATATTTACTTATTTATTATTTATGAGAGAGAAAGAGGCAGATAGATAGCTAGTGGGCCCTCTTGGGCCTCTAGCCACTGCAAACAAACTCCAGACATTTGAGCCACCTTGTGCATCTGGCTTACATGGGCACTAGGGAATTGATCCTGGGTCCTTAGGCTTTGCAGGTAAGTGCCTTAACTGCTAAGCCATCTCTCTATAGACTTTTGACTAGGTTTTCAGTACCAGGCATTCTTCCCATGGAGTGGGCCTCCAGTCTAATTAGAAAGTAGTTGGTTGATAGCCAGGTGTGGTGGTATGTGCCTTTAATCCCAGAACTTGGGAGGCAGAGCTAGGAGGATAGCCATGAGTTCAAGGCCACCCTGAGACTACATAGTGAATTCCAGGTCTGCCTGGGCTAGAGTTAGACCCTACCTCAAAAAAAAAAAAAAAAGTGGTTGTTCTCCCCCATAACAGACATGCCACTATTGCACCAGTTGGCACATTTGGCCTAGGTGGCCATTCTTAGGGCTTGCAAGCTCCACTGTTATTTAACACCATTGATGACTTCCCTTTCCCAAGGGGCTGTGTGCAGGATAGCTCTTTTTTAAACTTAATGAATTAATTTTTATTGACAGCTTCCATAATTATAGATAGTAAGCTGTGGTAATTCTCTCTTTCCCCTGCACTTTCCCCTTCACAACTCCACTCTCCATTATATCCCCTCCTCCTATCAATCAGTCCCTTTTATTTTGATGTCATCATCTTTTCCTCCTATTATGATGGTCTTGTGTAGGTAGTGTCAGGCACTGTGAGATCATGGATATCCAGGCCATTTTGTGTCTGGAAGAGTGCATTGTAAGGAGTCCTACCCTTCTTTTGGCTCTTACATTCTTTCTACCACCTTTTCCACAATGGAAGGTGTGAAAGAGATGTTTTGGTGCTGTGCACTCCTCTGCTACTTCTTCTCAGCACTATGGTGCCTTTTGAGTCATCCCAGAGGTCACTGCCACCTGAAAAGAGAAGCTTATCTAACCAAAAGTGAGACTGGCATTAATATATAGGTATGAACATTAAAAGAAGTGCTTACCAGGCAGTTGTGAGCATAGTATATACATTTAGCCAGACACCAGCAGGTCTTACACCCCTAGGGCTCATGACTACTGTCATAGGTTTTCAGTATCAGAGATGTAGTCCCTCCTGTGGAGCAGGCCTCTGGTCCAATTAGAGGGTGGTTGGTTTCCCCCATAACAGACATGCCACTATTACACCCATTGGCACATTTGGCCTGGTTGGCCAGATATAAGGCTTGCAGTGTCCATTGTTTTTTATCTCCACTGATTACTTCTCTGTCTCCCACTGAACTGCATGCAGCGTAGCTTTTTCTAGCTTTCTGTCAGCTGGTCTACATGGAGGAGCTGTTCAGCTCAGCTCCAGTAGGATTTCTCAGTGACTTTGCGGCCCAAGCATGTGGAGTCTTCAGCAATAAGGATAGCTCTTTCTAGCTTTCTGCCAGCTAGTCAACAGGGAGGAGGCTTCCTAGCTAGCTCATTCTTGCTTCTTCCTCCCAGCTGATGTGACAAGTTGTGAGGCTGTGCTATGTATTCTTGCCATACTTTCCCCTCCATGATGAAACTTCCACTGCAGACTGTAAGGTGAAATAATCCCCTTCCTTCCACAGGCTGCTTCTGGTCAGGTGCTTTGTTCCGCAATGAGAAGGTGACCGCTTCATACTGCAGGCACGTTACGCATTGGGCTATCTGCCTAGCCCTTATGGTATTTTCTTTTTAAAAAAATATTTTATTTATTTGTTTGTCTGAGAGACAGAACTGGTGCATCAGGGCCCCTAGCCACTGCAAAGGAACTCCATATGCATGCACCACCTTGTGCATCTGGCTTATGTGAGTACTGGGGAATTGAATGAACTTGGGTCCTTAGACTTTGCATGCAAGCACCTTAACTGCTGAGCCATCTCTCCAGCCCATATTTTCTTTCTTTCCTTCCTTCCTTCCTTCCTTCCTTCCTTCCTTCCTTCCTTCCTTCCTTCCTTCCTTCCTTCCTTCCTTTCTCTCTCTCTCCCTCTCTCTCTTTTTGGTTTGGTTTTTCAGGGCAGAGTCTCACTTTAGTCCAGGCTGACCTGGAATTCACTGTGTAGTCTCAGGGTGGCTTTGAACTCAAGGCAATCCTCCTACCTTTGCCTTCCAAGTGCTGGGATTAAAGGCGTGTGCCACCACACCTGGGTTAAATTACTTTTTTATTGACAGCTTCCATAATTATAGACAATAACCCATGGTAATTCTCTCCCTCTTCACACGTGTGCCCCTTGTGCATTTGGCTTACATAGGTCTTTGGGCATCAAACCTGGGTCCTTTAGGCTTCGCAGGCAAATGCCTTGACTGCTAAGCCATCTCTCCAGCCCCTCTTTTTTTTTTTGGTTTTGAGGTAGGGTCTGGCTCTAGCCCAAGCTGACCTGGAATTCACTATGTAGTCTCTAATCCTCCTACCTCTGCCTCTCTACTGTGGGGATTAAAGGTGTACACCACCATGTCTGGCCTTGAATGCTACTTTTGTGTCTGTTTTTTGAGGTAAGGTCTCACTGTAGTCCAGGCTAACCTAGAACTTACTCTGTAGGTCCAGGCTGCCTCAAACTCATAGCAATTCTCCTACCTCTGCCTCTCAAGTTCTGGGACTAAAGGCGTGTGCCACCACACTTAGCTTGAATGTTAAATACTTATTTTGTAGTTTTTTTATGGGATGGAAGGGAGAGAATGAGGGAAGAACTGGCATGCTAGGGCCTCTAGCCACTGCAATCAAACTGTCACCTTGTATGTCTGGCTTTCATGGGATCTAGAGAGTTGAACACGGGTCCTTAGGCTTCACAGACAAGCACCTTAACCACGAAGCCATTTTTACAGTCCTTTCTTTTTTTGTATTTTTTTTAATGAGAGTGAATACTTTCTTAAAATAATTATCTTCTTCCTCCTCTTTCTTCTTGTTTTGAATTCTTATTTATTTATTTGAGAGAAAAGAAAAAAAGGTAGAGAGAGAGGGAGGGAGAGAGAGAATGGGTGCATCAGGGCCTCTAGCCATGCAAATGAATTCTAAATGCATGCACCACCTTTTGCATCTGGCTTACATGGGTACTGGGAAATTGAACCTGGGTTCTTAGGTTTCACAGGCAAGTGCCTTAACCACTAAGTCATCTCTCCAGTCCCCTTTTTAAAAAATTTCTAATGAAAGAGAGAGAGAGGGAGGGAGGGAGAGACTGGGTGCATGAGGGCCTTTCAGCCACTGTGAATGAACTCTAGATGCGTGCGCCCCCTTCTGGCACATGTGCAACATTGCATGCTTGTGTCACTGTGTCTGGCTACGTGGGACCTGGAGATTCGAACATATGTTCTTAGGCTTCACAGACAAGTACCTTAATCACTAAGCCATCTCTCTAGGCCCCTTTTTGTTTTTTAAAGAGGGTCTCATGTAGCCTAGGTCTCAAACTCACTGGATAACTGAGGATGACTGAACTACACCTCTGAAATGCTAAGATTTCAGATGTATACCACCATGCCTGGTTTATGTCGTGTTGGGGATCAAACTCAGGACCTCACCTCATGCATGCTAGGTAAGCACCCTACCAACTGAGCTACGTTCCCAGTCCTTTTTGCAAATGCTTATTGAGTGCCTATCTGTGCCACGCTCCCCTACTAGACACCACAGATATGGCAGCACGGGGAACATAATGTCTGTGGGAACTCAGATGAATCAAATCATTGCAAATAGCTCTTTGCATCACCTGTACCTCCTATTTCTGCCCTGCTCACCTGTCTCTTCACACCTGGGGAGAGTGGCAAGGGGCAGGGTAAAAGTGATTTGTGAGCTCAGGCTCCATTGAGACAGAGGTCCAGGTGGAGGGGATGGCATGTGCAATGGCCCTGAGGCAGCGAGAGAAAGAAGGATTGGTGTACACGATTCAAGCCTGAAGGGGCCAGGCTGGATATGGTCAAGGAGCCAGGGGCCCAGGAGATGAAGAGATGCTTCTGAGGTGACTAGGGTGAGAAGCCATGAAGACTGGTGTTTATTATTTGTTAAAATATTCTTTCTGGGGCTGGGGATTCCCCAGTGCCCACATAAAGCCAGATGTGCAGCAAAACATACGTCTGGAGGCCCTGGCATGTCTATATGCTCTCCCCCTCTCTCCTCTTCCTCTCTCCTTTCAAATTAATAAAAATAATTTTTAAGGGGCTTGAGAGATTGCTCAATGGTTAAGATGCTTGCCTGCAAAGTCTAAGGACCTGAGATCTATTTGCAGCACCCACATAAAGCCAGATGCACAAGGTGACACATGCATCTGAAGTTCATTTGCAGAGACTGGAGGCCCTGTCATGCCCATTTTTTCTGTCAGTCTCTCTTCTCTCTCTCTGCTTGCAAATAAATAAATAAATAAATTTTAAAACTTTTTTGATTTATTTGCAAGAGAGAGAGGATGAGAGAGAGAATGACTGACTGGTTGACTGACTGACTGAATGAATGAATGAATGAAAATGAGAATGCCAGGGCATCTTGCCACTGTAAGTGCATCTGGCTTTGCGTGGGTACAGGGACTTTGAACTCAGGCTGTCAGGCTTTGCAAACAAATGCCTTTAACCACTGAGACATCTCTCTAGCCCCCTGTTTTGATTTTTTGATACAGGGTCTCACTTACCTTGAAGTGGAAGTGCTGGTATTGGCAGCCATTCTCTCTCAGGCCTCAGCATTCTCCTCTGTAAAATGGGTCACCACTCCCAGGCCACTGGAGGCTTACCCGTCATGCTGTAAGTTGGAGAGCTCAGCCTCCTGCTTGTCACAGTCCCCAACGGGAAAGGGGGAGTTGGGCTTATTGCCAGCTGTCCTTGCCTTGGGCCACAGGCTCTGGAAATATCCACTCCCCCACCTCCTCACGGTTGGATGGCTCCCCTTCCTACTTCTTCATTCCAAGGGCTAGGGGTTGGAGCGGGGGGCGTAGGCCTGCTTCCTGGGCAGCCAGCCTGCCCACTCCTCCCACTGCAGCCGCCTGTCCCTGGTGGCTCCCTGCCCAGAATCTCGCCTAGCCTTCTCAATTGCGGCTTTGTGTTCCCCAGACAAAGAACACGCTCTCACCCCCCCCCCCACACCTGTGCACTGGACCTGTCAGCCCTGTCCCAGGAGGGGACCCTGAGGGCTGGAGAGGTCTAGTCTGCCCCCTCTCCCCAGGCGTGAAGAGACAGGTGAACCCTGCAGGAATAGGAGGTGCAGGTCTGCTCCTGGGAGAGGGAGGAGGGCGTCCAGGGCAGGGGTAAGGGGCTAAAGGTCTGGCGCCATCTAGTCATGGCAGGGAGGGAGGAAGAGGAAGAGTGGAACAAGATCTCAGGGAAGTTGTGCCCCAGCTCCCATTGTACCCTAGCAAGTGTGTTTGGAGTCTTATGTGCCAACGGTGTGGGAAGCGCCATGAATCAGACGTTGTCCCTGACATTTAAGAGATAAGACTAGTATGTAAATCACTACGGAACAAGCGGACAGGAGGCGCAGGTTAGAGCCAGCAGTGTGGGGGGTGGGGGAGGAGCCTGTGTCCTATTGGAGGAGAGGACGCGGTTCTTGTAGAAAATGGAGGGGGAGGCAGCAAGAGTTATCTCCTTCCTTCCTAACATCCATCTATCCATCCTCCCTCCTTCTTTCTTTCTTTTTGAGACAAAGTTTCCATATGTGGCCCAGGCTGGCCTTGAACTCATGGTCCTCCTGCCTCAGTCTCTTGAGTGCCAGGTTTACAGGTGTGCACCACTGTGCCTGGCAAATAATTATTGTTTGAAACCCACCCTCCCCCACCCTTTTGTTTTGTTTTGTTTTGAGGTAGGGTTTTGCTCTAGCCGGGCTGACCTGGAATTCACTATGGAGTCTCAGGGTGGCCCCGAACTCATGGCGATCCTCCTACCTCTGCCTCCCCAGTGCTGAGATTAAAGGCATGTGCCTGCCCCCACCACACACACTCTTTTTAGACAGGGTCTCACTTATCCCAGACTGACCTGGCATTCACTATGTAGCTTCAGGGTGGCCTTGAGCTCACAGCAATCCTCCTACCTCTGCCTCCGAGTGCTGGGTGTAAGGTTCAGGAGTGACCGAAACCACGCAGACCACTCTGAGGCAAAGACGAAAGCTTTTATTCCGGAAAAGCACAAGCTGCCAGGACTGACTCTCAAGAGCGGAACACAGCCAACCTGGGATTCCAGATAGTGCGCTTTATAGGGCTCTTCAGTTGGGGGAAGGTGAGGAAGGGAAAAGTTTAAAAAAAAAAAGTTTCTTTAGGGGAGATCTAAGATAGTGAGGATGTGGCACCAGAACAGTGATCAGGTGACTTACAAGATGAGGGGGCAGGCTGGGCGTGGTGGCGCACGCCTTTAATCCCAGCACTCGGGAGGCAGAGGTAGGAGGATCACCGTGAGTTCGAGGCCACCCTGAGGCTCCATAGTGAATTCCAGGTCGGCCTGGGCTAGAGTGAGACCCTACCTCGAAAAAACAAAAACAAACAAACAACAACAACAAAAAAAAAACAAGATGAGGGGCAGGAAATCATGACCTGGGGGTATTGTTAGGCAAGGAAGGGGTATGTGGATGACCCACTTCCTTGTGTCTGTCCACTTCCTTGTGTCTGTCGCAATCCTGCTGTCTTTGGTGACTCCATTTTGGGAAGCCCATCTTGACCTAACACTGGGATAAAGGCATGAGCCGCCACGCCCGGCTAAGACCCCCGTTTTAATAGCCATCTACTGGACTTTTGCACGGATGCCTGTGCCTTCCCTCACCCAGTCTGTCTCTTGTAGGCTGTACTTGGTTGTGTACACGAGGGGCTACCTGTGCAGCGACGTAAAGACTTAAGTACATGAGGAAGAAAGGCCTTACTGGGGGCAGGAATTAGCAGCAATAGCAGAGCTGCGATGGGAACATGGATGTGAGAAAAGACTTTCTGTTAAAAAAATTTTTTTTAATTTATTTGAGAGAGGAGAGAGAGAGAATGAGCACACCAGGGCCTCCAACCACTGCAAATGAACTCCATATGCCTGTGCACCTAGTGTGTCTGGTTTACATGAGTCCTGGGGAGGTGAACCTGGGGTACCTAGGCTTAGAAGGCAAGTGCCTTAACTGCTGAGCCAATTCTCCAGCCCTATGTTTTACCTGTGTTTTTGTTTGTTTGTTTTGGAGCCAGGGTTTCGTGTAATCCAGGCTGTCTGGAACTTGCTCTGGCCCTGCACTCTTTTTGTGTTTTGTTTTGTTTTGCTTTTCATGTTTTTTTTTTTTTTTTTTTTTTTTTTTTTTTTTTTTTTTTTAGGTAGGGTCTCATACTAGCCCAGGCTGACCTGGAATTCCCTCTACAGTCCCAGGCTGGCCTCAAATTCACAGTGATCCTCCTACCACTATTGGGATTAAGGGTGTGCACCACCATGCCAGGCTGGCTGTATATAATTTTTATTTATTTACTTGAGGGAGAAAGAGTTAGAGTGTGTGCACCAGGGCCATAAAGCCAGATGCTTGTGCCACCTGTGCATCTGGCTTTAGGTGGGTCCTGGGGAATCAGACCTGGGTCCTTTGGTTTTGCAGGCAAGTGCCTTAACTGCTAAGCCATCTCTCCAGCCCAAGGCCATGTACTCTTGATCCTTCTGCCTCAACCTCCCCAGTGCTGGGATCACAGATGTGTACCACCATGCTTAGCTTGAGAAAAGCAGTAAGGGTGAAATCAGGGGTTCCATTCCCAATGGTGTATTTGTAAAGACACTCAAGGAAACATTATTTCTGTAATCCCACCACTCGGGGGACTGAGGCAGGAGGATCTTGAGTTCAAGGCCAGTCTGGGCTACATAGTACAACCCTGTCTAAGAACAAACCAAAGTCCACTTTAGTGGTTGCCAGTTTCCATGGGGTAAGTTTTCCTATCATCCGGGTCAGTTTCCGGTTCTGAGGTGATGTCCTTGAGCATGGGGCTGGAAACCCTGAACACAACCAGATGGCCATGCAGGGAAGGCCAAGCTGCAGCACACCCTGTCCTTCCCCTGGGACACTGGGTTGGAGTTCCATGTAGACCACAGCAGAGCGTGTCACACCAAGCAGGGGGGCAGGTGGGGAACTCAGCCAGGGCCAGGCAGTGAGCATACTGGAACCGGCAGAACTATGATGGTGGTCATGGTGGGGGCGGTCTTTGTATCAGATTTCTCAGCCTGGATTGAAAAACAAAATCAAAGCCCGGCATGGTGGCACACGCCTTTAATCCCAGCACTCGGGAGGCAGAGGTAGGAGGATTGCTGTGAGTTCGAAGCCACCCTGAGACTCCAGAGTGAATTCCAGGTCAGCCTGGGCTACACTGAGACCCTACCTCGAAAAAACCAAACAGAAACAAAAACAAACAAACAAAACCCCAAGGGCTGGAGAGATGGCTCAGAGGTTAAGAAGATTGCTTACAAAGCTTAACAGCCAGAGTTTGAATACCTAGTACCCATGTAAAGCCAGATGTAGAAAGTGGCACATGCATCTGGAGTTTGTCTGCAGTGGCTAGAAGACCAGGTGTACCCATTCTCTTTCTCTCTCTCTCTGCTGGCAAATAAATAAACTTAAAACAGAACAGACTTCCCCAGCTTGCAATCCTGAACTGGAACCACTTGGCTTCTGGGATGTGGCGCTCCCTCCATTCCCAGAATTCAGGGTTGGCCTGACTTCTCAGGACCCAGCCTCAGGCTAAGCCACCAGCTGAGGCTCCCAGCCCATGGGCGAGCTCAGGATGTCTCTTGATGGTCATGGCACATAGTGGGCACCTGCTGTATACCAAGTATGTTAAATGTTTGACCCTTCTTCTCTGTGCATCCTGTGAGATGGCTGTTTCAGTCCAATTCACGGGAGGCCCCTGAAGCCTTGAGAGGTGACTCATGTGCTCAAGAGCACACAGTGCTGGGATTTAGCCCTAGGTCAGCCTGATTTTAAACCTTGAGCCAGCACTTCCCCCATCTAAGGCCAACTTCTGCCCTTTTTCCTTCCTTCCTTCCCCACTCTCCCGCCTTCTCTTCCTTTTTTTCATGTGTGTGGTATGCATCAAGCATGCACGTGCATGTTTGTGTGTGTGTGTGTGTGCGTGGTGGGTATCTTCCTCAGTTGCACTCCACCTTATTTCCTTGAGACAGGGTCTGGCTGAGCCTGGAGCTCACTGACTTGACTAGTCTAGCTGGCCAGCGAACCCCAGAGATCCGCCTATCTCTGCCTTCCAGCGCTGGGATTACAGGCTCATGCCATTGCACCCTAGCTTTTATGGGGTGCTGGGAATTCAAACCCAGGTCCCATTTATATAGCAAACATTCTACTCACCGAGTCATTTCCCCAATTCCTTATTTATATATTTGGAGATGGGGTCTTGCTATGCAGCCCAGGCTGACCTTGAACTCCTGATCCTCCTGCCTCAATCTCCTCAGTGCTGGGTTCATAGGTAAGAACCACCAACTAGGGCATTATACAATACCTTCCATCTGCAGCTGTGGGTGTCACACAGCGAGCCCGCAAGAAGAGGACCGTTCTGCCTTTATGAAGCTTGGGGAAGGAACCAGGACATTTCTTGAGTACCTCCTATGTGATAGGAACAAGGCATGCTCTACTACCATCATGGGTGGTTTTTATAGCAATCTGTGAGTACGATGGGCCTCCTCCTCCTTTATTAGCTGGTGGCCCCCAGCAGGTCACCCCTCCCCTTACCAGGCTGCCTTTTCCCTTTTGGTCCCGGGACAGCAGTTAGCCGAGGAGAACTGTCATCTCTTGCCAGTTTCAGGTTGAAGTTTCTTAGAACAACAGGAAGTGGCTGGGCTATGTGGAAAATTCAGGGAGTGTGGCCATGTCCCAGGTGAACTGTGTGGTCAGATACCGGATATCAGGCAGGTGACAGAGCTGGAGTCCTAGCTGGCAAACACAGAGCCTTGGCAGTTCTCTTAGGGTATGGGGAGACAGTGGGACTTCCTGCTTAGTTCTGAAGGATGGTCCAAACACGGCTGGGCATTGCTACATGGCCCAGAACACCATCAGGGTCTTAGAGGTGGGTGGTTGGTCTAAGTCTCTGTAGCGCGCCCCCCCCCCCCAGTCAAAACGTTCCACGTTCCAGACAGATGCTGCTGACTGCCCAGGTGGGGGAGGGGAGGGCAAGGGAACCTGGCCAGCCAGCTGTGGTCACGTGGCCAATCCTTTCCCCCTAGACTGTCCCTGTTCCTTGGGGAGATCTGCATGGTCACTGGTGATCACTACAGGGGCAAGGCTGCTGCTCTGCTTGTCCCAGTCCTGGATCACTCCTCCCAAGCCACTGGGAACTGGGAATGTTCTAGGCCCCAGGTTGCCTCTGCTGGACCCATTCCCCGTCCACTTGCTGGGATAGAAAATAAGGCTCAGAAGTCCCACCCAGGCCTGCTGGGTGCTGGCAGGGAGAATGGAAGAGGGAGGAAGCACTGGCCACTTGGCTCTCCACTGGGGCTGGGCAGGCGCTCCCTGTTCTGCAGGTCTAGGTGACAGGCAGCCTCCTGCTGCGGCCCTCCCACGGTGCTCAGCAGGGACGCGGCAAGAATAAGCACCAGCCCGCATGCCCAGGTCTAGTCCACAGAAGGCCCTTCTGGCCATGTGAGTGCATTAAGAATTTGTGTAGAGCTGGAGTATGGGAATGAGGGAAGGGGGAAAGGGAGAGATTGCCACCTGGACTGGGAAGGCATTCTGGACTCTTGCCAGGGGTGGTGTCTGTCAAGCCACACCCGGAGCTAAGATCCAACCCTGTTTTTTTCTTTGAGGTACGGTCTCACTCAAGCCCAGGCTGACCTGGAATTCACTACGTAGGGCTGGGCTGGAACTCACAACGATCTTCCTACCCTCTGCCTCCCGAGTGCTGGAATTAAACGCGTGTGTCACCACAGCCTGCTCTCTTTCTGAAAGGGCTAGGTGCCCGCCGCTGTCCTGAGATGTGCACTGCAGTATCTCATTTAATTCTCTCTTGCCGCTGTGAATGAGAAACTTGGTCATCCTCGTTGATGTGGAAACAGAACCCAAGGCACAGAGATGTTTAGTGACTTGTCCAAGACCAAATGACAGAGAACCAGATACAACCGGGATGGAGACCAAGTTGTCTAACCTCCTGGCACCTCAGGTGTTTCCTTTTTATGCCCAAGATGGGAAGGTGGGCATGGTCCCCAGAGTTACTGAGAGGAGAAGGTGGACATAATTAATCTCCATGAACGGCGTCTGCCAGTGCCTGGCACACAGTAAGCGTTCGAGCGAGTCTAGATGTCTCTTATCGTGGCGGTAGTGGCGCTGTCCTCTCCCGCAGGGGCAGCCGGTGACGTTCGAGCAGCTGCTGGCACACGCTGGGTTTAACTGGAAAAGAAGAGGAGATGGGTGGGCAGAGGGGGTGTTCGAGACCCCCTCCCTCCACGCAGAGGGGCCTCCAGGGCACGTGCGACTGTGTCTCGAGCGTCGCCTGCCGCCGAGCGCGGGCGCTGCTGGGGGACCCCGAGGGCGGTGCCCGGGTGTCAGTCGGACGGAGGAGGCGGGAGAGGTGAGTGGATGTGGGGAGCCGACGGGAGACTCCCCGCTCTTGGGAGCCCAAAGCCAGCGCCCCGGTAGTCCGAGGCCACGCCCACCGCGCCCAAGCTCCGCCCCCTGCCGACCTCCCCCCGCGCAGCCGAGTCCCCAAGCGCGGGCGCTCCGGGACGCGCGCGACTGGGGTGCCGGCAGAGGGCGCGCGAGGGGGTCGGAGGGCGGGCGGGGACCCTGCGGGAGGCGGGACTCGGGGTTTTCAGGGGGAAGGCCCGGGGCCTCCCCTGCCCGCCCAGTCGGTTCTCCCGGAGCCGCAGACTAGGCGCAGCCCGCGGTGTCCCCCGGAGTGCCGCTGCTACCTGTGGAGCCCCGCGGGCGCCCCCTTCCCCAGGGACCTTCTGCTCCTCCTCTTCCTCCTCCTCCTCCAAAACCTCCGCTCCAGCGACTCGTGTCCTGAACCCGTGGTGCTGGGAGCCGAGGACAGGGCGCCAGGCTCGCAGCTGGTGGTGACATGTAGGTGTCACCCTGGTCTAGCCTCGGAACCTGGGCGCCCTCTTGCACGGAAAGTTTGGGCGCCATGGCCAAGAGCAGCACCCTCAGTATCCGCGTGGTGGAGGGTCGGGCGCTGCCCGCCAAGGACGTGTGAGTACCACCCCCCTCCCCCGGCACCCAGGGCATCCGATGGGTGCCAGGCAGGGTCGGTGAGAGGTCCCGTTTTAAGACCTGCTGATGGGGCTCCACCCTCTCAGGGCGAGGAGGCCCCTTGCCTCCTGATGGGAGGGGGCGTCCGGGTTTAGCGGATGCCTCACCGGGCTCACCCCGGGGAGGAGGGATGTCTTTGTTCCCCTGGTGTACTGTTAGGTTTTTCCAGTGATTGCAGGGTTAGGTCCTGCCGAGCTGGGTGGGGGGCTGCAAATTTCTTTCTTACCCAGTGAGGCTTCTCCAGGCGAGGTGGGGTAGGAGGGGAGAGGAGAGGTATCCAGAGAGGCAGCGGGCCCCAGGGTGCCGGCATCCAGAGGGACCCCCATATGCTGCGAGCGTTGGGGTGTTTAGGTTTGTAGAGCCTCACCACGTGGTCCTCTGGGGTCTTTCTGACCCAGAGAGCCCTGAATTCAGTCTTAAACCTGCCAGCCCTGCAGGGGGCTTTCCTGAACACCTGAGCTGCTCCAAGAACCGCCCACTCCTGCTGCGTGTGATGGGGGGGGGCTCTCTCAGGCTCACCTGGTCCCTGGTCCCTGGTCCCAGGCTCCGCTTCCCTGGGCCTGAGTCAGCACTTGCTGACTCAGCAGAATGGAGGAGGAGTTACCTCTCCTGCTTTGCTTGGAACCCAGACTGGACTTGAGGCTGTCAGCACCTAAGACAGGTGGGAGGAAGTGTGCTAGGTGACCTTGAACCTGCCTTTTTTTTCCTGTCCCTTGGTGTCCCATCTGGGTGGTGGGAGCTGGGAACAAAGTCAAGTTTCTGTCTCATAGATGGTTGGGGGGGGTCTTTTTTTTTTTTGCCTGGGTAGAGGCTCCACCTCTCCAAGTGTGGGTTCCATATCCCCCAGTACTGCAGCCGTGCCAGAGGGGAAGCTGTGGAGAGCAATTCTAGCCCCCCAGCCCCTCCCACAAGTAAATACAGCTGAAATAGAAACGAAGAGAAGAGCTGCACAGGAGCGGTGGCTCGGCACTTTGCCTGCAAAGCCTGAGGACCAGGGTTCGATTCCCCAGTACTAACATGAAGCCAGATGCACAAGGTGGTGATGTTTCTGGAATTCGTTTGCAGTGGCTAGAGGCCCTAGTACGCCCATTCTCTCTCTATCTGCCCCCAATAAATAAATATATATTTTTAAAGCCAAGAGCTACTGAACGGGCTCTGAGCCCTCTTCTTTTTCAGATGTCTTTCCAGAGCTCTGAGCGTTGACAAATACGGGAACTCCGGGTCCTGCCTTGCTGAGTTCCAGCTTGTCCACCAGTCCTGGGGAGAAGGGTAGGAGCCTGTGCCAGGTGTTGCCACTGCCTGGGAGCCAGGCTCATGGGGCCCCTACTTCCCTACTCCCCGCCCCCCCCACAGAAGGTGTTAAGTCTTGTCTCTGCCAATCTTGCTTCTTCCAGTTCTCAGGCCAAGATAAACTCTGAGGTGGGCATGCTCCAGGGCAAGAGTGAGGAAGTGTCACTCTGTGTGCCCCCGCTGGGGGTCCAGCCGCCCTGCCTGTTTCCTTAGTGGTCAGCTCCCTTCTTCAGTAGGGGATTTCTCAGAGCAAACTGGGATTTCCATGCTTGGGGCGGGGGAAATCTCCTGTGGAGTGTTTTCTTGTCCCTTTCTAAGGCAAAAAGCCCATACTGGGCTTGATGGTCAAGGTTAAGGGGATAGTCAATCTTGCCTGGAAGGAGGAGACTTCACCTCATCATTCAGTTAGTACTGTTGCTAAAAATAGCTGCTGCAAGCTTGATGTGGTGGTGCATGCCTATAATCCCCAAACTTGGGAGGTAGAGGCAGGGGGATTGCCTGAGTTACATAGCAAGCTCCAGACCAACTTGGACTAGTGAGACCCTGTCTCAAAACAAACAAACATAAACAGACCAACAAACAGTTGCTGATGGACAGGTCCTGTGCTTAACACATTTTATCTGATCTTGCTGGTTTGTTTGTTTTACAAATGGGGACACTGGGGACCAGAAAGGCCATCATTTTGCCCAAGATCACAGAGCTGGGGTACTGGCTAAGGGTCCTGTTTTCCCAAACGTAACTGGGGTCGGGCCCGTGGGAAAGGTCACGAGTGTGGCACAACCAGGGTCTGGAAGAGGCTGACCCTGCCTGCCACCACCACCATTGCCCCTAGGAGATAGGAGCCTGATAAGGCCTTCCTGCGTCAGAGCCCTGGAGCAGACATGCTGATCTCGGCTCCTGCTCCCACGAGGGGCCTGGGGTGGGCCAGGGTGCTGGGGAGGGGCGGTTTCCCAGCCCTCTGCTGCTGGATTCCAGCCAGATCCAACCCACATCTGCATCGGGTGGCCAAGGAAGCTCAGCGCAGAGAAGGTTTGGAGGGAAACTGAGGCCTTGGGAAGGGCTCACGACCAGACAAAGCTCTGGTTGGAACAACTGTGTCAGCAGCGGGCTTCCTGGAGTGTTGGAGGTGTTTGTGGGCCTGTAGCAGGCTGAGCAGAGTGTGGTGGCAGAGGAGTGGGGGAGGGCAGCTAGAGGGGCAGAGGGGACACTGCTGCGAGTGCGTGTGCCCATCCCGCAGGCCTGGGCTCGAACCTTGTCGCTGCCTTCCCATCTGTCTCCAGGGCCCACACCCCACATCCACTCATTTCACACCATCTCGGCAGCACTACTTCCAAGCCCTGTGGAAGGGAAATGGATACAGACTGCTCCCCAATGAGCTGCAGGAAAGTGGGGGGACAGACACCCATCACATAGAGAAATAGGGTGCACAATGATTTTAGGAGTGTGTGAGGGGGCAAAATTTATCTGTTGGGAGGCTTACTAAGTTCTGCAGCTGGGTTCAAGTAAACCTTTTGCCTTAGCCTTCTGAGGAGCCAAGACTCTGGGTATGACTCGAAGGGTTATTTTACCTCTTTTGTTTACTAATCAATCAATCACTCAATTAATTTTTAAGATGGGTTCCCATGTATCCCAGTCTGCCCTCAAACTAAGTTCCAAAGTTAAGCTGGCCTTGAACTTTGATCCTCTGCCTTCCAAGTACTGGGATTACAGGTGTGCCCCACCACCACACATGGTTTCTGTATGGCTGAGGGTGGAAACCAGGGCTTCATGCAGGCTAGGCAAGCACCCTACCAGTGAGTCATGTCCCAGTCCTGGAGGATTACTCTGGACAGGATGGTGGTAGTGAAGGTGGTGGCCAGGGACAGGCTGCTTGAAGAGGTCTCAGTGAAGAGCCTGGTTGACAACATGGGCTTCATTGGTGACTAGGAAGAGGGGTGTGGGGCTGGTTTTGGTTGGTCAAGGGCTCAGACCTGCATACAGGCTTAAAGGGGCAACAGCAGGTCTCTTATGCAGTTATGTTATGTTTGCCAACCTGGGGAAGGAACCCAGGACCTTGAACATGCTAGGCAAAGTGTCTTACCATCTCTCATGGATTCGGTTTTGAGGGGTCCCTCGTATACGCTTGCAAGACCTTCATGCTGAGGGTAGAGAGGGAAAGGGTAGGCTGGGGAGGGTAGTGCTTGGCTCAGAAGTTGGCATTCTCAGGGCAGCCCGTGATTCCCCTCTCCTCATACTCTGTCCTTTAGCCCTTCCAGTACCTTCCAGGATGTGTGCTGAACTTTCTGCATAAGCACAGAGCAGTCACACTTAGGTCTTGAATGAGAAGGGATACATCAGGCTTGTGTTGCTGGTAGAGGATGTCACTCCTCCCAGCACACAGTCCTGACCACTGCCTTGGGCTTTCTGGGGTCAGGCCCCCCAACTTTCTGGCTGTATGCCCCAGTGTTCCATTTCCGCAGTGGAAGACTAGAGCACATGTTTGTGCTGGGTTAACCCTACAGTGGGTGGGTGGGTGGCTTACACAGCTGTGATGTCTCCTGCGAATGTCCCCTGAGGTCCTGCCCCTTTGTCAGACTTCTGTGTGACCGAAGGCAAGGCTCTTCACCTCTCTGAGACTCTTCACTTCTGCTGTCCTTCCAACTCCATTCCTCCCTCCGCAGGTCTGGGAGCAGTGACCCCTACTGCCTGGTGAAAGTGGACGACGAGGTGGTGGCCAGGTCCGTAGTGAGACCAGAGGAGGAGGGAGGGCCTTGTGGGCTCCAGGGGGAGGGTCACTTGTGCTCTAGCCTTTTGGGGGTACACCACTGTAGCCACCAGCTGTTATCCCATGCAGCCCCACCAACCAGCCAATGCCCTTTGCCTTGGGACCTGTGATGTCCCTGCAGTTCCCTGGGACTGACTCAGCTGCCACCAGCCTGTACCTCCCCTTCAGTAGCCTCTTGGGGGGGGGGGGGCAGGCATCTCACGCTTGGCTGAGTTGGCTGTTTCCGGGCTTCTGGGTGCTGCGGGTGCCTGGGCGTATGTGTGCACGGGTGAGTGTGTGTGTGTGTGTGTGTGTGTGCACATGCAGGGGGTGTATGTGTGCGCACATATGCCTCGATGGCCACACAGGCATGTATGAACACAGAGTAGCATGTTTGGTGGTTGATGTGCATGGGAATTTGGAGGGGGTGCTGGCTGATCTGGGCTCCCACCCCCTCAGGCCGAGGGACAGCACTCAGCCTCCACAGACCTGAGGGGGTGGGTGGGCGGTCGGCTGAGGCCTTGGTTCCTATGGAGACGGCAGGATTCAGGATGCTCCTGGCGCTTGTTCTGGTCCAGATGGGCTGGGAGCTGGGGGTGGGGAGCTCCTGGCAGGGGGAAGAGAGGTCAGTTGCAGTACCCTGGCGGACCTCTCATGGCTTCCTCTGTGCTTGCCCCATTCAGGGACACTAACCCCAGACTGGTTTTCTGTGTGACCTTGGGCTGCTGTTGCTCCTTCTCTGGGCTGTGAGGAACCATTTGCTCAGGGGCTGGGAGACTAGGGTGGGCCAAGGCGGGGGTAGTGAGGAAGTGGGGAGAGGTGTTTGAAAGACAGCTCTGAGGGTCTGTCTGATGGTGGTGCCCCTGGGATGGACAGAGAGAGCAGCGTGCACGTGTGTGCACATGTGTGTGCACGCGTGTGTGCACGTGCTATTCTCTGGGGCAAGAGCCTGACGAGGAGTGAGAGGAGGAACGAGGAAGGGCACAGCAGGTGAGGGAAGCCAACTTTGCATCCATGAACTTGGGCGTGTTTTCCTTGGGCCAGATCAGTTCTGTGCTCCCTGATGGGTAAGAGGAAGCTTGTCAGGGTGTCAGGCTGAGATGCAGGATGTGTGTATGCATGCCTGAGTCCAGCCTTGTTTGGGTCCCTAGTCCCCCCATGGTTTCCCTTGCTGGATGCCATGAAGCCCTGAGCAGTCTGGACCTTGTTGATCGTGCCACCATGTCCTGGGCCCTCCTGTGGCCTTCCCGCGTGACACCTTCCTGTTCAAAGGACAGGAACCTGCTCATTCCTGCCTCGGGCCCTTGACACATGCAGTTCTAGCCATCTGGAATACTCGTCCTTCTCCTGTTCTCTTTGCCTGACTTCTTCTGGAAGGCTTTGTGGAATCTCTGTCCCCAGTTCCCAGTCCCCAGGCCCCCCTGGGCACCACTGAGCTCACTCACCCCAACCACAGGGCATCTCCCACAGTTTGAGTGAGGCACAGGGAGTGAGTGAACGAACGGAAGTGCGTGCGTGTGTGTGTGTGTGTTTGTGTTGCTATGTGAGTGTGTGCTGATATCTCAGTGTGTGTCCCCATGTGCCAGGCTTTAGTCTATCTGGGTCACTGTGTCTATATTTACAGACACATAGGCGTGTGCCTCTAGAGATTTCGGAGGGTGCCTGCGTGTCAATATATCTCCTTTTTTTTTTTTTTTCAAGGTAGGGTCTTGCTGTAGCCAAGGTTCTCTGGGAATTCACTATGTAGTCTCAGGGTGGCCTTGAACTCACAGCAATTCTCCTACCTCTGCCTCTTGAGTGCTGGGATTAAAGGCATGCACCACCATGCCTGGCTAATATACCTCCTTTTTTAAAAAAAATTTTATTTTTATGTACTTATCTGAAGGAGACAGAGAGAGAGAAATAGGCAGGTAGAGAGAGAGAGAGAGAGAATGGGTGTGCCAGAGCCTCCAGCCTCTGCAAATGAACTCCAGATGTGTGCGCCCCCTTGTGCATCTGGCTTACGTGGGTCCTGGGGAGTTGAACCTGGGTCTTTTAACTTTGCAGGCAAGTGCCTTAACCGCTAAGCCATCTCTCTAGCCTTATACTTCCTTTTGTGTCTCTGTTATGTCTCTCATGTGTGTGTGAGCTGCAATTCCATCTGTATTTCTGTGGGTCTGTCTGTGTGAATCTGTCTCCTTGGGAGTGTCTGGGGGCTACAAGTGTATAGGATTGTGTGGCTCCTTTAGGCTGTGTGTGTGTGTGTGTGTGTGTGTGTGTGTGTGTGTGTACCTCTGGTACGAGGGTACGTTGGGTCTGCATGTGCCTCCATGCCTAGGTTCCTAGGTATGGGTATGGATTCTAGGGACATGTGCATGGTAGTGCCTGCCCTTGAGGGCATTGTCCCTAGCTGTGTTGGTGTGTGTGGGGGGTCCTGGTTTACCCACTACGTGAGACCCCAGCCTAGTGCCCCTCCTGCAGGACAGCGACCATCTGGCGGAGCCTGAGCCCCTTTTGGGGGGAGGAGTACACCGTACACCTGCCTCTGGACTTCCACCATCTGGCCTTCTACGTGCTGGACGAGGACACGGTCGGGTGTGTGGCAGGGCGGGGAGGGGTGCATGTTGGGGACCAACCCCAACCCCTGATGCCTGCCTTCCTGCTCACGGTAGGTGTGTCCCTTTGCTGACCCTCTCCTGTTACCTTTCGGCAGGCATGATGACATCATTGGCAAGATCTCCCTGAGCAAGGAGGCCATCACAGCCGATCCTCGAGGTGGGCAGGGCCCCAGGCCAGTGGGCAGGGGAGGAGCAGTGGCCAGACCTGGAGAGGGACTCAGGCTTTTGTGAGGATGGACCCCGCAGGGGAGGACCCTTGTTCTGTGGCTGCCTTTGTCTTTGATTTGTCATTCAGTTCAATTCCTAATTCCTTGTGTGGATCAAGGCTCACACTACAAGAGCAGAAAGCTCTCCTCATACCTGGAAGAATGGCTATCCACTTTTCTGCTTGGTTTCCTTCTCTGAGAAAAGCAAGCATCTTTAATCAGTGAGCAATCTCCCAGGCCCATTTTTTTTTTTTTCTTCCACGTAGGGTCTCGCTCTAGCCCAGGCTGACCTGGAATTCACTATGTAGTCTGAGGCTGGTCGTAAGCTCATGGTGATCCTCCTACCTCTGCCTCCCAAGTGCTGGGATTAAAGGTGTGCACCACCACACCCGGCTAACTTTGTTTCTTGTTCTCTCAGAGGATTTTTTTTTTTTAATTTTTTATTTATTTATTTGAGAGCGACAGACACAGAAAGACAGATAGAGGGAGAGAGAGAGAATGGGCGCGCCAGGGCTTCCAGCCTCTGCAAATGAACTCCAGACCGTGCGCCCCCTTGTGCATCTGGCTAACGTGGGACCTGGAGAACCGAGCCTCGAACCTGGGTCCTTAGGCTTCACAGGCAAGCGTTTAACCGCTAAGCCATCTCTCCAGCCCTATCAGAGGAATTTATTAAACAATAAACTTTTTCTTCAGTGGGAATTAATTGAGGACCTACTGTGTGCTGACTGTGGTCATAGTCACTTTTCCTACTTAACGGGAGTGGGAGAATGTTGCCACATCTGATGCTGACAGCTTTAAGACAGGTGGGGGAAGGAGGTGACTGGCCCCATCCTAGAAATCACAGCGGTGGGAGGAAAACCCAGGCTGTGTCCTCCTCTGAGTTTGTGTCCCCAGCCAGCTGCAGAGCTTCCATTTCCTCACACATGCACCCAAGGGCATGGGGTGACATGAATGAAGTATGGGCTTCTTTTTTTGAAGCTTTGCTTTGAGGAGCTCATGGACTAGATGGGGAAACAAAGATGCATTCACACAGAACAGGGAGCCAAGCCATGTGTGATGCCACATGCTACCATCCCAGCCCCCTGGAGGTGGAGACTATTTAAGGTCAGCCTGGGCTATATTGAGAGACCCTGTCTCAAAAACAAAGCAAAATAGGGCTTGGGAGATGGCTTAGTGGTTAAGGCGCTTGCTTGTGAAGCCTAAGAACCCGTGTTCAACTCTCCAGATGGCATGTAAGCCAGCCGCTCAAAGGTGAGGCAAGCGCACGGTCGCACATGCCCACTAGGTGGCACAATGTGTCTGGAGTTCAATTGCATTAGCTGAGGCCCTGGGGTGCCAATTCTCTCTCTCTCTCCCCCTGTCTTTAAAATGAAATAATAATAAATACTTTTTTTAAAAAACAAAGCAAAATAGAACAAAAGAATAGAAAACAAGAACTGAAGGATGGCATATGTTGGCATGGTTTTGCATGTCACTGTCTAACCAGACAGGGAGGTGGACATGGGTGCAGCGCTGCTGGCGTGGCAGTGGGAGGAGGCGTGGAGGCTGGTTCCTCCCTGAAGGACAGGACGGGACTTCAAGGCATTCTGCTAGACACTCTCAGCCGGCTTTCCTTCCATAGCCCGGGTCTGTAGGGCCCGAGCAGCACTTGGGAGAGGAAAATGAAGGGCTTTCTCTTGGAGCCAGCAGGAAGCCGCTGATGGTCCTTGAGCGAGACTATGAAGAGACTGGAAGTCAGTGTCAGGGAATGGACGTGTTTTCAGAAGATCCCTGTGGCTGGTTTGTGGACACAGATCACAGCAGGACAAAGGCATACAGAGAGGGTCACGTAGGGTCTTTAGGGTGATCAAATGGCAGGAAGCCGGACTGAGAGAGAAGTGAGGTGGGTGTCTACATCCAGCATGTGGGGCACCTGGATCTTCAGAGGTGTCCCCCTTTTTTTTTTTGATTTATTTATTTGAGAGCGACAGACACAGAGAGAAAGACAGAGAGAGGGAGAGAGAGAGAGTGGGCGCGCCAGGGCTTCCAGCCTCTGCAAACGAACTCCAGACGCGTGCGCCCCCTTGTGCATCTGGCTAACGTGGGACCTGGGGAACCGAGCCTTGAACCTGGATCTTTAGGCTTCACAGGGAAGCGCTTAACCGCTAAGCCATCTCTCCAGCCCGAGGTGTCCCCTTTTTAAAAAATATTTTATTTATTTATTTGACAGAGAGAAAGAGAGAGAGAGAGAGAATGGGCACACCAGGGCCACTAGGCACTGCAAACAAACCCCACATGCATGCACCACCTTGTGCATCTGGCTTACGTGGGTACTGTTCAATCAAACCTGGGCCCTTAGGCTTTGCAGACAAGTTCCTTAACCGCTGAGCCATCTCTCCCGCCCAGAAATGCCCTTCTTGCCTGAGTTTACAAGGATTCCCAGTACTGTGAATGGAGGAAGCCCTTTAGTATCCGTTCTCCCGTCATGTACTGAACCGAACAGCAGGCAGGAGGAGAGAAGGGTTTTCCTGAAAGCGAATGTCAGCGTCAGGGTCCCCAGAGCATATAAGACGTGGGCTGGGCGCACAGGGGAGGTCACCCGAACACAGAAACCCTCACAGGGGCCTCAGGTCAGCAGCCAGCACCCCTGTGTGGGGCCAGACCCTCAGGTCGCTAAGGACTCCACAGAGGGAGATCGGTAACCATGAATTCACATGTAAAGAGCGCCCCAAAAACAAGGGGCCGGGTACCATGAGCAAGAGTCTGGAGCAGCAGTGACTGCCAGAGCGGACCCACAAGGACTTGGGGATCTGTCACTACATTGTACTTGCTTTAAAAAATAAAATATTGGGCCGGGCGTGGTGGCACACACCTTTAATCCCAGAACTCGGGATGCAGAGGTAGGAAGATCTCCGTGAGTTCAAGGCTACCCTGAGACTACAGAGTGAATTCCAGGTCAGCCTGGGCTGGAGTCAGACCCTACCTTGAAAAACCAAAAAAATAAAGCCAGTTTGTTGGTCTTGCCTCAAAAAAAAAAAAAAAAAAAAAAAAAAAAAAAAATATATATATATATATATATATATATATATATATATATATATTAGGGAATAGGGGCTGGATAGGTGGCTCAGTGGTTAAGGTGCTTGCCTACAAAGACTAAGGACCTGGGTTCAATTCCCAGTACGCACATAAAACCAGATGCACAAGGTGGCACATGCATCTGGAGTTTGTTTGCAGTAGCTAGAGGCCCTGGCACACCCATTCTCTCTCTCCCTCCCTTTCTCTTTCTGCCTCTTTCTCTGTCTATAAATAAATAAATAAAATATTAAAATAAATAGGGATGGCTGGAGAGATGGCTTAGCGGTTAAGCACTTGCCTGTGAAGCCTAAGGACCCCGGTTCGAGGCTCGGTTCCCCAGGTCCCACCTTAGCCAGATGCACAAGGGGGCACACGCGTCTGGAGTTCGTTTGCAGTGGCTGGAAGCCCTGGCGCGCCCATTCTCTCTCTCTCCCTCTGTCTGTCTTTCTCTCTGTGTCTGTCACTCTCAAATAAATAAATAAATAAATAAATAAATAAATAAATAAATAAATAAATAAAAATAAATAGGGAATAAAAGACAGAATACTTAACAAAGAACAATTAGGGTGAATGCTTTAGCTGTGGTGGGAGCCAGAATTCAACACTGTATCTTCAAAGTCAGGATGAGACAGGACAGGAGGGGCAGAGAGACTAGGTGCCGGGCCATTGCTTTTCAGCGTGGCTGATGAGGGCGACCCCGCGCGGGCAGCAGGGGCCGAGCGGCATCTCCTGCTCAGGCTTCAGCTCTGTCGCTCACTCACTGTGGGGTCCTAGCAGAGCCCTTGTTTCAGCGCCTCGCTTTCCCCGTCTGGGACTGGGGCGGAGCGCACTAGCCACCCCCAAGTCATTGACCTCATGCATGCACGTTTAACGTTTGGGGACGTTTTGCGCTAACCTAATGCCTAGGTGTTTGTGACCCGCTGTGTGCTGTCCTGCAGGGATCGATAGCTGGATCAACCTGAGCCCCGTGGACCCGGATGCAGAGGTGCAGGGTGAGGTCTGCCTGGAGGTGCAGGTGCTGGAGGACACGCGGGGCCGAGGCCTTCGCTGCCATGTGCGCCAGGCCAGGTATGGTCTGGAAATGAGCAGTGGGCCCAGGGATGTATATAGCTGAGTTGGGAGAGCGCCTGCCTGCCATGCCCAAAGCCCTGGGCTCCCGGCTCCACCCCCAGCACCGTGTAAGCTGGGCAGGCCGTCCCAGCACTCCAGAGGTGGGGGCGGGGGGATCGGGAGTCCAAAGCTATCCTTGGTGACTGTTGTAATCAGCTTTATGTTGCTGGGATGACATTCCCAACCAAGCACAAGTTATGGGAGGACGGGTTTTATTTGAAGCTTACAGATCTAGGGAAGTTCCACAATGGCGTAAGTGGAAAAAGGTGGCCCCCTTTCACAGGTCCACACAGGGAGGGACACCGCCCCAGCACCATAAGCAGGCACTCTCCCGGAACCCCAGGCAGAGCTCCAGCACTCTGTATAACTTTAGACTAGAATTCAGATCCACCACCAAACACAACTTAAGGCTGGATCCTGGGATCTGCCCACAGTGGCATCTTCCTGCCAGGCAGCTGGAAATCTAAGAAGCTTTAATAAAACCAAATCTGTTCGAGGACATCCATTCAAACCACCGCAGCAACATAATGAGTTTGAGGCCAGTCTAGGCAACATGAAACCCAGTCTCAAAAACAAAATAACAACAACAAAATAAACCAACAAAAGTAAGCCTGGGCTAGAGTGAGACCTTACCTTGGGGGTGGTAGTAGCCGGGCATGGTGGCGCACACCTTTAATCCCAGCACTCGGGAGGCAGAGGTAGGAGGATCACTGAGAGTTTGAGGCCAGCCTGAAACTACATAGTGAATTCCAGGTCAGTCTGGACTACCTCAAAAACTCAAAAACAAAACAAAACAAAACAACCCCAACCTAACAAAAAAAGTGCAAAGCTAAAGATGAAGAAGTGAGCAGGCGTGCCCTGGCCTCTCCCAGCTGTCGGATCTTCAGGAACTTCTGGCTGCCCCTCGAGGCTTGCAGTCAGGCTCCTCAAGTGCAACCTTTCAGAGGCAAATTACAAGCAAAATATATTTTTTAATTTTTAAAAAATAATTTATCTGAGAGAGAAAGAGAGAGAGTGTGTGTGTGTGTGTGAGAGAGAGAGAGAGAGAGAGGTCACACCAGTGCCTCTAGTTGCTGCAAACAAACTCCAGATGCAAGCACCACCTTGTGCATCTGGCTTACGTGGGCCCTGGAAAATCAAACCTGGGCTTTGTAGGCAAGTACCTTAACTGCTAAGCCATCTCTCCAGCCCTCACAAGCAAAATCTTGTTGGGGACCTCAATGACCAGCAGCCACCAGCCAGACACTAGAGGTGGCCAGACAGGTGCATGGGGAGGGTGCATAATCCCATTTTAACGATGGATACTCAGTTCATACAGCTTACACAAAAAGGTAGCTTATTGTTTCATAGGAATGATAGACAGGGTAGCTTCAGGCATGGCTGGATCCAGGAGCCCAAATAGTTATGTCAGGCAATATCTTCCCCAAGTGGGAATAACATGGGCCTCACAGTTCCAGGCTGGCATCCGACCAACTTCACTGTTCTGACAGGTAACTTCCATTTCTTACCACTTCAACAGTGCCCTGGGATTCACTTCTAGTGGCTTAGTATGGGGTACATGCTCATTTAAAAAATTTAGTACATATTTTTATTTTTATTCATTTACATATTTATAAGAGACAGAGGGAGGGAGGAAGAGAGAGAGAGGCAGAGAGAGAGAGAGAATGGGCATGCCAAGGCCTCTAGCCACTGCAAACAAACTCCAGATGCATTTGCCACCATGTGCATCTGGCTTACGTGGGATGTGGAGACTTGAACCTAGCTCTAGCTCCTTAGGCTTTGTAGACATGCACCTTAACTGCTAGGCCATCTCTCCAGCCCCATATTTTTTTGAAGTAGGGTCTCATTCTAGCCCAGGCTGACCTGGAACTCACTCTGTAGTCCCAGGCTGGCCTCTTTCACTGCATGCAGACTCCAAACACATGCACCATTTATGCATGTGGCTTGCTGTGGGTACTGGAGAATTTAACCTGGGCCTGCCGGCTTTGGAAGATAGTGTTTTGACTATTGAAAATTTCCCCAGACACATGCCCCCCCCCTTTTTTTTGAGGTAGGTTGTTTGCTCTAATCCAGGCTGACCTGGAATTCACTACATAGTTTCAAGCTGGCCTTGAACTCGTGCTGATCCTCCTACCTCAACCTCCTGAGAGTTCAGATAAATTAAAGGTGTGCACCACCATGCCCAGCCACATGCCCATTTTTTATTTATTTATTTATTTGAGAGCGACAGACACAGAGAGAAAGACAGATAGAGGAAGAAAGAGAGAATGGGCGCGCCAGGGCTTCCAGCCACTGCAAACGAACTCCAGACACGTGCGCCCCCTTGTGCATCTGGCTAACGTGGGACCTGGGGAACCGAGCCTCGAACCGGGGTCCTAAGGCTTCACAGGGAAGCGCTTAACCGCTAAGCCATCTCTCCAGCCCCACATGCCCATTTTTGAAGCAGTTTAGGGACCAATTGGTCAGAGTGGAGTCACAAGCCACTCCTGGAGCGGAGGGAGGGATGGGCCTACTGAGTCCTGTGGGCTGAGAGGAAAGGAGGGTTCTGTCCTGTTCCAGAGGATGCCAGAGGGAAGACTGATAAATGCAGACCCACCAAAGTCCGGGGACACCATCCATCTTCCCAGCCTCTGAGCTCCCCCTCTTCCTTCCTCAGTCCCCTCATGTGTCATTCTGCTTCCTTCCACTCACTCGCTCCCTCTCCCTGCCCACCAGGCTTTCTGCCTTCATTCACACCTTGCTGTCCCAGCCCTCACCGCCAGTCCACTGCCCACATGCAGTTAGGTAGTATCTGTATTTTTGGCTTGCTGTGTGACCTTAAGACCCTTCCTTTCCCTCTCTGAGCCTCTCCTACCTCTTCTGGATTCCCACCTCCGTCACTGGCCCTGGCTGGATGTGCGTGTTGTCATGAACCAAGAAGGGAACAGCTAAAGAATTCTACATGGGGTCCGGGCTTATGACCCCCTCCCCAACCACAAGGCTGTAACAAGATAGTTGCAGGCAGGAGAGGGACCGATTGCTGTTGCTTAGCAACTGTATTGGCTCCTAGGAAACCAAAGGCTTTAGATGCCCAGCTAGGCTGGGAAGCTAGCAGAGAGAAGGAAGAAACAGCCCCTGGTGGTGGTGGTGGTGGGGATGTTTCTGGATTTGGGGGGGCCTCAGGAAGGGGAAGTGGGGAAGCTGACTCAGGTGAGGCACTTGAGTTGCCATGGCAATCAGAGGCAGGAGGGCGCTGTCTCATGCTTTTCTGTTCTAAGCAGAGTGGGGGCATGAGTGTTTGTCGAATGAATAAGTGAGCTGAGCTGGGCGCTATGCTAAGGGCTTGCACATGTTTCCTCAGTGGAGCTCTCGGCCTCATGGACTTAGACTTCTGTCCCCCCCTTCCAGATGCCGACCGAACTGAGAGGTGAGGTGACTTTTCCTTCAGCCAGCCAGCCAGTGGAGAGCCAGGCTCTGAGGTCTTGCCTGTAGTCCCCCATGTGGGGCCCCTGGGGAAACTGAAGGAACCCCCCATCCCCACTATTGCACTTTCCCTTGTTGGCTTTGTGACAGGACCCAACCTTTCTGTGCCTCAGTTTCCCCATCTGGGGCATTTTCATGCTTCCTCCAGAGACATGTGAAGTGCTCAGAAGCTTCTGGGTCTGCATGGCCACATCCAGCAGCCCATGCTGGGAAGGACCTGTTGCCTTGGAAATCACCTTGGGCCTGGGTCCTCACATCTCCTCACCCCCCTTTTCTTTTCTTTGTTTCTTTCTTTCTTTCTGTTTTTTTTTTTGGTTTTTCAAGGAAGGGTCTCACTCTAGCCCAGGCTGACCTGGAATTCACTATGGAGTCTCAGGGTGGCCTTGAACTCATGGCGATCCTCCTACCTCTGCCTCCTGAGTGCTGGGATTAAAGACATGCACCACCAGGTGCAGCGTCTCACCCCATTTATTCCTTTGTTTTCAGGGACTTGGCCCCCCGGGACATCTCTGGCACATCGGATCCATTTGCCCGGGTGATCTGGGGCAGCCAGAGTGTGGAGACATCAGTGAGCTGGGGCACAAGCAGTCGGTGGCGTGGACATGTGGTGGTGGGTGGCCGCCAGCGGCTCTCCTGCTCACTGCCTCCTCCTCTCGCCTCAGACCATCAAGAAGACCCGATTCCCACACTGGGATGAGGTGCTGGAGCTGCGAGAGGCTCCTGGGACCCTGGCCCCGCTGCGGGTGGAGCTCTGGGACTGGGACATGGTGGGCAAAAACGACTTCCTGGGCATGGTGAGCAGCCTTCCTTTTTTAAAAAATTTTATTTTTTTAACTTTTTAAAAATATATCTTATTTTTTTATTTGACACAGAGAAAGAGGCAGAGAGGAAGAAAGAATGGGCATGCCAGGGCCTTCAGCCACTGTAAATGAACTCCAGATGCATGCGCCCCCTTGTGCATCTGGCTTACGTGGGTCCTGAAGAATCAAACCAGGATCCCGAAGAATCGAATCGGGATCCTTTGGCTTTGCAGACAAATCCACTAAACCATCTTTCCAGCCCCCTTCAGGGTCATTTTTAAAAAATTTTTAATTAATTAATTTATTTATTTGCAAGCAGAGAGAGACAGAGAAAGAGAGAAAGAATGGACATGCCAGGGCCTCCAGCCACTGAGAACAAACTCCAGATGCATGCACTACCTTTTGCATCTGGCTTTTACATAGTGTCCTGGGAAATCACACCTGGGTCCTTTCCAGTTCTAAAACTCCCCCCCCCCCATTTTTTATGAGGTAGGGTCTCACTCTAGTCCAGGCTGACCTGGAATTCAGTATGTAGTCTCAGGGTGGCCTCGAACTCACAGCGATCCTCTTACCTCTGCCTCCCGAGTGCTGGGATTAAAGATGTGCACCACCACGCCTGGCTCCTAACCCTTTAGATAGATGTAACTTGTGTTCCTAAACAGAGCTAAAAGAAAAATACCATCTAAACATGCTTCTCCAGTAGCTATGTGACCTAGGGCAAAGTCACACCACCTTTCTGAGCCTTAGTTTCCTCAATTATAAATTAAGTGGCCCCTTGGGGCCATAAGTGCCCTGGCCAGGGAGAAGAAGAGACTCCTGCTAAAGCCGCAAGTCCTCTCTAGTGGCCGTCTGCGCTCCTCCAGCTCTGGGCGGGGCCTGGCCAGCTGAGGTCTGTGTGTCCCCCACAGGTGGAGTTCCCCCCACAGCTCCTGCTGCAGAAGCCACCCAAAGGCTGGTTCCGCCTCCTGCCCTTTCCTAGACCTGAGGAGGATGCTGGGTGAGTGTGGGTGCGGAGGGAAGGGCTTGCCTGTCCTCACATGAGCACCACGGCAGCTTGTGGGTTTGTCCTCCTGCTGCCCGAGCCATGCCCCTGCCTCAGACCTCTGCATCACCGTGCACTTACCTGGTCACAAGGTCTGCTGACTGTCCAGGGGCTTTTGCATGTTCACGGTCAAGCCTTCCACTCATCCGCCCGTTGACGAGGCACATGTCAGGATCAGGGTCGTGTGCCACCACGCCCGGCCCGTTCACTCCTGTATGTACTGCGTGCTGGTCCACGTTCCTTCTTGTATGTACTGACCACTGGTCCACATTCACTCCTTTTTCTGTTTTCCAAGGTAAGGTCTCACTCTAGCTCAGGATGACCTGGAATTTACTATGTAGTCTCGGGGTGGCCTCGAACTCACAGTGATCCTCCTACCTCTGCCTCCCAAGTGCTGGGATTAAAGGCGTGCACCACCACGCCTGGCCATGTTCATAGTTCATTCTTGTATATACTGACCACTGCTCCACATTCATTCTTGTATGTACTGATCACTGGTCTGTGTTTATTCTTGCATATACTGACAACTGATCCACGTTCACTCTTGTATGTACCGACCACTGGTCCACGCCCACTCTTGTATGTACTGACCACTGGTCCACATTCACTCTTGTATCTACTGACCACTGGTCCACGCCCACTCTTTTTTTTAAATTTAATTTTTATTAACATTTTCCATGATTATAAAAAAATCCCATGGTAATACCCTCCCTCCACAAACTTTCCCCTTTGACACTCCATTCTCCATCATATTACCTCCCCATCTCAATCATTGTACTTACATATATACAATACCAAGCTATTAAGTACCCTCCTCCCTTCCTTTCTCTTCTCTTTATATCTCCTTTTTAACTTACTGGCCTCTGCTACTAAGTATTTTCCTTCTCATGCTGAAGCCCAATCATCTGTAGCTAGGATCCACATATGAGGGAGAACATGTAGCGCTTGGCTTTCTGGGCCTGGGTTACCTCACTTAGTATAATACTTTCCAGGTCCATCCATTTTTCTGCAAATTTCATAACTTCATTTTTCTTTACCGCTGAGTAGAACTCCATTGTATAAATGTGCCACATCTTCATTATCCATTCATCAGTTGAGGGATATCTAGGCTGGTTCCATTTCCCGGCTATTATAAATTGAGCAGCAATAAACATGGTTGAGCACGTACTTCTAAGGAAATGAGATGAGTCCTTAGGATATATGCCTAGGAGTGCTATAGCTGGGTCATATGGTAGATTAATCTTTAGCTGTTTTAGGAACCTCCACACTGATTTCCACAATGGCTGGACCAGATTGCATTCCCACCAGCAGTGTAGAAGGGTTCCTCTTTTTCCACATCCCCACCAACATTTATGATCATTTTTTTCATGATGGTGGCCAATCTTACAGGAGTGAGATGGAATCTCAATGTAGCTTTAATCTGTATTCCCCTGATGACTAGTGATGTAGAACATTTTTTTAGATGCTTATATGCCATTCATATTTCTTCCTTTGAGAACTCTCTATTTAGCTCCAAAGCCCATTTTTTGATTGGTTTGTTTGATTCCTTATTATTTAACTTTTTGAGTTCTTTGTATATCCTAGATATTAATCCTCTATCAGATATATAGCTGGCAAAGATTTTTTCCCATTCTGTAGGTTGCCTCTTTGCTTTTTTCAGTGTCCTTTGCAGTGAAAAATGTTTGTAATTTTATGAGGTCCCAGTGATTAATCTGTGGTTTTATTGCCTGAGCAATTGGGGTTGTATTCAGGAAGTCTTTGCCAAGACCAATATGTTCAAGGGTTTCCCCCACTTTTTCCTCTAGCGGTTTGAGTTTCAGGTCTGATGTGAAGGTCTTTAATCCATCTGGACTTAATTCTTGTGCATGGCAAGAGAGAAGAATCTATTTTCATCCTTATGCAGATATATATCCAGTTTTCCCAACACCATTTGCTGAAGAGGCTATCTTTTCTCCAATGAGTATTTTTGCACACCCACTCTTGTATGTACTGACCACTGGTCCACGCCCACTCTTGGATGTACTGACCACTGGTCCACATTCACTCTTGTATCTACTGACCACTGGTCCATGGCCACTCTTGGATGTACTGACCACTGGTCCACGTTCACTCTTGGATATACTGACCACTGGTCCACGTTCACTCTTCTATGTACTGACCACTGGTCCACGTTCACTCTTGTATGTACTGACCACTAGTCCATGCCCACTCTTGGATGTACTGACCACTGGTCCACGTTCACTCTTGGATGTACTGACCACTGGTCCACGTTCACTCTATTTTTTTTCTTCCAAATTTTTATTTTTATTAACAACTTCCATGATTAGAAAAAATATCCCATGGTAATACCCTCCCTCCCCCAACTTTCCCCTTTGAAACTCCATTCTCCATCATATCCCCTCCCCATCTCAATCAGTCTCTCTTTTATTTTGATGTCATGATCTTTTCCTCCTCTTATGATGGTCTTGTGTAGGTAGTGTCTGGCACTGTGAGGTCATGGAGACCCAGGCCATTTTGTGTCTGGAGGGAGCAAGTTCTAAGGAGTCCTACCCTTCCTTTGGCTCTTACATTCTTTCCACTACCTCTTCCACATTAGACCCTGAGCCTTGGAAGGTGTGATAGAGATATTGCAGTACTGAACACTCTTGTCACTTCTTTCCAACACCATGATGCCTTCTGAGTCATCCCAAGGTCACTGCCATCTGAAAAGAGAAGATTCTCTACCAAAAGTGAGAGTAGCATTAATGTAAGGGTATAAACATTAAGAGAAGTGCTTACTGGGCAGTTTGATAAGCATACTATATACATTTAGCCAGACAGCAGTAGATGTTACACCTCTAGGGCTCATGGCTACCCCTGTTTTAGGTTTTTAGTGTCAGGAATATATTCCCTCCCATGTAACGGACCTCCAGTCCAATTAGAGAGCAGTTGGTTTCCACCATGACAGACATGCCACTGTTGCACCCATTGGCTCATTTGACCTGGCTGGCCAAATATATGGCTTGCAGTGTCCACTGTTGAGCATCTTCGCTGGTGATTTCGCTTTCTTCCATTGAACTGCATGCAGAATGGTTTCTTCCAGCTTTCTGTCAGCTGGTCTACATGGAGGAGGTTATCAGCTCAGTTCCAGCAGGATTTCTCAGTGACCTTGCAGCCCAAGTATATGGAGTCTTCAGCAATAGGGTCTTACCATCTATTCCTGGTGGGAAACCAAGGGCCTCGACAATGGCCTATAATGTTGTGGGGGCATCAGGGACCTCCCTGGCCATCATGTTAACTCTTGTATGTACTGTCCAGTGGTCCACAATCACTTGCGTATGTATTGACCCCTGGTCCATGTTCACTCTCGTATGTACTGATCACTGGTTCATGCCCACTCTTGTATGTACTGACCATTGGTCCATGTTCAGTTTTTTCTTTCTTTCTTTTTTTTTTTTTTTTCAAGGTATGGTCTCACTCTAGCTAGAGCCCAGGCTGGCCTGGAATTCACTCTGTAGTCTCAGGGTGGCCTCGAACTCACAGTGATCCTCCTACCTCTGCCTCCCGAGTGCTGGGAGCACCACACCTGGCCACGTTCATTCTTGTATATACTGACCATAGTGTTCCCCATCTTGGTTTGTCCTTCCCAGGTTAGAACTGTTGACATCAGTTCATACCTGCCCATACATGTTCATACCATGCCTTCCCAGCATATCATTCCCACCTACCCACATGTGCTCACACCATCCATACCTGACTGTAGCACACATGTGCTCACACCACTCACATCCAATCACACCGCTCGTACCTGTCAATGGGTGTTCATACCTGACCACATCTGCCTACACGTGCTCCCACCACCCACATCCAGCCACACTCCTCACACCCGTGTGCATGTGTTCATACCACCCACACCACACCTGAACACCTGCTCACACTCTTATGTGCCCCTCGTCCTGGGTGTGCTTGGTCACTGTGGCCCACCTATCATGCTCTCTGTGCTGGCCTGTTCCTTTTTCTCTCCATGTATATCCATTCACACCAGCTCCTGCTGCCCACACACACCCTTGCCTGTTTGGTCTACCAGTGTCCCGCCCCTCCCTGTGTTCCTGCCCGCCTCTCCTCAGGCTGCCCATGCTGGCATTCCCTCACCTGTGGTCTCTGTGGCCAGGGGGAGCCTGGGGGCCCTGCGGCTGAAGGTGCGTCTTACTGAGGACCAAGTCCTGCCTTCCCGGTACTACCAGCCTCTCATGGAGCTGCTTCTGGAGTCGGTGCAGGCCCCAGATGAGGTGAGTGTGCCCAGCAGGCCCTTGGATCCCTTTA
Organism: Jaculus jaculus; assembly: GCF_020740685.1. Classification (NCBI taxonomy): domain Eukaryota; kingdom Metazoa; phylum Chordata; class Mammalia; order Rodentia; family Dipodidae; genus Jaculus; species Jaculus jaculus. Next base: position 26,481,431 of record NC_059114.1, read on the forward strand.
CCTGGGGGAACCCTAGTGGCTCTCATGTCTGGGGGCCCCAGGTGACCTGTTGGCCCTCCTGTCTCAGGAGGACACCACTAGCCCCCTGGCCGTGCTGGAGGAGCTGACCTATGGAGACTGCCGCCAGGACCTTGCCACCAAGCTGGTGAAGCTCTTCCTCGGCCAGGGCCTGGCAGGGCCGTTTCTGGACTACCTCACACGGCGTGAGGTGGCTCGAACCAGTGAGTCGTCCACGTGGTCCCTCACATCACGTCCCAGCATGGGTCTGCAGGAAGTTCACAGGAGAGATGCCTATGTGTGGGGGTCCCTGCGCTGTGTACCCCACATAGCTGAGAATGCAGTCCCAGCTTCTGGTGCCGGTTTTGCTACTCATGGAGCTGTGTGGCCCCAGGAAGCTCCCTTAAACACTCGGAGCCTCTGTACTGGGAGTGGTACTTTGGATTCTCAGTTTTTTAAAATGGGGGGTGGCAGGGAGGAGAGAGAGAGAGAGAGAATATGAATGGGTGCTTCAAGGCCTCTTGGCAGTGCAAACAAACTCTGGATGTGTGCACCGCTTTGTACACCTGGCTTTGTGTTGGTAGTGGAGGTTTGAGCCTTGGCTGTCAAGCTTTCAATCGCGTGCTTTAACCACTAAGCCATTTCTCCAGCTCCTCTCTCTGCTTGTTTTTTTAAAGATTTATTTTTATTTATTAGGAACAGAGGGGGGGGGAGAGAATGGGCACACCAGGGCCTCTAGCCACTGCAAACGAAATCCAGACGCATGCGCCACCATGTGCATCTGGCTTACATGGGACCAGGAGAACAGAACCTGGGTCCTTAGGCTAAGCAGGCATGCACCTTAACCACTAAGCCATCTCTCCAGCCCCCTCTCTGGTTTTTTGAGGCTAGAAAAGTCATGCTGCTGTCTTCAGTGACTGTGTGTGGGGGGGGGGAGCTAGGCCCAGCCCACTCCATCCCAGCAAACATAAGTCCCTGTCCCCCAGCTGACCCCAACACCCTCTTCCGTTCTAACTCCCTGGCATCCAAGTCCATGGAACAGTTCATGAAGGTGAGTAGTGGAGGCCTGGCAGGGCCAGGGGACAGCTTCCTCCCTCTGTCCACCTGGAGCTCAGAGCCGGCTGGCCTCACACAGCACCGGGTGGCTGAGCAGGGTGCCTGCGGCTGATGCTGGGTCTTAACCGGGTGGCATTCTTGGGCATGGCTGGCCTCGCTCTGAACTCTCCCTGCATGGCCCCTGCCCTAGTCCAGGGTGTTCCCTGCCACCTTCAGCTGCCTCGTGTGGCCCCTGCCCCCAGCTCGTGGGCATGCGCTACCTGCACGAGGTCCTGAAACCAGTGGTCAGCCGTGTCTTTGAGGAGAAGAAGTACATGGAGCTGGATCCCTGCAGGATGGGTCTGGGCCGCACTAGGTGAGTCCCCTGGCTGCCCGTACTGCCCGCCACCTGCCCTGGGGACACGGGGTTAACCTCAAAGCCGTGCACAGGTTCAGGCCCATCATGCTGTGTGATAGCAGTTCTGGACAGGATTGTGAAACTCGGAGCTCCCTGAGTTCAAATCCTGGTTCTGTGACTCCTGTGTCTCAACGACTTTGTCTGAAACTTGGGGTGCAATGGGCAAGGCTGAGGTGATGCAGGCCCAAGGGAAAGGCTCAGATGGAGGCCCTGGGGGAGGCTCAGCTAGAGGCTGCCTGTGGAGGCTAGACTTTAGATCTCTTTGTGAGATTGGTAGGGCTGTGAGTAGGAATCATTCCATACCTCTGTGAGCTCCTCTATTTCTTTCCAGAAACTTCCCTCCTCTAGCAAAGGGGTTTGTTCCCATGGGACTCTATGAACTGGATGTAGGCAATCTCTTGGGGACAGTAGTAGGGACAGGAAAGGATCTTCATATTCCCTGACCAGTCCAGAGGCAGGCCTCAGAGAGGGGTGGCCACCTGCCTAAGGTCATACAGGAAACTACAAAGTGGAACCTTGAACCCAGGATCTGAGCAGAAGCCTAGAATAATCTGTGGATTTTCCAGAGACTCTGGGACTCTATGGCACTGAATGTAGGGACAAGGGTGTTCTAGGCCAAGGAACAGTCACCGTGACAGCTCTGAGATGGAAATGTCCTCTGAGGGCTCCAGCTACCACCAGCAGCATGGTGTGAGCGGAGGCACGGAAGGGCTGGTGGGGGTTGAGGGAACACCCACTGAACTCTGGAACTAAGGGCTCTTCCTGCTCTCCCCAGGAGGATCTCCTTCAAGGGCACACTGTCTGAGGAGCAGGTGCGAGAGACCAGCCTGGGACTGCTGACCGGCTACCTGGGGACCATTGTGGATGCCATTGTGGGCTCTGTGGGGCGCTGTCCTCTCTCCCTGCGCCTGGCCTTCAAGCAGCTTCAGCGGTGCGTGGAGGAGCGCTTCCCTGGGGCAGAGCACCAGGTGGGCCAGGCTCCATGGAGCCAGTGAGGAGGCTGGCATGGGGAGTAGGCCTCTGGGCCAGGGTCACATGCAGATTCAGAACAGAGGTGACAAGGGGACCTGCTGTCCAAATTTGAGCAATGTGTGTCCTGGGAGAGATGAGTCAGTACTACTGCCCAGGCCATGGACCCGAGGGAGTGATGATGATGAGGATGGAGATGATGGTGGTGGTGATGATGGTGGTAGTGGTGATCAAGATAATGGTGGTGATGATGATGGTGGTGATGATGATGACGATGGTGATGATGATGGCAGTGATGATGGTAGTGGTGGTGATGATGATGGTGTTGATAATGATGATGGTGATGGTGGTGATGATGGTGGTGATGATGATGATGGTGATGATGATGGTGATGATAATGGTGATGATGATGGTGATGGTGGTGATGATGATGGTGATGATGGTAGTGGTGATTATGATGATGGTGGTGTTGATGGTGATAGCAATGGTGGTGATGATAATAGTGATGGTGGTGATGATGGTGATGATGATGGTAGTGGTGGTGATGGTGATGATGATGGTGGTGATGGTGATGGTGATGATGATAGTGATGGTGGTGACGATGGTGATGATGATGGTGATTGTGATGATGATGATGATAGTGATGATGATGATAGTGATGTGATGATGGTGGTGATGTTGATGATGGCGGTGGTGGTTATGATGATGATGATGATGGTAGTGATGATGATGATAGTGATGGTGGTGATTATGATGATGGTGAAGGTGATGGTGATGATGGTGATAGCAATGGTGATGATAATAGTGATGGTGGTGATGTTGGTGATGATGGTAGTGATGATGATGATAGTGATGGTGGTGATGGTGGTGATTATGATGATGGTGATAGCGATGGTGATGAGGATAATAGTGATGGTGATGATAAGAGTGATGGTGGCGATGATGGTGATGATGATGTTGGTGGCTGTGGTGATGATGGCACTCACACTATATGCAGCCCATACCTTGGACCAGGTCTTTCTTGTCTTTTTTTCCTTAGCATCTTCACATCCAGTGTCACTCCATTTTACAGAGGGGAAACCAAGGCCCAGAGATTAAGTCACATGGCTAGGAAGGGTTGATGCTGAAATGTCACTGACGCAGGTGACACAGAGCCTGGCACAAAGTGAACACGGCTTGCCTCCACGGAGAGCAGGAAGGCAGGAGGTAGAAGCGTAGCATCTGTGCTTGGCAGGAACCAGGATCCCAGGGTGAGGTGGGAGCCGGTCCTGGCAGGTGCCAGTATTCCCTGTGTGCATACAAAAGGCAGGCGCTCAGCCTGGCGAGGTGCGTGGACAGAGCAGGTGTGGCGATGTGGGGGCTGGGGACTGTGGCAAACCATGACTACCTGTAGCTTGGTTACAGGGCCACTCGGGATATTGTTGCCACACAGAAATGGGGACCCAGTCACACTGCTGCTGCAGAGCTTTTTTTTTTTTTTTTTTTCTCATCCCAAAAAGGAAACCCAGAGCCTTGTGTGTGCTAAGGAAACACCCTACCATTAACTACACCCTCAGCCCTCTCATTTTTAATTTTGAGACAATGCCTTGCTAAATTGACTGGGCTAGACTTGAACATACAATCCTTCTGCCTCCCCTACACAGCTAGAATGACAGCCCTTCACCACCAGGCTCAGCTGAGCTGGGTTTTTGATCATTTGCTTGTTTAAAGCCAATGTTCTAGACTGTATGTGGCACCTCCTATTTTTAGAATTTTGGTACTAATTCACCCAGGCAAGCAGGCAAAGCTACTTTGGAATAGTCATTACACTTTGTGGGTGGACTGGCTCATGAGCTACCAGTGTGAGGCCCTGGTTTAATAAAGTAAAACACATCTTCAGAGGTGGCTGTCATGCAGGGTCTGGTGGTGGCACAGGCCTGACATCCCAGCTGAGGCAGGAGGGATTACAAATTTAAGGCCTGCCTGGGTTACAGACCAGTGACTGTCATTGTCCTGGCACTGAAATGAAATCAGCAAGACTAATTTTTGGTTTTTGTTGGTTTTTTTTTTTGTTTGTTTGTTTTTGAGGTAAGGCTTTATTCTAGCCCAGGCTGACCTGGAATTCATGATATAGTCTCAGGGTGGCCTCGAACTCACAGCAATCCTCCTACCCCTGCCTCCTGAATGTTGGGATTAAAGGCATGTGCCACCATGCCTTGTTAACTCTTTTTCAAAAAAAAATTATTTATTTATTTGAGACAGAGAGAGACAGAAGAAGAGGGAGACAAATAGATAGATGATTGATTGATTGATTGATTGATAGATAGATAGATAGATAGATAGAAGAATGAGAATGAATATGGATGCACCATGACCTCCTGCCACTGTAAACCAACTTCAGATGCATGTATCACATTGTGCATCTGGCTTTAAGTAGGTACTGGGAACTTAAACCTGGGCTGTCAGGCTTTGTAAGCAAATGCCTTTACCACTGAGCCATCTCTAAGCAGTATTCAATGCGGATGCCAGGGCTCAGTTGGTAGAAAGATCCAGAACCTGCTGAGTGTTGGAGATGTCATAGCTCAATTCCTGCAGCCTGGCTGAAAACTTCTGGGCATATGCCTTTTCTTTTGGGCATATGCCTCTTTCTGTACTTCCTGCTTACAGACAGGGAAACTGAGGCCCCGAGAGCTTGAGGTTGGCTCCTCAGACTCCCCCCTCCTCTCTGCTGAAGGCTAAACTCCTCTAATCCTGAGGGTGGCTTCATTTGCATCCCACTCTGCCTGGCTCTCACCTGGGTCTCAGAGGTGTTAAGTGGGACATAGCTGTAGTGGGGAGGTGGAAAGGGAAGCAGGATGCCAGCTTCCCACTTGACCTGGAGAGCCAACATGGAGCCTCCCAGGTGTCCCCTGCTGTCAGCCTCCTAACTGGGCAGGGACCAGGAATTTTCTAGGTCAGAGAGGTGGGGAGCCTGGGACAGTCACTGAGTCATGGGTCTCATTATGGCATTTTTATGTATGTGTACTTTTTATTTGGTGGTTTTAGAAATAGAATTCAGGGCCTTGCACATACTAAGCAAGTGCTTTAGTACTGAGTTATATCCCCTGTTTATTTATTTGCAGTCAGAAAGAGAGAGAGAGAAAGTGAGAGAGAGAAAATGGGTACACCAGGGCCTCTAGCTGCTGTGAATGAATTCCAGATGCATGTGTCACTTTGTGTGTCTGGCTTTACATGGGTATGGGGAATCAAACTTGCATCATTAGGCTTTGGAGGCAACCACCTTAATAGCTGGGCCATCTCTCCAGCCCACACCCCTTCTTTTTACTTTTTATTTTGAGACAGGGTCTCTCTAAGTTGCCCAGGCAGGCCTTGAATTTGTGTTCCCTGTGTATCAGCCTCCTGAGTAGCTGTAGTGACAGGTCTGTGACCTTTAATGGGGACTGGTTGTCAGGAGGTGATGGTTTGGGGCAATTTAGGGCTCTGGCTAGAAAGAGCCCATCCCCTGCAGGGCCCTCATGCCCAGAAGCTGGCACACACAGGGTGAGTATTGTCTCAGGTGTGAATACTGCCCTGAAATAAACACAGGCACACTGTTCTCGGGCTCAATATAGCCCGGCAAATGCAGTGGGTGGTGGGGTGCTGGGGAGTGAAATGCTTCCTGCTCCCTGGATGGAGAGGCCTCTGCAACCCTGCGGGGAGGCCAGCGGGGAACCTGCCCTCTGCCCCCTCTGCCCCATAGAGAGCAGAGGCTGGGGCAAAACGCACGGGGGAGGCATTCTCAAGCCCCTTATTCTTAGCTCACAGCTGAAAAGTGGGGATCCTGCTAGCCACTGCTCAGTCACTTGAGGATTAAATGTGACTGAAGGTTGAATGTGTTGTGTGAGAATTCCATGTGCTCTTGGTGGTTGGTGAGCTGAAGGCCAAGGCAGTGTGGTCAAGAACAAGTTCAATTCCTGCCAATGATAGCCGCGCGGCCTTTGGCAAATGGTCCTGCCCCTCTGCTCCTCATCTGGTCTCCTCTGTATGATGGAGATGTAATATGTCCCAGGGTGAGTTTTAAATACATGATTATATGGGGGAGTCCTGGTCTGTTCTTGCTATCATAGGCCATGCATCTGGAGTTGAGCAATTATTTATGTATTTATAAGAGAGAGAGAGAGAGAAAGAGAAAGAAAGAAAGAGAGAGAATAGGGTATACCAGGGTCTCTTGCCACTGCAAACGAACTCCAAATACATGGGCCACTTTGTGCATCTGGCTTATGTGGGCACTGGGGCATCAAACCCTGGTCATCAAGCTTTATAAGAAAGCTCCTTTAACCCCTGAGCCATCTCTCCAGCCCAGGTTTTTTTTTTTTTTTTAAATTATTTACAGGAGAGAAGGAGGGGGAGAGAGAAAACACCAGGGGAACCAGAGGCCTCTTGCTGCTGCAAATGAGCTCCAGACACATGTGTCACCTTGTATGTCTGGCTTTACATGGGTACTAGGGAATAGGCTTTGCAAGCAAGTGCCTTTAACTGCTGCGCCATCTCCCCAGCCCAGGATCTGGATTTGAATCCTGATTTCCTATGAATCTCTTATGTGACCTTGAACAAGTTACTTGGTCTCTCTATGGTCATGATGATGTGTGCAAGTTTAGTATTTTTATGTATATACTTTTATTTATTTATTTTTCTTTTTGTTTTTCAAGGTAGGGTCTCACTGTAGCCCAGGCTGACCTGGAATTCACTATGGAGTCTCAGGGTGGCCTCAAACTCATGGCAATCCTCCTACCTCTGCCTCCCGAGTGCTGGGATTAAAGGCATGCACCACCACACCTGGCTCTTTTATTTTTATTTATTTATTATTATTTTGTTTTTGTTTTTTGAAGTAGGGTTTCACTCTGGTCCAGGCTGACCTGGAATTCATTATGTAGTCACAGGGTGGCCTTAAACTCATGGTGATCTTCCTACCCCTGCTTCCTAAGTGCTGGGATTAAAGGCATGTGCCACCATACCTGGCTATATTTTTATTTTAGAGAAAGAGAGATAGAGGGAGAGAATTGGTGCACCAGGGCCTCAGCCACTGAAATTGAACTCCAGATGCTTGTGCCACCTAGTGGTCATGTTTGATTTTGTGCTTGCTTCATCTTTTGTGCATCTGGCTTACATGGGATCTGGAGAGTCGAACAAGGGTCCTTAGGCTTTGCAGGCAAGAGCCTTAACCACTAAGACGTCTCTCCAGCCCAAGATTAGTATTGTTACCCACCCCCCCACCAATCCAGGTGGGGAAACTGAGGCTCAGAGGGAAAAGATGATCTCTTTGGCAGGCTAGGCCTGAACAATGCCACTCCTAGTCTTTGCTGCCTCAGTTTCCCCAACTGGGGCATAGGCTTCAGAACTCTCATCCATCATTTTCCGGCAGGACGTGAAGTATCTGGCCACGAGTGGCTTTCTCTTCCTGCGGTTCTTTGCACCTGCCATCCTTACTCCGAAGCTCTTTGACCTCCGGGATCAGCATGCAGACCCCCAAACCAGCCGCTCACTGCTACTGCTTGCCAAGGTGCCAAGGGGCAGGGAGATGTGTGTTTCCATCCAGGTTTTCAGACCTGGGGCAAAGCATGATGGGAATAAGGCTAACCTGGGAGAAGACCCAATAGAAATCCAGTTTTCTTGTGGGGGGGGGTGTGGGTTTTGCATCTACATGCATGTGTGGCCTGTATACGTGTGTGTGTTCACATGTGTGCATGCAGGTGGACGTGGAAGCCTGAGGTCAACATGGGATGTCTTCCTCAGTCAGTCTCCACACTATTTGTTGAGATAGGATCTCTCCCTCGAACCTAGAACTTGCCAGTTCAGCTAGTATAGCTGGGCACTTTCCCCTGGGGGTCCCCATGCCTCTGCTTCCTGAGTGCTGGGATCACAGGCAACCATCTCACCCACTCAGTACTTAGGTGGCACTGGGAGTCTGAACTGAGGCCCTCACACATGTGTGGCAGGTGCTTTACCCAGTGAGCCGCCTCCCCAGCTCGTGTTTGTGTTTTTGGAGACAGAATCCTGCTATGCAGCTGCAGCACACGTGTGCACGCCAGCCCCTCCAGCCAGTGCAAATGAACACTGACCTATGCGCCACCTTGTGCATTTGGCTTATGTGGGTCCTGGGGAATCAAACCTGGCTCCTTTGGCTTTGCAGGCAAGCACCTAGCCTGCACTAAGCCATCTCTCCAGCTCTTGACTTTTTTTTTTAATCATGAAAACTCACTCCTGGGGAGAATGTGTGAATCCAATATAGCAGTCATTTATACCTTAGTATAAATTAGGCCCTCCTTGGCAAAGTGACCAAAACATGAGGCTCTGGCTTAGTCTACATGATGGAATTGGGTGGTCATGATGTGTCTAGACTCAAAGGGAATTTGGGGTGCAGATTCCAAAAGGGAATGGGAGAGGGAGGAACAGATAGTGGCCAAGGTATGTGCTGCCACGAGTCTCCTTTTAAAAAAAAATATTTTTATATTTGACAAAGAGAAATAGGCAGAGAGAGAGAATGAGAGAGAAAGGGAATGGGCATGCCAGGACCTCCAGCCACTGAAAACAAGCTCCAGACACATGCTACCTTGAGCATCTGGCTTAAATGGGTCCTGGGGAATCGAATCTGGGTCCTTTGGCTTCACAGGTTAGCACCTTAACCACTAAGCAATCCCTCCACCCCCCTCCCCTTTTGAGATAGAGTCTTATTCTAGCCCAGGCTGACCTGGAATTCACTATGTAGTCTCAGGCTGTCCTTGAACTCAGTGATCCTCCTACCTCAGCCTCCCGAGTGCTGGGATTAAAGGCGTGTGCCACAACATGGGGCACAAGTCTCCTTTCGCTGAGCTCTGATTTGGGATCCAGGACTTGTGGCCTTTCCTGGTCCGCAGAGAGCCATGGCCACTGCGGTGACCTTGGCTTGGCCTCCCTGCCCCTTTGCTCCAGGCTGTGCAAAGCATTGGGAACCTGGGCCAGCAGCTGGGCCAGGGCAAGGAGCGGTGGATGGCCCCCCTCCATCCTTTCCTGCTGCGGAGCATCGCGCGTGTGAGAGAATTCCTAGAGCAGCTGGTGGATGTGGATGCATGTGAGGGTGAGTTCCTGCGGCCCTGCTGCACCTGGCTGGTCACCACATCAAGAGCACTCAGTCGCCCACCTTCAGCCCACTTCCTGGTTCCTCAGCATGAGAATGTGGGCCTGCTGGTCTGCCAGCCACCTAACATTTAAAGGTTTCTTTTCCTTTTCGTTTTCTTTTTTTTTTTAATTTATGAGACAGAGGGAGGAAAGAGGCAGACAGGAGAGCGAGTAGGGACACACCAGAGCTCTCTGCCACTGCAGACGAGCTCCAGTCACATGCACCACTTTGTACATCTGCCTTTAGGTAGGTAATGGGGAGTCAAACCCTGGCCATCAGGCTTTCAGGCTTTACAGGCATGTGCCTTCAACCACTGAGCCATCTCTCCAGCCCCCTCACATTTTGTAGTAGACAGCTCAAGATGAGTACAGCTCAGACCCATGTGGGTCATCTCTGCCAAGGTGGCAGAGTAACTGGGTTGTGGCGTGGGCTCTGACGGATCTATTAAGGGCCTGCTATGCAACAGGTGCCCTTCTAGGTGCTTGGGATGTAGTGAGGCACACCGCAGACCTTGCTGTCACAGAAGTGCTAGTGGGGACCGCAGGCTGTTAAGCAAGGTGACCAAGCAAAGGTGTGGTGCGTCCGGTAGCTAGAAGTGCTAAGGGGAAGAAAAGAAGAGAGGACTGTCATGGAAGGAGTGGCCATTGGAACTTGCAAGTACGTATGTAGAGTGAACAGGAATGGTTTCCCTTGGTGACATTGGTATCTTGTAAAAAATTATTTATTTATGTGAAAGCAGAGAGAAATAGAGAGAAGAGAGGCAGACAGAGACAACGGCTGCGCCGGGACCTCCAGCCACTGCAAACAAACTCCAGATGCGTGCGCTTCTCTGTGCATCTGGATTCATGTGGGCAATGGGGAATTGAACCAGAGTCGTCAGGCTTCTCAGGCAATCACCTTAGCTGCTGAGCCATTTCTCCAGCCACCCGTCCCCCCATGACCTTGGAATAGAGACCTGAAGGGGGTGTGTGTGAGGGTCCTGGAGAAGTTGTTAGGTGACCTCTTGCTCCCTGACAGGGAAGGCACCAACAGACCATAGAATGACTCATTCAAGTTTAAGTAAAATGGGTTTATTAGGTATCATTCACGAGCAGTCCTAAAGATAGCTGAGTTTTTTGTTTTTAAGTTTATTTATTTGAGGGACAGTGAGAGTGAGAGAGAGAATATGACGTGTCAGGGCCTCCAGCCACTGCAAACGAACTCCAGATGCATGTGCCACCTTGTGCATCTGGCTTACGTGGGTCCTGGGGAATCGAAACCTGGTCCTTTGGCTTCGGAGGCAAACGCCTTAACTGCTAAGCCATCCCTCCAGCCCCAGCTGCGGTTTTGTTGTCACTGTTTTTGTTTTTTTGAGGTAGGGTCTCACTCTATCCCAGGCTGATCTGGAATTCACTCTGTAGTCCCAGGCTGTCCTGGAACTCACAGTGATCCTCCTCCCTCTGCCTCCTGAGTGCTGGGATTAAAGGTGTGTGCCACCACGCCCAGGACAGTGACCCTCCCGCTGCTGTCCACGGAGCCCCTCTAGTGCTGGCCCCACGTCTACAAGAGTCCATGCATCGCCACCCAGCGTCAAGGTGGCAGAGGCTGCCACCGTCTCAGACAGCCTGGGTTCCGGGCCGCGTGTGCTCAGTCTTTGGTCTTTGCCCTTATTGGGGATTCTGCTGTTTAACCGTGGGAAGGGCATCTTGTTTGGCCACAGTCTGGCACTTAGAACAGCTGGATGACATCTTGCTGTTAGACAGTTACTCCGGCTAGCGTGGCCCCGGCGGGAGCAGCCCCGGCAAAGCCACGGGGGTAAGAACAGAAAGAGGCAGCGAGCGCTGCCAGTGAGCGGTGGGGCGGGCAGCCAAGGAGAGGTGAGCTCAGAGAGGCGGGAGGCGTGAACGAAAGCGGTGGGAATGGCTTCGGGTTGTTTTTTGTTTGTTTGTTTTTGGAGTAGAAGGGTGCTCTGGAACAGTTTTTTTTTTCTTTTTTCTTTTTCTTTTTCTTTTGTTAGAGAGAGAGAGGGAGAGGTATGAGAGAGAGAGAGAGAGAGAGAATTGGCGTGCCAGGGTCTCAGCCACAGCAGTTGAACTCCAGACACTTGCACCGCCTAGTGGGCATGTGCAACCTTGTGCTTGCCTCACCCTTGTACGGCTGGCTTAGGTGGGGTCTGGAGAATAGAACATGGGTCCTTAGGCTTCACAGGGGAGCCCCTTAACTGCTAAGCCATCTCTCCAGCCCCCTGGGACGGCTTTTGAAGCAGAGACTCGGGGGTTACAAGTGAAGCACTGTCATAGCTTCAGCATTGCGGGGATGAACCTCCAAACCAGGCACAGGTTATGGGAGGAAGGGGTTCACTGAAGCTTACAGATCCAGAGGAAGTTGCACAATGGTAGAAGACACTGGCCTTTCGCAGGTCCACAGAGAGAGATACTGCCCCCAGCAGGCACACTCCAGGAACCCCAGGCAGAGCTCCAGCGCTCTGCATACCTTTAGACTAGAATTCAGATCCACCCCCAAACACAACTTAAGGCTGGAGCCTAGGATCTGCCACAGTGACATCTCATCCAGCCAGGCAGCTGGAAATCTAAGAAGCTTTAATAAAACCAAATCTATTGGGGGACATCCATTCAAACTACCACAAGCACCTGGGCTGGGACATAGCTGGTCAGTCCTGAATGAAGTCTCTGGGGTTGGAGAGGGACCACAGGGCTTTCCCGCCTTCCTCCCTCTTTTCCTCCATCCTTCCCCTCTCCTCCCCCTGCCCACCCCGCCTCCTCCAGTGGCTTTGGTACCCATGGAGGTGTGGAGTGGCAAGTCATGGCGTTTGTTCTGCTCCTGGAGGAATAGAGAACCCAAGCCCATGCACAGAGGCCCTCACCTCCCTTCTCCATTTGCCAGAGGCTGGCGGCCCATCCCGGGCCTTGGTCCCGCCCTCCGTGATTGTTCGAGAAGGCCTTATGCTCAAGCGCAAGGAGGAGCCTGCCAGCCTGGCCACACGCTTCGCCTTCAAGAAGCGCTATTTCCGGCTCAGCGGGGAGAGCCTGTCCTACTCCAAGAGTCCTGAGTGGCAGGTAGGGCCCTGACCTCGACAGGGTGGCGTGTGTGTGTGTGTGTGTGTGTGTGTGTGTGTGTGTGTGTTTCCAGGGAACCTAGGGGGGAAGAGACCAAGTGTGGGGAGGTGACAGGGCAGGGTTCCAAACTCTTGGCTGGTTCCCAGCTTGGGGCCAGTGTGGCCCACGATGGGGACAGCACTGTCCTACACACAGAGGCCACTAAGCCCTTGAGCAGGCGCACATTCTGTGGCCAGACATTCTACCTCCCTAGGTGTGAACACACGCAGGATGCAGACGCTCAGGTTGGTACCGAGTGTCATAGACTTGTAGGCATAGTCATACATGTGTCGTGATGGGCTGGAAGAGGGGCCGGAGAGGTGGCTTAATGGCTAAGGCACTTTGGTCTGTAAGGCCAAAGGACCCAGATTCGATTCTCCACCTAAAGCCGGATGCACAAGGGGGTGCACGCGTCTGGAGTTCATTTGCAGCGGCTGGAGGCCCTGGTGCACCTATTCGCTCTCAAATAAATAAATGAATAAAATAAGGCTGGAAGAGCCTGACCCAGCAGTATGCATGCACATCGGGCACTCACTCCCTCAGACATAAGCGTGTCTTGTGTGCCGGTACCGCCCTAGGCAGGTGACAACACAGTCACCAAGGGGCTGGATGGCTTTCCCTGGGATTGGGACCATCCATCTCTGGGGCTGGGCAGCCACTGCCTGCCTTTCCATTGGGAGAATGTGGATTTTATGTTAGCTGGGTGACCTCGGCATGGCTGTGTATCTTCGTGCCTCAGCTCCCTCCTTTGCAAATTGGTGAGAGCAAAACAGACCTGCTTCGGAAGTTGAAGTTGGCGGTGGTGACTAACAGACGTCAAGTTCTGAGCGCCACATCCGGGCGCCACATGTGCGGCAGCTGGGTGACCATGACAATGGACACTGAGGCCCAGAGATGTAGAGTCACTCAGAGACTGGTGAGGGAGGGCCACGGTGCAAGAGCATGGCTGGGGACATGCCACCCGATGCCCTATCCAGAGGGAAGCTGTCCCCAGTTGCCCACAGAGCACACCTTGTCCCCAGGTTCACTCCTCTATCCCGGTGTCGCACATCCGTGCTGTGGAGCGCGTGGACGAGGGCGCTTTCCAGCTGCCCCACGTCATGCAGGTGGTGACGCAGGATGACACGGGGGCTCTGCACACCACCTACCTCCAGTGTAAGGTGAGGCTGCGTCACCATAGGGGGCACAGGGCAGCTCTCGAGCCCTGCTCTGCCCTCTGACTGCTTCCACCTCTGCTAGAACGTGAACGACCTCAACCAGTGGCTGTCGGCCCTGCGCAAAGCCAGCGCCCCCAACCAGGACAAACTGACCTCCTGCCACCCTGGTGCCTTCCGCGGTGGGCGCTGGACCTGCTGCCACCAGGCAGAGCGCTCAGGTGAGGGCGGGGGTCTGACTGCAGGCCGCGCCCTGCCCATCTGCCAATCAGCAGTCTCCCATCTCCACCCGAGTGGGCTGTGTGGCCTCGGGCAAGTGACTTAGCCTCCCCGTGCTGGCCTCCTGGACTGTAAAATGGAGTTGAGGGTAGCTCTTACCTCCTAGGTGAGTTGATATATACAAAGCTTCGGACGCCTGGCATGTGTTGATAACTCAGGTAGTTTTCGAGGTTCCCGCTCCACACCATGCTGGCTGTGCAGGGCACGCAGGCCCCCTGAACTTGCCGTCAGGGAAGGTTCTATGACAACGACATCTGGGATGATGGTAATGAAGGGCTGTTAGGATGTTTCTGGGGTTGGCCTGGCGTGGTGGCGCACACCTTTAATCCTAGCACTTGGGAGGCAGAGGTAGAACTACCCTGAGTTCGAGGCCAGCCTGGGACTACAGAGAGAGTGCCATGTCATTCTTGGGGGAAGAAAGGTTGGAAAAAAAAAAGATGGGGAAATGGATTAGTGATTAAGGTGCTTGCCTGCGAAGCCTAAGGACCCAGGTTTGATTCCCTAGTACCCACATAAGGCAGATGCACATGGTGGTGCATGCATCTGGAGTCTGTAGTGCCTAGAAGCCCTGGTGCGCCCATTCTCTCCCTCTTTCTCTCTCTCAAATAAGTAAATAAACTATTTAAAAACAAAAGAAGTGCTCCACCCTCCAGCACCCAGACATTCTAACAGTGTCACCAGTGCCAAGGAGTTTTGAGGAATTGAAGAATGCTTGTGACTCATCCCCAGAGTGGGGACCAACAGGGTCTTCCCGAAGGAAGCTGATAACAGGCAAGGGTGTGGCAGGCAGGGATCAGCTAAGCAGAGGCATGTGGGTTCATGGAACTGAACCCGGATGCTAGGGAGGCCAAGCCTAGAGCCCCTGGAACAGCAGTGGGGCTGCACCAGAGCAGAGGTTGGGAGCTGAGAGAGGAGGCCTCTGCTGATGCCCTGGCATGGCAAGAAAGGCTTGACTGAGCAGAGGAAAGAGTGGATTGAGTAGAGACTGGTTCAGCGGAAGGAGGGCATGGTGACAGCTGGTATGGCGTGGTGGGGGGGGGTCTTGCTTGGGACAGTGGATTTTCTGAGGTACTGCGTCCCTTCAGCTGAAGGCTGCAGCCGCACACACTCCGCCGTCACCCTGGGGGACTGGAGTGACCCACTGGATCCTGATGGAGAGGTCCAGATGGTATACCGCCAGCTGCTGCTAGGACGGGATCAGCTCAGGTGAGCATCTCCCAGCCTGCCCCTCTGTGGTCTCCTGTCGCTTTGGGAGCAGTGCTGGGGACAGAATCCAGGGCCAAGTGCTGTCCGCTGGAGCTCCAGTCCAGCCCTGGGCGCCCAAGCTTTATCATGTTAACCAAGCTTCACAAGGCATGTGGGGCCCATGAATCCTGGGTGTCAAAGCTTGGGGCGCGTCTTTGGACAAATTCTTAAGGCAAAACTGGGCCACAGGAGCTTCCGAACTGGGCTCGGGGTCACAGGCATTGTTCATGTAAATATTGGCTCCAGAGTTTCTCCATAGCCTTGGGGACATCCCTTCCCCTCCCTGGCCTGAGGCTTTTTGTTATTTGGTGGCAAGAGATTTGTCCCGATTCACTCTAGAGTGGGCCATGCTCTGGAGGGCTGACCTGCCTGTACTCAGATTCTAGGGCTAGTCTCTGGCTGGCTGTGTGACCTTCAGCGAGTGACTTCACTTCTCTGAACCTCAGACTCCTCACTCAGTAAGGCAGATAATAATGGCACCAGCCTCGTGGAGCTGTTTACTAAGGATCCCAGGCTAATCCAGAGCTTGTCACACACAGTCATGATTATATCTTGCTCCGTGACCTTAGGCAACTTGCTTTATCTCTCTGGGTCTCCGTGGTGTATATATAAGCTGGCTGTGATCGTTCATTGGCTTCACGTATGGCTTAGCCGGCTGTCTGGCACTCTAGCAGTGTTTGTAACGACCACTGAAAAACTGCCATTCCTCCTGCAAGCAGCAGGGGGAGAACTTCTGTGTGGGATGCAGACCCGGGAACCAGACCAGCCTTGTCTTTTTCCCTCTCAATTTCTAGGATGAAATTCCTGGATGATTCCAGCCTAGACACAGCTCCAGAGCTAGATGCCAGGGAGGACTCCAGCACTGCTGACGGTATGTGCAAGGGCTCCCTCCCTTGCCCCTTGTGGACACGGTCCCCATCTCGCTTGGCACACCCTCCCACCCACCCCTTACTCCAATCTATCTGGGTCCCAAGGTTGGCACATTTGGGATTTTCAGAAAGCCATTGGGCTTCATGATGTCAGCCACGCTGAGTCTCCCATGTCCCTGTCTCTGTCCCAGGGTCCTGCCCCGAGGTCCTGACCCGGCAAAGAGCAGCTGCGGCCCACCTGCTACAGGTGCTTGAAGACCTGCATCAAGCCCACGAGGAGTTCCAGCAGCAGGGACAAGTGGCCCCCTAGGGTGCTGAGGAGTGGGGAGAGCCTGACTCAGACAAGGAGCCATGGGGCCCTCGCCAGTGACCCCTGACCTGGGAGTCTTCCTCCTGTCCGTGCCTCAGTGTACTTATGGCTTGGACACTCCCAGAGAAAGACTGGTCCTGTGTGACCACATCCAGCCACGGCATGGGGGTCTTCAGCAGGGCTCAGCCTTGCCCTGAACACTCTGCACGGACTCCTCTGAGCCAGGCGTCCTAGCTTCCCTGGACACACCTCTTTCAATACCCACAGAGCCAGCCTTGCCCGGAGCTGCTGGATACAGCTGTCCTTGAAATCCCTATGGCCAGGCAGTCTGGTGTCCCGGAGAGGCACTATATACAGGCTTATCTACAGCACCTGTCTTCGGGTCTGTGAGTCCCTGTGACCTCGCGGATATTTCTGTACCCAACCCTTGGCAGAAGGTCCCAAACCAGAGCTGAGAAAACTCAGGAAGAATAGGTTGGGAGCCCAGTGTGTTAGATTGGAACCCTTGAAGCCTGATATAGGCTCTTTCTCCCCTTTAAGCCTGTTTCCCTGTATAAAACAAGGAGCAAGTGTGCCTTGCTGTGTGGTTTTCAAATTGTATGCCATGGAGGCAGCATGTGGCTGGGGTGGGGGAGGATGAGGAGAGGGTTCCCAGGCCCCACCCTGCCACAGAATTAGTCTGAGGGCTTGTGAAGTACCAGGCTGACTAAAATCCAGGTTCACAATGTGCTACATTAGGGTTTGGGGTGCGCTGTGAGGAAGCCATGGAGTATGAAACGTTTGGTAACACCTGACTGACAGAACGGGGAGCACCTGCAAGAATTCGTTTCCGGATTTGTGCAAGAGAGGGTAGGATAGAACTCCAGTCCATTTCCCCACGATCAAGTGCATCAGGGAAGACGCAGTGCTATCCCGCAAGTGGTCAGCAGGGGGCGCGCGGAGCTGCAGCATTCCCACAGCCACAGGGCACCCAGGCGCTGCAGAGGCTCAGGTTTAAGGCTTGTGGTTCTGGGCTCAGCTGGGTTTTTCCCTAGGCGGAACCTGGAAGAGCGGCAGAGCCGGTCTCTGCTCTTCCAGGGCTGGGATCTGGCCTCTGAGGCCTCAGAGGGCTGCTACCGTGTCACAGCTCCTGCGTCCCTTCCGGGAAATTTTCTTTCTCCCCACTTTCCACCGTGTCAAGGAGCTGATATGTGCACTGAGCTTTTAAAAGAAAGGTGGCCACTGTCTCCTCTGCATCCTTGGGCACTAGGAGAGTCTGACTTGCCCCCCACTTTTCCCCAGATATTATCTCTGCTCTACGAGCCGCCCAAGGCAATGGCCCCGAGGTTGCCCCGCCATGACTTCCCAGTGTTCCCCAGTACCATGGTCACCCAGCTTTGTCTTGGCAGGAAAAAAATCTGGTGAGGAGGAGAAAGAGCGTTTATTTCTCCACCCACAGTGGGACTGGTAGGTTTTCAAAAGAGCAATCGCTGACGTCCCTTTAAATCCTGGCTGACTTCCACGATGACAGCCAATCCTCAGGGGCGGAGCTGGTGAGTTGCCAGGGCAACAAGCCCTTGGTTGGCCAGAGACATCAGCCACCTACTGCCCACTCCCAGGGAGATGAAAGTTAACACTTTGCTGTCCACTCTCCCTTTCCAGCAGGATGGCTCGCCCGAGGCCTCCTCTCATTCCTTAGGCCAGAAGCTATACAGCCTTTAGGTCTCAAGGTCAGGTGTGGTTTGATGGAGCGGAGGGGCAGGGAGGAGAGAACAACAGCTTTGCAATAGACAGAGGTCTGGAGATGGGGACAGGAGGGGGAGGTTGGGGTCCTAGGAGGACAAAGACACAAACAAGCACAAAGTAAGATAGCCTCATCCCCAGTGGCCTGCGTAAAGCTACTCAGTAATCAGGTTTGCACTCCATGGGGCTCGCAGTGCCCAGTGGACAGGTGGCTGAGTTGACATGGGGAGTAGAGGGTGAGGCATGGGGGGCAGACTGAGCTCCCCAAGTCCCTGTCCCTTGGGAGCCACACAGATGCCCCCCCCCACCACCACAGTGCTTGACCCAAATCCTACAAGTGGACAAGCCTGTCTGAATGCGATGGAGACACGGATGGGGCCCACAGGGGAGTTGTGGGGGTCTCTCTGTGTGTCTTCTCCCCCAGGTGGGAGAGAAAATAGAGGCACGTGGGTGTACGTGCGTGCATGTGTTCAACAGGACACGTGTGTGTGAGAGGCAGGCGCTGTCTTTTCTGCAGGAGATCACCATGCTTTCCTCTCTATATGGTCCTCTTAGGGAGCTGTGGGTCAGAGCTGGCTGGCCTGGTAATTCTCCCATCATCCCAACAGTGACCAGTAGGTCCTCTCTAGCTTCAGGCTCCTTCTGCCTGGCAGAGGGAGATGTGGGCCGGACCAGGGACAAAGCAGGAGGGTAGGTGGGCAGCTCAGGCCTTGGCTGAGGCCTCAGATACGCCCTGCGCCGTGAGCTCAGCCAGCACATTGTCTAGGTAACTGGCATCCGGGTAGCCGTGGCCTGTAAGGTTGGAACCGAACTCCGTCTTGTGGTGGATTTCGTTCCACACCACGGTGTCCGACTCGCCCGTAGTGTTGGATGTGCCAATGGTAAAGATGAGTCTGCGCTCCCAGGCTGCGATGAGTAGCCTCAGCACCTGCAGGAAGGGAGGCTAGAGGTCAGGGTGATGGGCAGTCCCAGACCATCTGACCTCCTCCACTACTGTCCACTACAGAAACTCTGTCCAAGCTTTCAGTCTGGCATAGAGGAATGTTTCAAACTGGGGGTCCTTGGCAGTAAGGATGTAGCTTGGACTCCACTCTTGTACTGGACCCCAAACTTGTATTAAATAGTCACTTTGGGAATTAGTTATCATGTTTAAAATCCTGAAGACATCACGAGAATGGAAGCTTCTAGCTTCTTTTGTACAATGATAAGTAAAATCAGGCACCCCCAGTAAGGTGGTGAAGGACAGCCTGCCTGGATTCAAATCCTAGTTCTGGCCCTGCTTGGTGGCGCACACCTTTAATCCCAGCACTTTAATCCCAGGGCAGAGGTGGAAGGATCGCCGTGAGTTCGAGACCACCCTGAGACTACCTAGTGAATTCCAGATCAACCTACACTAGAGTGAGATCCTACCTCAAAAAACCAAAAAGAGAGCCGGGCGTGGTGGCCCACGCCTTTAATCCCAGCACTTGGGAGGCAGAGGTAGGAGGATCGCCGAGAGTTCGAGGCCACCCTGAGACTACATAGTGAATTCCAGGTCAGCCTGAGCCAGAGTGAGACCCTACCTCGAAAAACCAAAAAAAAAAAACAAAAAAACAAAAAAGACGGGCTGGAGGGTTGGCTTAGCAGTTAAGCGCGTGCCTGTGAAGCGTAAGGACCCCAGTTCGAGGCTCGATTCTCCAGGACCCACATTAGCCAGATGCACAAAGGGGTGCATGCATCTGGAGTTCGTATGCAGTGACAGGAGGCCCTGGCGGCCCCAATCTCTCTCTCTCTCTCCCTCTTTCTCTGTCTGTTGCTCTCAAATAAATAAATTAAAAAAAAACAAAAACAAAAAGACAAACAAAATTCCTACTTTCATCATTTAGTCACCAGGTGACCATGGGCAAGTTATTTGCCCTTTCCAAAACTTCATTTCTTTACTTGGAAGATGGGTGAAGACCTAGCGAAGGAGAAGCATATGTGAAAGACGTGGGCGTGGGCTGTGTTGCTTGGCGAGCTGGCCTGGCAAGGAATGAGAACAGGGATTGTGGACAGAGGAGACAGGAGGCCCTGGTGACAGTGGTTGGGGCTCTGCCCTTGGGCCTCAGCGGACACCCACCTTCCGGCCCTTCTCATTGTTGGGCAGATAGCAGTGACGCGGGAAGCCTCTGGCGGTGAACTTCTTGCCTGGGTTGGGATGCTCTGGGCCCTGTAGGGAGGACAGCAGGGGCCTTAGACCGCAGACAAGGTGGCAGCTCCAGAGACTCCAGAGGAGTTGGGGTGGCAGCCAGCGCAGCTCACCTGAATGCCCGTGGGGATGTCGTAGACAATTCGGATAGTCTGGGTGTCCGCGAAGCCTGGCAGCGAGTGTGGGATAAGGTGGAACTCCATCTTCCCCGGTGGCTGCGTGCCAGTCTTCTCCCCATAGATGGCCTTGCAGGTGGGGCACTGAAGGCTGCCATCCTGAGGAGGGCGTGGCCAGAGGTGAGTTCCCCCTGCCCAGGTCCTGCCCGGTCCACTGCCTGTTCCCCAACCGCTGCCCGTCAGCCCACCTTGTTGCCATTGGAATACATGGCCACGAGGCACAGCAGGTGGTACATGTGGCCACAGCGTCCCAGGCGGCCCACGAGTTCGGGCCGCACGCCCTTGTGCCGGAGCACGCCTTCGTAGCCCGATGCTGTGACCAGCCGCTCCATGCAGATGGTGCAGTCCTGGAGGGCCACAGGGGGAGGCTGAGGGCAGGGAGCAGGGGGACCTTCACAGCACCCCTCCCCACCCTGCGCGTGGATTCAAGGCTTAAATACCAAAGCCAAACTTTAGGACACTTGAGTGGAGAGTCGGCGGTGGTTGGACGCTCTTGGTGTGCAAACCCAACCAAAGGACGGGGCTCCTCAGGGCTGATGTAAGCCACGTGCAAGTTGCGAAAGTGTCTGTCATCCCAGTGCGACTCGGGCAATGGGAGGCAGAGTCGGGACATCCACCAGCTCACGGGCCAGCTGAGTGTCAAACAACTAAAGAGACGGTGTCTCAAACTGGGTGGAAGGCAAGGACCAACACCCAGAGGTTGTCTTCTGACCTCCACACGAGTGTGCCACGCAAATGTGTGCCCCCCAACACAATAAACAAACAAAATCACTTAGTGGAAACGACAGGAAGCTCCATCATGCAGAATGGTAGAGCTGAGTATTAAATTTAAGTCTTTTCCTCCAAAGCCGGACACACAAAGTGAAGAGGCCAGGCCAGGATGCGAGGCCGGCCCAGGGCTTGGGAGATCTTAGGCTTGGGGTTCTGAGGGTGGACCCCCCGCAAGGCTCACCTCATCAGGTGGGTTTTTCACCTTCTGCAGGTACCTTCGGACCACGTCTTCCGGGTTCTTACCTGCAGGAGACACGGGAGGGCCTGGCTCAGGAGGGAGTCGGGTGAAGACGGGCTGGGGTGCCAGATGTAGGGTCGGCGGAGTGTCGGGGAGCAAGGGCGTGCCAGGCAAGCGGCTCAGGACAGGCAGAGAGAAGGGGCATCCCCCCACCCCCGCGCTAAGAGCGGTCTGAGGTTCCGGGTACCCGGGTCATGCAAGGCCTACTTTTCTTCAGGTGTCTCTTTTTGGTCTTGCGGCACACGCCGGGCACGCCGGGCACGGGCTTCACGTCGCTCTTGCTCACGGGCGGCGGGTGCAGGATGGGCCTGGGGGCGCGCGTCAGGCACACGGGCAGCCCCGCGGCGCACAGCAGGATCCCGGTCATCCCTGGAAGCCGGCGTCGGTGAGGCGGGGCCCCCCACCCTTGGCCACGCCCACCACCCACACACCCTCTTGCCATTGGTGGACGAATGCCACGGGCAGATGCCACAGAGGACAGAGGGTGGGCCGCCACTGCAAGCCCCGCCCACCCAGCCGCTAGGAGTCGGGCTGCCCCTCCCACCCGCGGGCAGGTGGGCGGGGCCGCGGGCAGGTGGGCGGGACCCCTCACCTGCCAGAGCCGGGTGGACCGGGCCAGTACCGTTCAAGTTCTTCACTGGAAGTGCGGGGACCCTGTGGGGATGAGGGAAGAAGCCGCGACTGGACTCCAGTCCCCACCCTTCGTCCAAGGGTCCTGGCTTGCCTCGGCCTCTGCCGTCCACCCTGCACATCCCCTCTGCTCTGTCATCCAGAAGGCCACCCAGAAACCTCCTTGTGCCCGGCGGGCTCAGGCGACGCTAGTGGGTGTGTCCCAGGACCCACGCTCTCCATCCCACGTGCCACAGACAGCACGTGCCCCCGTCCCTCCTCCCTCCAGTGCCTGAAACCTGACACCCAACTGTCAGCGAAGGCCATCTCTCCAGGTGTCCTACACAGCCAATTCCTAAAACGCTCTGGCAAAGAAGAATCTAGGGAAAGAAAGCCCGGAAACCCTCCACTATCCCTCTGGGAGATCCTCAACAGGTCCGAGCGCATTACCACGTATCACACAGGTACCTCTGATAAATCCTGCGCGGAACACGATTAGCCGGAATAAATTCAGGTTTTCCTCAGCCATTTGATAACAAACCTTTCTCTTTTTTGTAATATACACTGACGTCAACTTCTACGACTAAAGCATTGTCCCCTCTTCAAACGAGGGGCCCTTGGGGTAAAGAATCCCTTCTTTCCCTGTCAATCACAGCTGCTTTTGTTTCTCAGTTGGCCACTGCTCAGCTGGGGTACACACATTATGACCTCCGTCGTGAGCCTATCTCCTCACCTGCAGAATGGGGACCATGTGGGACCTCTTTTCTTTTCTTCTCTTTTTTGGTTTTTCGAGGTAGGGTCTCGCTGTAGCCCAGGCTGATCTGGAATTCACTATGTATTCTCAGGGTGGCCTCAAATTCAAGGCCATCCTCCTATCTCTCTGCCTTCTGAGTGCTGAAATTAAAGGTGTGCCCCACCACACCCAGCTGGGGCCTCCTTTTTGCTTACTACGTGGAGCACAATTCCTAATAGTTAAGAAAGACACCAAAGCATCATCACCAGCACTATCTTCATCACTATTATCATCGTCACTTTCATTATCACCACTACCATCATCACCACCACCATCACCACCACCACCGTCATCATCACCATCATTATCATCACCATCATCACCATCACCACCACCATCATTATTGTCACTAGCACCTTCATCATCATAATCACCATCATTATCACCACCACCACCATCATCATTATTGTCACTTTCATCACCATCACTAGCATCCCCGAGCTAAGCAATTTTACTGCTCTGCTCAGCCACGCTGAATCTTCTCTCCATGTTGTAGAAGAAACCAGAGCCGCATTGCAGGAACAACCTTGAAAAGCCCCCATTTCTGTAGCCCTCGGTTTTCTCTTTGTAAGGGGCATGGCACCTCACAGGCAGGACTACTGGGAAGACTGAAACATGGAGTTCCTGAATTGTCATGGCATTGACATTGTGTATGCAAGGCAATGGTGCCCTTCTGTTACTGCTGGGTTTAAAGATGCCCCACATGACTGGAGAGAAGGATCAGTGGCTAAAGATTCTGGCTTGTAGCCAGGCGTGGTGGCACGCCTTTAATCCCAGCACTCGGGAGACAGAGGCAGGAGGATTACTGTGAGTTCAAGGCTAGCCTGAGACTACAGAGTGAATTCCAGGTCAGCCTGGGCTAGAGTGAAACCCTGCCTTGATTCCCCCCACAAAAATGATTCTTGCTTGTAAAGCCTAATGACCCAGGTTCAATTCCCCAGTACCCACTTGAAGCCAGATTCACAAAATAGCGCATGTGTCTGGAATTCATTTGCAGTGACAGGACACCTCTTTCTCTTCCAATAAGCAAATAAATAAATATTTTTTAAAAAAATAGGGATTGCTGTGAGTTTGAGGCTAGCTTGAGACTACATAGTGAATTCCAAGTCAGCCTGGGCTAGAGTGAGACCCTACCTCTAAAAACAACAACAAACAACAAGTTAAAAAACAATGCCCCACATGGGTGCAAGGGGACAGTACAGTGACAAGTGCAGAAGGAGCTGCCTGACTACCTGTCCCAGGCAGGCAGAGGCCTATAGTGTCAGGAAGAGACCCAGACGTAGTGTGCACACAGTCCTGAGGAACCCTGGGCACGCACAATCCCATAGACACACATACACACAGAGACCACGCAAACACGCCAGCAGCAGCGCCCCGCACGTGTACACATACATGCAGGGGACATTGTAGGGGACATATGCACATACACGCCAGGGAACCCCTTCCTTACACACGTGCGAACAGACATACACACAGATGTTCCAGGGCCAGGTGTAGTGGCACACATCTGTGATCGCAGCACTTGGGCGGCTGAGGCAGAAAGATGGAGGTTGGAGGCTAGCTGGGGCTATAGAACAAGGCCTGCCTCCCGAAGGGACACCCTCAGGGGAGACCTCCCTTTTTCCAGGAAACTCTCACACTGTAGCAGGACGCTGCAGGACAGGAGCCAGCTCTGCAGATCACTACAGCCCCCCTGGGCACAGTGTGGAAGCGCACATGGTGATGCTGGGGAGCTGTTCAGCCATGGGCACTGGCAGCTACTTTTTACAGCTTGCAAGGGAACTTGTGACTACGCTTGGGGACACACAGGTACACTAGTTCCCATTGCACATGAGGCCACACTTATCCTGCCTCACACCACACCTGGGGGCCTGAACACACACTCTCTCCCATACCACGCACACAGGCAGGAGATTGGTGCTTTGCAAACACACGCCAATGCGCACTAGCACGTGCATAAGGTCACGACCCATGGTCCAAGCATACCTTATGCCCTCTGAGGGCCATGCAGGGCATTGGGGGCCACACCTGGAAGGGGGCTGGGGCCCCGAGCCCCCAAACACTAGTCCCAAGGGAGGTGAGATGGAAGGACAGCTGCCCTAAGGGACGCAGTCAGTGGAGGAAGGATGAAAGTACTGTGCCTCAGTTTCCCCACCTGCAACAGGGGAGTCTTGTGAGTTTCTCTACTTGTGTAGCATGACGGGACCCAAAGTGGGAGGGGCTAAGCATGGATCTGACTCACCCAAAGCCCAGGCTACCTGGAGGGCCATCACCACCCTAATGTGGCTCCTCCTACTTTATGGGACAGCCTAGAGGCGTTTACTATTTTCTGTAGTCTTTCCCCCTTCCTACCTCTAAACACCACTTGGGGGGCACCCTAGTTGAGGACCTGAACTTATCCACACCTCTCCATCTTCCCTTCCTTCCTTTCTGCCTCATGAGAAGAAAACTTCTCTTTCTCTTCAGGGCTATGTGTAACACAGTTGGGAAGAAAACTTGTTCTCACACACACCACATCCATTTGTCGCTTCTGCCAATCAAGACAGCCGGTTTGCTACCTTCGGTCTATATGATGCCCTGGTCGTGCTGAACCTTTGGTCTGGAAGCTGGGCAGGGGGACCCCAAGAAAAGGGGTGAATGAAATCTCTCACGGTCACCTTCACATTTTTAGGAACTGCTTGAAAACCACAGTTCGGCCTTGTAAAAGTCAGCCTGCTTCCTAGGAGGAGGATTGTGGCTGGCATGATGGTGGAGCTGGTTCTGTAGACCCAGTGGTGGGGTAGGGGACAGTCCCGAGGTGGCACACAACTTCTGGTAGTCTGCTGGCTGCCTACGAGAATGCTGGGTAGCAGAGTTCCCATGCCTCTGAGCGTGGGAGCCACTGGGTCCTTTTTGATGTGGGATCTACTGTTTCCTCCGAAGCAGTCAGAACATCTCTCAGGACACACACTGTGGCCTTGGGCCTCCCAGGAGGGTGGGGCCTAGCCTTCACTTCTGCCTCACTTTCTTGGGGTCCCTGCCTGGCAGAGGGTCTGAGGACCCCTTGAAACTGCTCTGACCAGAAGCCAGTCTGGTTTCTCCAGTGTGGAGCTGCATCCGGGTTCCTTTCTCAGTCCTGTCGTGATCTCTGCCTGCTCTGCCTCTTTCTCTGTCGCTCTCAAATAAATAAATAAATAAATAAATAAATAAATAAATAAATAAAGGTTTTATTTATTTATTTACTTGAGAGAGAGAGAGGCAGATATATAGAGAATGGGCATAATAGGGCCTCCAGCTGCTGCAAACGCACTTCAACTGCACATGCCACCTTGTGCCATCTTACGTGGGTCCTGGAGAATCAAACCTGTGTCCTTTGGCTTTGTAGGCAAGCACCTTAACTGCTAAGCCATCTCTGCAGCCCACATATCTATCTCTTTTTTAGCTTTTAAAAATATTGTATTTATTTATGTATTTGAGAGAGAGAAAGAAAGAAAGAGGGAAAGAAAGGGGCAGATAGAGAGAATGGGTGCACCAGGGCCACTAACCACTGCAAACGAACTCCAGACGTATGCACCACCTTGTGCATCTGGCTTATGTGGTACTGGGGAATCAAGCCTGGGTCCTTAGGCTTTGCAGGCAAGTAACTGCTATGCCATTTCTTCAGCCCTTCCATATCTGTCTTGCACCCTGACGTGACTCAGGTCTGCTTCATGTCACCTTATCAGAGACCTCTTCCTGCCCCTTTGTGCAGAGGTCCTGGCTTCATCACCTTGTTCACCGTTGTTTTCATAGCATTAACACGGATGTAGTAAAGTCTTTAAGCATGGCCAAGGTCCTGTGCCATCTGCCTGTTCCTGACTGTGGGCTCATCTTCTACCCTCCATACCTGGTCCTTCAGACTGCTCACATGTGAGTCCAGTCCCCTTCAAGGCCCCTCCACTTTTTGCACCATTCACTCCCCCACCCCCAGTTCCTGAACTAAGTCTGCTGAAATGATGCCTGGTCCAAGAGAATGCTCTTGACCTCATGTCATCAGATCTGGCACAGAGCAACAGTAGATGTTCAACAGACACCCGTGGCATGAATATAGGCAGAAGTGGGTTAGTGCTTGTGGACATGGACTCAGAAAAAAAACAAAAAAAGAATGGGTGTAGCAGGGCCTCCAGCCACTGCAAACAAGCTCCAGATGTATGTGCCACCTTGTGTATCTGGCTCACATGGATAGTGGGGAATTGAACCTGTGTCCTTAGGCTTCTCAGGCAAGTATCTTAACCACTAAGCCATCTCTCCAGCCCTCTACCTTGCTTTTTAATTGTGTGTTCCACTTTATCTTTTTCACCAGATCCCACACTGTGGGACACGTGTCCCACCAGCCCAGCCCGTGATCCCCGGATTGAGGACAGCACTGTGTAAAACAGGCTGTCAGAACCAAACAGAGGAGAAGTAAATAAGAAATCGGATTATTAGTTCTGTGATCTCTGGGTGGGGGTTGTCCTTAGAAACGGGGGTTCTGATTCTGAATAACCTCCCCAGCCCTAGATCGGAGATATCTAATAACCGCCCCCCACAGTACTCTCAACAGACACCCGTGCAGACACCACGGATGAAACCCAGCTCCTTACTAGGAGCCAAGAAGCAACTCCAGCTTTGCCCTCAATGCTGCACTCCAGGAAGTCCCTGCCTCTGGGAAATCCATTTGTCACTGACTCTGGATGAAGCCCAGAGAGGGGAAGTGACTTCACTTAGGTCACCCAGCTGGTTAGTGGTATTGCTGGCATCACCCCCCTGCCAACCTGCCCAGGTTGGCCTGGAGGCCCATGTGGAAGTGCTGTGTGGGAGCCTCTGACAGGGACCCTGGAGCTGGCTTAGGGGCTGTATGTGTGAACACATGAGCCTGCTCAGGCCACCCTCTGTCCACCAGAGCAGCTCACGCCCTGGGGAACCAGGGTCGTGCTTCCTACTCAGTGACCAAGTTTCTGTCTTTCTCTCTGTCTGGCCCTGTCCCCTGCCACTCTGCCCCCAGCAAGCCAAGGCTTGTCACTGGATGGTGGTTTCCAGGTTTCCCAGGGACCCCAGACCTCCTGACGACCTGACATGTACCCAGCAGGCCCTTGGGGAGCTCCCAGAGGCTCAGTCACTTGGGCCAGGTCTGGGGATAAGGAAGCACAACAGTGCTTTGGATTCACCAACACCCCCACCCCCAACCATGTTCCCCTTTTCTCCTCTTTGGAAGTTCCTGCCAGATCCTGGGACTGCTCTTGTCACCAAGACCCTTTTAGTCCCCCTAAACCTTCTAGTCCTTGTTCCCTGTCCTCAGGGGACCTCGGAGCCCAGCCTGGAGCCACCCTCTGCATTAGCGCCATGTGGAGCTTCAGTGAGGTAGGTGATGGAGGTGGTGGCCCAGCCTCAGCTCAGCCTGGGCCCTTGCCACCTCCTCTTTCCTCATTCCAGCGCCTCGACCTGGCGGCCCGAGCTTCTGTTATACTCAGTTTCATCTGTCAAATGCCCCTGCTAGCCCCCCCCCCCATGAAAACAATACATACTTGGATTTGTGACTGGCATTTGGGGGGGGTCTGGATTTTGCTCAGAGCCACTCCTCCCTTGCAGAGCCCAGGTGAGGGGAGAGTGCAGGGCGGGATGTTCCCACGCCCCAGGGGCGCCCAGGGCTCCCTGCAACAGGCAAGCCTGTGGCTAGGCCTCCCAGGGAGAGGGCAGGAAGTGCTTCAGATGGGGGCTGGGGGGGACTTGAGGTTTGACCTCGTGGTGAGGCAGGGTTACAGCCACAGGACAGCCACTGGGGCCAGGAAAAGGGTGGTGGGGGGGGGTAGGAAGTCAGGGACCCAGTGAGGGTAAGACATTCTGGTCCTTCAGTTTGTGCCCATGGCACGTTATAAAGTTTTGGAAGTAAAATGTGGATGCATTTCACGAGACAAAAATCACAGAAAGAAATTTAAAAAATCAATAAAGGAATACACCCAAACACTCCCTACACAAGAAGTCCATCTCCTCACACCTGCAGACTATTTTCAGCATTCTGAGCAAGCCTGGTGAAATAGTCACACCTCTGTCTCTCTAGCTTATGCCCCTTCCCCACTGCCCACTGACCCTCCAGCCTGGCCAGAACATGCCAGGCCTTAGGACCTGTTGCATGGAAGCCTTGTTCCCCAGGTCTCTCTTTAAAATTTGTTTGGTTTGGCCTGGAGAAATGGCTTAGCGGTTAAGGCACTTGCCTGTGAAGCCTAAGGACCCAGGTTTGATTCCCCAGTATGCATGTAAGCCAGATGTACATGGTGGTACATGTGTCTGGAGTTGTTTGCAGTGACTAGGGGCCCTGAAGTGCCCATCTCTCTTTCTCTCTCAAATAAATACAAATAAATATTTTTAAAATTTTGCTCTATTTTACCTTGTCTATGTGTGTGTGCACATACGTGTGTGAGTGCAGTTGTGTGTGGAAGCCAGAAGTCCACTATCAAGTGTGCTCAGTTGCTCTGCATTTTCCCATATATATATATAATTTATATGCAGAGAGAGGGGTGGGGAGATGATGGGCATATTAGGGCCTCCTGCTACTGCAAATAAGGAACTCCAGATGTATGGCCCACTTGTGTATCTGGCTTCAAGTGGGTACTGGATTGGGGAATTGAACATCGACTGACAGGGTTTGTAAACAAGTGACTATAACCACTGAGCCATCTCCCCAGTCCCACCTTATTTTTTTTCTTTTTTCTTTCTTTCTTTCTTTTCTTTTTTTTAAGGTAGGATCTCACTGTAGTCCAGGCTGACCTGGGACTGTCTCTGTAGTCCCTGGCTGGCCTCAGACACATAGTGATCCTCATATCTCTGTCTTTCTAGTGCTGGGGTTAAAGGGTTTAAGGGAGGCACAAAGGAGACAGAAAAAGGCCCTCAGAACCAGAGTCACAGAAAGTTAAACAACGCCTCTTGGTGTCTGGCGGATGGGGAAGGGGTCGTGGGGCACAGCCTTGAAAACGTAGGTGCCACAACCTCTGGCCTTGCTGGGCAGTGGTCTGTGCCACCAGCTCCGTTCACGGGTTGCAAAATACTGAATACCAGAGAGGCCAAAGGGTTCAACTAGATTAGAGTTTCACCCTCTCCCTTGGGTGCTGATACTGGTAGTCTGGGACCACAGGCCAGGAACAACAAGGGTAGAAACAGGCCTGAACTTGCCCCCCACCCCCGCCCCCATTCAGGTTGGGTGGAAATTCTGACTCAGTTCCTCTCTGCCTCACAGCTGTGTTCCACACTGCTGACCCCCCGACCTCAAGAGAGACAGTGCGGATCTTCCCACCCTGCCTGTCCCCCCAGGCCCACACAGCCAGCTGGCTCCCTGCACTAGCTCAGGGGCGAGTGGAAAAACCCTGGGCAGGTGGACACTCTGCCTTCACTGACTGTGTGACTCCAGGCAGGTTAATCGACCTCTCTGGGCCTCTCTCCCTCCAAAGCCCAGGTGAGAAGTGTGTCAGCACCCTTGGGAGAGTTCTCTTGCCCCTTGCTTACTGACTGCACCGCATGAGTGTGAAGCAGTGTCCACAGCAGCCTCTGAAATGTGTGGGTTGGAGCTAGCTCTAGTTGTTAGGTGGGGAAACTGAGGCTAGAGAGGTGAATCTGTTTGCCAAAGGTCACCCAGATGGAAGGCAGGAGGGAGGGGCAAAGGAGGAAAGAAAAAGAGAAAGGTGGGAGAGATGACAGGAGCGCAGGGAGCGGCGGTGGGAGACACGTGGGAGGCCTCAGGACGCATGCCCGTGCACTGGGGTCCTAACCGGGACCCTGAGCGTAGACCCCCTAGGGCCCTATAACCCGGAGCTGGCAGGACCTGGAGCAGGCCGCTTCACACGGTAACGGAGTGAAAATGAGGTAAGCAGTGTGGCCGAAACCCAACAGGACTGAGTCCTCCCATTCGGAGGAGATCTGGATCCAGGCACACGCACGGAGAAGACGGCATGAGACCAGCGGAGACACAGTATCCCTCAGACACACGAGGAAGAGCCAGCCCTGCCCACACCTTGACCTTGCACTTGGAGAGACTCTGAGTTCCACTGGCCCAGCCTTGGCATTAGTGGCATTTGTCATGAACCCCGGTGAAGGATCTCAGGTGCACCCTCCTCCTCCCATTCCCCTGAGTCCCCTTCCATTGAGCTCTCCTAGGAGAAGCGCCCTTGACGCAGAATGTCTGGCTGGGGAGAAGAAACTTCTGGCAGGATGGTTAATGCCCCCAGGGGACATCACTCCTCTCTCTACAGCTCTCCTAAACTCATTCTACAGCTACCCACTATGGGCAGCACCAACTCAGGCTCCCTCAAGGCACCACAATCTGGCCCTTTTGAAAAAAAACTCTTAGCACCCTGAGACTAATAGTGAATTCCAGGTCAGCCTGGGCTAGAGTGAGATCCTACCTCAAAAAAAAAATTAAAAAGAAAAGAACACCTCTTAGCCTTCACTGTTCCATAAGGGAGCCTCTATCCTGGTGTGGCCTCTAGGAGCTGGCTTCATCCCCAAATGCCACCCCTTGCGCTTGCAGTGCCCAACCTGGGACTCCTGTCCGCCACCACGGGCGCAGCATACCCCCGCCCCGCCCTGAACATGCCACACCCTCTGAGCTCCGTGAAGGTACCTGTGCTGTCTCCCCTGCTTGAGACAGTTCCCCCACATCCGCTACCCTAGAGGGGTCTGCCCTGAGCCCCCACTCCTTTTGGCCTACACCTCCCCAGCCGTCCCCTCCCCCTCGTGGCTACGTCTGTCTCCCATCCCTCTGGGTGCGCTGTGGCAACGCGGAGCTCCCGTCTTGCTCGTGGGCTTGGGCACGCGCTTGGAGTAATTCCCAACGTACCTTGGAAAAGGGGCTTTCAGGCCTCCTCAGCAACCCACTAAGTCTATGCAGAGACGATCCGGAAGTGCACGGAACACTTCAATGGTGTTAGACAGAGCGCCTGCCAGTCCACACGCCATCTGTCCTGCTCAGCTCTATCTGATCTGTGCTTGTTCTTTTTTTTTTTTTTTTTGGTTTGTTTTAATATTTTATTTATTTATTTATTATTTGAGAGAGAATGGGTGCACCAGGGCCTCTAGCCACTGCAAACAAACTCCAGATGCATTTGCCACCTTGCGCATCTGGCTTATGTGGGTCCTGGGGAACGGAACCCCGAGGTCCTTAGGCTTCAGGCTTAATAGGCAAGTGTCTCCACTGCTAAGACATCACTCCAGCCCTTGCTCTTTTTATCCTAGTATATAAAAGTCCTACTGGCGGCCGGTCTCAGGTCATCATTGCTCCACCTTGGGACACACCACAGGGACTCAAGCCCAGCTCCCCTGGCCCTGGGTTTGTGCCTCCTGCTCAGTCCTGGTCGAGACTTCCCCGCTTCCCCCCCCTCACTGGACATCCATTCAGGGTGGGTCCCTGCAGCCTGGGACACTAAGCCCTGGCGTTTCCAAGCGGGCTACGATGTGCCCTGGGTTCCCTTCCTCGGTGAGGTTCTGCTGGGAAGCCCAGGCTCTGCTTGAAGCAAGAACAGAGACAGGCTCTGCTCTGATGCTAATGACTTGTCCGCTCCCCTGCTACCATTGCAGAGTTCCTGGGGCCCAGTGTGAAAGGCAGCATAAAGACCCAAAGGGGATGGTGACCCTTCCAGCACCATGGGTGGGGGGGGATGAACGATGTGGCACATAGGGCTTGCTTCAGTCTCACAAGGACTTCCTTCAGCCCCCCCCCCCCATGCTCTCCAAAACCTCCCACCCTGGAGCCCTGCAGACCTGCGCTATTGTAGGGGGGACTCACAGTGGCTCTTCCAGCCTTAGTTTCCCCAATGGGCCTCTGGAGATATTTGGGGGTTACACAAAGTTCAGCAAATAATAATCATCCGTCCCTTGTTGCTATTGCCTTTATGGGCCTATCAAAGGTGCCTGATCTAATCTTGGGGGCTTTTTTCTTTGCACATGTGTGAGTCGCCACATGCATATGGACACACACGTGTGCAGGTGTGCACGGAGGCCAGAGGTTGGTGCCAGGTGTCTCCCCCATCACGCTCCACTGTATTTACTGAGGCGGGGTCTCTCACGCGAAACCAGAGCTCCCTGCCTCAGCTGGCCAGCTTGCCAGGGGATTGCGGGTCTCGGCCTCCCACTCGGCCACCACTGTGCAGAGGGAGTTTTCTTGGGGGCTGGGCATGGGAGCTCCACATTTGTGCCTGCACAGCAAGCGCTTTATCCACACAGCCATCTCCCCAGCCCCTAAGGGGACCCTTTTCTCTTTAGTTTTTTTGAGGCAAGCCCAACAGACTTGCCTTTTTGTTTAACGGGGCGGGTGTTTAGCATGCCAGGGCCCCAGCCACTGTAATTGAACTCAACACCTTGCGCCACCTTGTGCGCATGTGCAACCTTGCGTCTAGTTTAGGTGCTATTTGGAGAGTCTAACCTGGATCCTCCAGCACCTCCCCCCCATTTTTTTTTTTAGGTAGGGTCTCATTCTAGCACAGGCTGACCTGGAATTCACTGTGTAGTCCCAGGCTGATCTCGAACTCTGCGATCTGCCTACCTCTGTCTCCAGAATACTGGGATTAAGGGTGTGCGCCACCACGCCTGGCTTTGGGGAGACCTTGACCTTCCACACTTGCAGCGATGACGGACCCCCCCCCCCCCGCCCTCACCCGGCCGTTGTGCACGGAGAAACTAAGTTGGAATTCATTAAAGTGCAGGGCAGAAAGTGAGTCCTCAGCGGGTTTGCGATTTCATCGCTGAGATTCTTTGCCCTGGCGGGAAGGTGTCCCCAGGTAGCTCCTGGCCTGCAGGTGACCCAGAGCGCCCTCCCCGTCCGTCCCCACCCGGGGACCCGGTCTTACCCAGGCGGGATGGAGGCGCGTGCGCTCAAGCTGGTGACGCGCTGGGGTCCCGGCCGGTTGAGGTTGTTCTGACCCGGGGTGGGGGCGCCGTTTGGGGCGCTCGGGCTCCGGGGAGGACCCCCGGGGCTCGGCGTGGGCTCCGCAGGGCCGACGGCCGGAGCGGCCCAGAGCGCGGGACTGGCGAAGGTGGCGCTGGGGCGCACGCCCGGAGGCCCTCCGGGAGGCGGCGGCAGGGGCGGCGGCGGGGGCGCCGGGGGCGCGGGGGCCGCGGGCGGTGCCACGGGCGCCTTTCTGCGCTGCGAGGCCAGGATGGCGTTGGAGGCGGCGCGCGTGCTGTTGACCAGCAGGCACTGCTGGCACGAGCAGGGCTGACCCGAGCTCGCGCCCACGGGCCACGACTGCGACTTGGGGATGGAGCCGACGGTGAGCGGGTAGGCCAGGTCCAGGCGGCGGCGCAGGCGGCGGCGGCGGCGCGTCTGGCGGTTCATCTGCGACATGCTGTTGAAGTAGATGAGGTAGCAGAAGCCGAGCGAAGAGAGGTCGAGCCACGGGTGCTGCTTCTCGTAGGCGTTCTGGATGGTGATGCAGATGTCCATGTCGTAGGCCGTCCACGCGCCGCCGTCGTTCTCCCACTCCCACACGATGCCCTTGCCCGGAGCCGACGACGGGTCGTAGAAGTTGCGGCGCACCGGCCGCATGGTGCCTGCGCTCCGAAGGAAGAGGGGGCGTCAGTGAGGGTGGGGAGCGGGGTGACACCCGCCAGCCCCGGCCAGGGGACAGCACGGAGGAGGCCGAGGTCAGCACGGGCCCTCAGGGGGACCTGAAGACAGAAAGGCATCCGCACACACGTGGAAGGGAGGCTTGCACATGGGATGGGGAAGGTGGCTGGAGGCCCAAGGTCAACACATGGGGACATGGGGGGGGGGGAGGGGGAGACAAAGGAGACCCAGGCAGCTGAAAAGGAAGGTGGGAGGGAGAGGGCCAGACAGGAGAGCCAGTCCACACTTGACCTCCAGGATCCAGCCTAACCCTGAAGCCCTGGGAGAGATGACAGCGACCCCACAGAGAGCAAGGCCGACCCACGCAGTGAGCTCAAGCGGCCGTTCCCACTCGTGCACTCAATGGCTAGCCGTAATCACAGTCACCCGTGGGTTGGTGCGTTCGCCCGCGGTGCGTTCGAGCCCACGCTTCCTCCATTAATCTGTTCGTCTAGTCTTGCCCGCGTTCACACATTCCTTCTTCATTCAGTCATTCACACCTGCAAGCATGCTCCTTCCACTCTTCCCTCCTCCCTCCTTCCTCCACACATCCATACTCATGCCTCTCTCCACCTCCAGCCTGTCTGGGAGCTTGCACCCCCACACGTTTCCCTCCCTTCTTCCCTGCTCCATCTTTGGTCCTGATATTTTCGTACTCAATCCACCTCTGCTGGCTTCCCCCACTCCTGGAATGTATTCACTACTAGTTCTCCAGCACCTGCTCCCAGGGGTACTTGCTAAATGAATGAATGAATGAACGAAGAGTTCATTAGTTCGCACCTTGGTGTGCTTTGGATTGGGTTCTTCTGTTCCGGTAACCTGTGCTCCCCCTGCGTTTCTCCCTCGGTTTGATTTTTCACTCAGCTGTCTGTTCGTGTGCTCTGCGTTCTGTAGCAGCTGCATGCCTGCTGTTTGAGGGCCGAGTGTGAGTTCAGACCTCACATAGTAGCTGCGTGGGCAGTCATGTCCCTACTAAGAAAGGGCTCGAGGCTTTCCTCCAACTCCATTCTGCCAAAGACAGGGTTTTTCCCTGAGAGCCAGGCCCTGGGGAAACGGAGCTACCTCACCCACATCTTCAGGACTTCTCAGAGCCTTCCGCTCGCTCTGGGCCTTGGCACCGGTACACAGACCTTCCTCCGCCCATCTGCCACACCTGCACACCTTGGGGGCTCTGCTATGGGCAGGCCCCTTGCCTCCTCAGACATCCATGGCTCCATCTTGCAAATGGCAGTGAGCCCCCCTGGTCCATGGATGACACAGGGTCATGGGGAGGGTTAAGGAGGAACCCCAGCACCAGATCTGGGTGAGATAATGCAGGGCAGATAGACCTCATACCCCCCCACCCACGCCACCTATGTAGGGCCTCACTACAGTCCAGACTGATCAGGAATTCATTATGTAGCCTCGGGGTGGGCGCGAACTCTCAGTGATCCTCCTACCTCTGCCTCACCATTGCTGGGATTAAACGCACACCACACACCACCACGCCCTGAGACAGACCTCATTTTAAGTCCTAGCTTCCTGGCTCTATCTCTGTGACATTGATCATGGGGATTCTCCCTCTTTCAGCCTCTGGTTTCTCCCCTTGGATATGGGTCCTGGGTGGCACCACTCATGAGGCTGCTGAAGGGACCAGCCGGTGTCCTGCCTCCACTTTGATGACTCCAGAGCCTGCTACCTCCAGCTACGCCCTCTCTCTCGAGAGCCTGGTGGGTGCAGCTAGCTGCTTCCCTGTCAGCTCACCATGAAGTCTTAACAGGCACCCCAAAGTGAGCCCAGCCCAACCTGCCCCTGCTCCCACCTGCTTCTTCCCATCACCCCCCATTCTGTCCCTGGCAGCTCCATCCTTCCGTTGACTCATCGTTGGACCCCCAAATGTTGGGCTTCTCCTAGATTGGTTTTTGGGGTGTGTGTGCATGTTCACATGGGGGGTCCATGTCCCACAACAGGCATGTGGAGGTCAGAGGATCACTTCCTGATGCGGTCCTCACCTTCCATCCCCTTTGAGGCAGGGTCCCTAATTGTTCACTGCTCAATTCACCAGATTACTGGTCTTCGAGCTTCTAGGAAATTCTCCCATCTGGGATTACAGAACCCCCTCCACAGCCTCCAACTTTTACATGGGGTCTGGGGATCCAAACTCAGGTATTCATGCGTGCTAGGCAAGCACTTTATTTATGGAATCATCTTCCCAGCCTCCTTGCTTCTTTTACAATTTTTAAAAAGTATCTTCTATTTTTATTTACTTATTTGACAGAGAAAGAGGGAATGAGAGAGAGAATGGGTGCACCAGGGCCTCTAGCCACTGCAAACAAATTCCAGACGTGTATGCTCCCTTGTGCATCTGGCTAATGTGGGTCCTGGGGAATAGAACCTGGGTTCCTTTGGCTTTGCAGGCAAATACCTTAACTGCTAAGCCATCCCTCCAGCCCTCTTACAATTTTAAAAATTCATTTATGTGTGTGTGTGTGGGTCTATGTGTGTGTAGTGGAAAAATGTTTGAAGCCCAGAAGACAACCTGGTGTGTCTCCCTCACTGTGTGTAGTGTGTGCAATGGTGCTTTGACTCTGGTTTTATGTGGGTTGCTGGGGAGGATTGAACTTGGGTCAGCAGGCTTTACAAGCAAGCACCTTTAACCACTGAGCCATTTCCCTAGCCGCCTCCTTGACTTCTTATCCCACACCCATGTCCAGCCTGCCAGTAAATTCAGCCTTCTCCATCCACAGTACACCCCCACAGCTGAAGCCCCTGCCCATTCCAAACCTGGACTGTTGCAGTAGACTTCTGACTGCCTTCCCTCCCTCCCTCCCACTACAGCCAAGGGATCCTGCTCAGCACGGCACAACATGTCTTTCCTCTGCTCAGACAACTCCAATGACTTTGTGTAAAAAACAAAACCCTCTATTGCTGAAGACTCCACATACTTGGGCTGCATGGTCACTGAGAAATCCTGCTGGAACTGAGCTGATAACCTCCTCCATGTAGACCAGCTGACAGAAAGCTGGAAGAAGCCATTCTGCATGCAGTTCAATGGGAGAAGAGATACCACCAGTGAAGATACTCAACAGTGGACACTGCAAGCCTTATAATTGGCCAGCCAGGCCAAATGAACCAACGGGTGCAAAAGTGGCAGGTCTGTCATGGTGGAAACCAACTGCCCTCCAATTGGACTGGAGGCCCGCTCCATGGGGGGGAATATATCCCTCATACTGAAAACTTAAAACACGGATAGTCATGAGCCCTAGGGGTGTAACGTCTGCTGCTATCTTGCTACATGTATGTACTATGCTCATCAAACTGCCTAGTAAGCACTTCTCTTAATTTTCATGCCCATTTATTAATGCTACTCTCACTTTTGGTAGAGAAGCTTCTCTTTTCAGATGGCAGTGACCTTGGGATGACTCAGATGGCATCATGGTGCTGGGAAGAAGTGACAGCAGAGTGTTAAACACAGAAATATCTCTATCACATCTTCCAAGGCTCAGGGTCCATTGTGCAAGAGGTGGTAGAAAGAATGTAAGAGCCAAAGGAAGGGTAGGACTCCTTACAACATGCTCCTCCAGACACAAAATGGCCTGGATATCCATGACCTCACAGTGCCTGACACTACCTACACAAGACCATCATAATAGGAGGAAAAGATCATGACATCAAAATAAAAGAGATACTGATTGAGAGGGGAAGGGGATATGATGGAGAATGGAGTTTCAAAGGGGAAAGTGGGGGAGGGAGGGCATTACCATAGGATATTGTTTACAATCATGGAAGTTGTTAATAAAAGTAAAATTTAAAAAAAAACAACAAAACCCTCACCCTGTCTATCCCCCCCCCCACCCCATAAGACTGGCCCTGGTATTCTCTCTGGTAACTACCTCTCCCCTTCTTCTTTTTTAAAATATCTTATTTATTATGAGAGAAAGATAATGGGACCACCAGGGCTTCGAGCCACTGCAAACAACCTCCAGATGCATGTGCCACTTTGTGCATCTGGCTTATGTGGGTACTAGGGAAACGAACCTGGGTCCTTAGG
The DNA here is from genome assembly GCF_020740685.1 of Jaculus jaculus. Taxonomy (NCBI): domain Eukaryota; kingdom Metazoa; phylum Chordata; class Mammalia; order Rodentia; family Dipodidae; genus Jaculus; species Jaculus jaculus. Next base: position 26,520,009 of record NC_059114.1, read on the forward strand.
CTTTATGCGCAAGCATCTTAACCACAAAGTCATCTCTCCAGCCCCTCTCCCCCCTTCTCACCTGGCCTTCCTGCTGCTCCTGGCGGCCTCGGGGCTTTTGCATTAGCTATCCGCTCTACCTGGATATAACCAGCTCATGTCCAGATGGTCTCAGGCTTCTTTCTTTCTGGGTGTGTTCAGATGTTACCTGCTAGCAAAGGTCCTCCACACTGTGCTACTAAATCAGGTGTCCTCCTGGCACTTCTTTTCCTGGCAGGACATCTGAACCCCTTCTGTCTCCTCCCTCCAAGCCTGTCAGCTCAGGCGGCCTGGCGTCTCATCTGCTTGGCTGCCCAGTGTGTTCCCTGGGTGGACACAGTGCTGCCCACAATAGGTCCTCACAACATCTAGTTATTTCCAAGGTGACTGGCTTGGGGATCTGCAGTCAACTGGAAGTGCCCAGCCTCATCCTCCTGATCAGCCCCTCACCCACTCCTCTGGCACCCCTCGCCCAACCACACCCTGCCTGACTGTCCCTCACTGTGCCCACTCTAAGGCTTGAAAGGCCTTGGCCCCTGCCTTGTTTGCTAGAATGCTCAGGGTTGCAGACCAACTGCCTAGCTCCCAAGAGCTGGGGAAACTGAGCCCCAGAGCTATAGCTACAGGAGAAGCAGGGGGAAGAGCTGGGGAACAAGATCCCTGGGTACCAATAATGTCCTGGCCAATCACAGGAGGGTTCCCCCTCCCCCTCTGCTGCTGACTGGATTTGCCATTTGAATGGAGTGTGTGTGTATTGATTTCTCCCCTGATAGTGGTGGTAGGATTCTCCCAGGACATGCCTGCCCCAGAGAGGAGATTATAGAGCAGGGCTTTGGTCCTGCCCCGCCCCTGGCTGCTGTGTGCTGCTCTCCCCATCTCAGTGCCTCAGTCTCCCTGTCTGCAGAATCAGAGTGGTGGGAAATGAACTTGACCTCAGCTCCCTGATGAAGGGAGGGCTATGTCCCCTGGAACAGGATGGCAGAAGGAAGCTGCCTTATTTAACCCACTCTGTTGCCAAGTCTTGAGCTGAGGGGCAGCTCGGGGTAGGGTATGTGAGGAAAGTGGAAAGAGGGCTTGAGGGGAGGGCCTGATGCACATCCTGCCTCCGCACGCAGCCTTGACATCCCGATCTGTAACAAGGGGCATTGATATCTATCCCAAAGAACTGCTGAGTGGGGGGAATAAGACATGGCATGTGGAAGGTGCTTAGCAGCGCACTTGAAGATAATGTGCAATCAAGTAATGTGAGTTGTGGGCTGGAGAGATAGCTCAGCCATTAAGGTGCTTGCCTGTGAAGATTAAGGACCCAGGTTCAATTCCCTAGTACCCACATAAGCCAGATGCTGAAGGTGGTGCATGCATCTGGAGTTCGTTTGCAGTGACTGGAGGTCCTGCCATGCCCATTCTAATGCTTATTTATTTTTATGTTTATTTATTTATTTGAGAGAGAGAGAGAGACAGATAGAGAAAGAAAGAATGGGCGTGTGGGGGCCTCTAGCCACTGTAAACAAACTCCAGGCATTTATGCCACCATGTGCATCTGGCTTATGTGGGCCCTGGGGAATCAAACCTGGGTCCTATAGCTTTGCAGACAAGTGCCTTAACCGCTAAGCCATCTCTAAATCTCTACAGCCCTGGCATGCCCATTCTCTCTCTCTCCCTCTCTCCTTCTCTCTCACTCCCCCTCCCTCATTTAATAAACGAATTAATAAATAAAATACAATAAAAATGTGAGCTGTGATGGCTGTTAGCACACATGACCTGCATCCACACACACCCCGCCCCGTCAGCTCCTGTTCACATCCAGCAAAGCCCACTGCATACCCATCCTTCCAGCAAGAGCTTCTCGGCTCGGCCGTGCCAGCAGGCACAGGCAGCTTCTCACTGCACGTCCGTCCTCACACTGTCATCACACGGTCTTTGTTCTCCCTCTCCCTCGCTGGTTGAGGTCAAGGACCAGATCAGAGCCGCACTGTGCTTTCAGAGTCTGGTGGGAAGGAAGCAGCTGCCTGCTCAGCACATGGCAGAGGGGTGGGGGTGGGGCTTGGCCCTGCGGGAGAGGAGGGGACCCGGGCGCAGCCTGGCAGTACGGAGAGGGCTTCAGAAATTGGATTGGCCACTCTGCAGAGAGACAGAAAACAGAGAGACAGGGAGAGAAAGGACAGAGAGAGAGAGAAAGAGACCAAGCCTGAGCGGTAGGAGCAAAGGACTCTGGGAGCTGGCCTGCCCTGGGTCCCTTCCCAGGGCTCTGTTTACCAGGCATCGATTTTCCTGCCTGTTTACTGGTAGTTATTAAAGGCTGCGTCCCTGGAGTCCTTTTGAAAACGGGTTGGAACCTGGAGAGCTGGAGTAATTAGGGCGGCAGCCCTCCCCGCTGGGCCCCGCACCCTGCTGCGCTGCTACAGCTCATCCTTGCCCTCTCTGGCCCGGGCTGGCCATGAAGCAGGCCGAGGGGGGCTGGCTGGCTGGCTGGCTGGCTTGAGATTTCCCAGGCAGCAGCGCCTGCCATCCTGGCCTCCTCCGCAGTGGCCTTGGCCTAGATATGCAGGCGAACAACGGACTCAAGATGGGGGCTGCAGGTGCTCCAGCCTGGGGGACCGGCCACTCAGCCTGAGCCTTGACTCGGCCACATCCCTTTCCAGCCCCCATGCGTGGGGTTGCTACCAGGGCCTGAGTCCCTCGGGCAGGTGGGCAGGAGGACCCTTTCTTGGCCTGCATTTGTGTGTGGGCTTTTGATGTCATCCACTCTTTCCCCTGTTTGGCTGAAAAAATTCCAGTCTCTTCCAGCGGAACTGAGGGACAGGGGCTGTGGGCCAGAGGTGGCTCCCAGGGCCTGAGACAGGGGCAGCCACCAGACTCAGGAAGAAGCATGGAGACAGAAAGAGAGCGAGAGAGAGAGGTGGGGGGAGGGAGGCAGAGACAGGACAGAGAAAGAAAAGAGGTAGACAGGAGAGAGAAACAGAGAGACAGAACAAGATCGACAGAGAGGCAGAGACACAGAAATAGCAAGAGGCAGAGACGGATGCAGAGGCAGATGCGCGCGCACACACACACACACACACACACACACACACACACACACACACACACACACAGGTTCCGAGACAGCAGATCAAAGCAGGCTACTGGGGCTGGGGCCTGGGGAGCTGCATCAGACAGGACAAGCTGCAAGCCCACAGGCCAGCAACCCCAGCCAGGCAGGACTGGAGGCAGAGGCTGAGGCTGTCACAGATGTCACAGGCCAGTGGGCAAAGCAGCAACAGTGGTCATCAAAGAGCAGCAGCGTGTGTGTGGAGCACCTACTATGTGCAGCGCCACGCTGGCTCAGCACTGCCCAGACACTTCTTTCAGCCTCAGGCTAAGCGGCCCGATCCCATTTCAAGCCAGAGGAGACAGGCCTGGCAAGGGGAAGTCCTGGGAGCACCCCGATAAGAACCAGGAACATCCAAGTTGGACTGGATGGCTTCTAAGGGTTTCAACTGAGTCCTCTGGTAGTCTACCCTAGGATACTTGCATCCACAGCGAACCCACTACGTCAGCTTGCTTTCCATTTAACTGTGTGAGGTTCTAGTCCTGAACTGAACCCCCTCACCCCAGCTAGAACAGGGTGATGGGAGTCTGAGCCCCCAGCTTTAAGTATTTTTCTTTAGTTATTTCCAAGCAGAGAGAGAGAAGGAGAGAGAGAGATACAGACGAGACAGACAGAGAATGGGCACACCAGGGCCTGCAGCCACTGCAGATGAACTGCACACACAGGTACCACCTTGTGCGTCTGGGTTTGTGTGGGTCCTGGGGACTGGGACCTGGTTATTTGGCTTTGCAGACAAACTCCCTGCCAGCCCCTCTATCTCTGGAGCTAGAGTTTTCTTGAGGCCAAGTAGGGACCCCATCCTTTTGGGGGTGCCTTTCTGGATGAAAATGATTTCAGTTTGGGGTGCGCAGACCTGAGCGGAAGTAGGGCCCGTGGGAGGCGGTCACGGAGCGTCCTGTGTGGAGGGGGCTCCGTGCCTGAGGGCTCGCAGTGGGTTGAGAATGTGTGAGCGCCCCTGCGTGCTGAGGTCCGCGTACTGACTTCACCGTCCCAGGAGTGGGGGACGCACACTGAGCAACAGTACCTCCTGGGCCTGGATTCACCCCCCTTACTCGGTCTGCATGCCTCTACTGTCTGCATTCACAAGCCCATGTTCCTATGGAGGAAACTGAGGCACGGAGGGAGGCCCCGCACAGCAACATGCCCCAGGCTCTAACCCCAGGTGCAGTAGCATGACCTGCACTCTGAGCCAACAGGGCGTGGCCAGGCTCTCCCTGGACACCTGGAGTGCCCGCCAGCACCAGTGACAGCCCGGCTCCTGTGCCAAGGGGAGCGTTCACCGCCTCACCCTCCGCAGCCCCAGGGGGACCCATTTGGTGGACGGGGAAACTGAGGCTACCCGGAGAAGACATGGAAGTCCTCGGGGACGCTGGCTGGAGTGAGAATGGGCTCTTGTGGCGGGTGGAGCCGCCTCCCAGCTGCAAGTGTAAGATGCTCCCGTTTCCCTCGCTCTCTCCCAGGGGACTCATCAGGCCCAGCCTCGGCCCATTAGTGGTTTGGGCACACTTGCAGCTACCCAGGCTCCCTGGAGGGGGGATACCCGCTGGTTGCCAGCTTATCGTGAAGTGGGGCAGGCAGGGAGAACACAGGTCTCCAGCTCCATCCCACTCAGCCACAATCCTAGGCTGCTCCACTAGGGGTTCTTGTGCACCCCCATAGTCCCGGGGATTTCCTGACATGGGAAAATCCTTACTAGGATAGAAAATTTCTTTCCCACGCATTGGGATTCCAACAACCAACAACCGCAGGGGGAAGGGGAATGGATGAGGTGGAGTGAATGAGGTGGAGGGATCCACGGGAGAACTCTGAGCCCTTTTCCTCTAGGAAATGGACATAATATTAACAACAACAAATGCTCAAGAAGGCAATGAAATGCCAGCCCCGCTCTCGATGCTTCCTCTAAGTCAACTCTCTCTCTCTTTGAGATTAGGTCTTGCTCTAGCCCAGGCTGACCTGGAATTCACTATGTAGTCTCAGGCTGGCTTTGAACTCACAGAGCTCTCCTACCTCCGCCTCCCCAGTGCTGGGATTAAAGGCGGCTGCCACCACGCCCAGCCCGAAGCCAACTGTTACCACACAGGTGACTCTGTGGGGCAGTTCTTACTTTCATCACTGACTCCTACAAAGGCTGAGGGAAGCACAGAGAGGTGACGTGACATGCCTTAAGTCACACTGATCCTCAGCTACGAAGCCAGCATTCGAACTTGTCCCTACCGCCGAGTTGGCCTAAGCCATTGTCACTGCTTGCCTGGACTGTTGGGACAGTATATCGGGAATGTCCTTCCATTCTGGCCCAGGCCATTTTCCCTCCCTGCTGTGTTCCTACTTCATCTTTCTGGCTCAGCTCTCTCTCTGGATTCTTCTCTGTCCTCTGCTGGGAGAACCAAGGACTCGCCCACTGGCTCCCGTGGCACATTGTACGCACAGCAGCTCCGTTAGAGCTTGTCACTAGGTGCAAATGTGTGTGTGTTCCATCAGGAAGCGCTCTCCCCCGAAGACCACCTCTGCTTCCCCACATGGCCAGGAGCACAGGGCGGCACTTGGAAAATGGCAGCCGAAATCAACCCATGATACTAACTGGGCTGTACTGACAGCCAGGCTGGAGACCACATGCTGGCAGGGACCTGGCTCCTTCAGCTACTTATGCTGAAAAAAGTTGGGGGGGGGGGCGGGCATACACACAAATCAAGTTTCCCAAATCATCACATATTCAAAGAGATGGCCACAAGGACAGGTCTCCGTGGTAACAGGTAGCAGGAGCCCCACTCATTCCTATAAGTGTTTTCTTTTTCCTGTGTGTTGTTTAAAAATATTTTAATTTATGTTCAAGGGGGGAAAGAATGGGCATGCCAGGTTCACCAGTCGCTGCAAATGGACTCCACATGCATGCACCACTTTGTGCATCTGGCTTTACATGGGTACTGGGGAATTGAACCCTGGTCGTTAGGCTTTGCAGGCACATGCCTTAACCACTGAGCCTCCTCTCCAGCCCTTTTCTGTGTATTTTGATAGAGTATTGCTACGTAGCTCAAGCTGGTTTCAAACTTGTGATATCCCTGCCTCATTTGGCCTCCTGAGTGCTGAGGACACAGGTCACCATCACCTTCAAGCATTGATTGAGCACCTATTGTGTACTAGGGCATGGGAGAATGAGAGAGTCAGCCGCCTTTCCTTTCCCAGGGCTGGTATCATCCTTTGAAGTCCCAGCCTCTACACAATGGGGAAAGTGAGTCTCAGAGAGAGAAATGTGGCTATGATAACCTCACCTGCAAGGCCAGGTGAGTCACATTGGCACAGATGCTCCTCTGTCCCCATACGGAAGTCAGTGGGCGGGGCGGGGGGGAGTTACTGCCCCACCTTGGTGTCATGACTTTGGGTGAGCTCTGCTTGTTCTGGTGACCCTCTTGTGTCCAGGGGCAAGGCTCAGAGGCTCACAGCAGTGGCCCAGCCTGTCACTGAGGAAGAGCAGGTCCCAGCTGCAGCTGTTGACTGTCTGTCGTGGCTGCCTCCTCTGATGGCTCTGTCCTTTGTCCTACAGCTCAGGGTGTAGGGCTCCAGGGCTTATTGCCAGAATCCTTCCTGTATCCTGTCACCAACCTGCCATTGTGCCTGGGCAGTGGAGATGCCAACCTGGATTGGCTCCAGAGGGGTTGTGGGAGGGGCCCAGAGAGGGCGAGGCACTTTCTCAAGGGGCAGAACAAGGGCTCAGCTGTGCTGGACCACCCAGAAGAGACCTGGCCCCAGACTGTCAGCTCCAGGGACCCCGAAGTAGCAACAGCCTCATCCTGGGATTTCCCTGATACCCAGCTTCCAGTGTCACCCCTACTAGGATAGAAGAGCCGCAAGGGCAGGGATTTCTGTCTGCCTATTCACTGTAATATTCCAAGCATCTGGCACATATTAAGTGTTTAAGTTCCTGATGAGGTTTTTAAGTTTTTTTCAAGGTAGGATCTCACTCTATATTTTATTTTTATTTATTTGGGAGAGGGGGGGAGAGACTGGGTATGTCAGGGGCTCCAGCCACTGCAAATGAACTCCAGATGCGTGTGCCCCCTTGTGCTTCTGGCTTATGCGGGTCCTGGGGAGTTGAACTGAGGTCTTTTGGCTTTACAGGTAAGCGCCTTAACCACTAAGCAATCTCTCCAGCCTGGGGCTCACTCTATAGAGCCCAGGCTGACCTGGAATTCACTGTGTAGTCTCAAGCTGGCCTTAAACTCAGTGATCCTCCTACCTCTGCCTCCCAAGTGGTAGGATTTTTTTTTTAATTTTTTTTAAATTTATTTATTTATTTGAGAGCGACAGACACAGAGAGAAAGACAGATAGAGGGAGAGAGAGGGAATGGGCGCGCCAGGGCTTCCAGCCTCTGTAAACGAACTCCAGATGCGTGCGCCCCCTTGTGCATCTGGCTAACGTGGGACCTGGGGAACCGAGCCTCGAACTGGGGTCCTTAGGCTTCACAGGCAAGCGCTTAACCGCTAAGCCATCTCTCCAGCCCCCAAGTGGTAGGATTAAAGGTGTGTGCCACCATACACCTGACCAAAAAAAAATTTTTTTTTTGAGTTAGGGTTTTGTGTAGCCCAGCCTAGCTTTAAACTCCCTGTGTAGCTGAGGATGACTTCAAACAACTTCTTTTTTTTTTGGTTTTTCAAGGTAGGGTCTTACTCTAGCCCAGGCTGACCTGGAATTCACTATGTAGTCTCAGGGTGGCCTCGAATTCACGGTGATCCTCCTACCTTTGCCTCCCAAGTGCAGGGATTAAAGACGTGTGCCACCACGCCTGGCTGACTTCAAACTTCTGAATTTAATTTCCTGAGTGCTAGGATTACAGAGTTGCGCCACCACACATGGTTTGTGTGGTGCTGGGAATTGAACCCGGGGCCTTGTGCATGCTAGGCAAGTCCTCTACTACCTAAGCCATGCCCCCACCTCTGCAGAATGAATGAAGGCTGAATGAGACCCCATGGTAGATGCTGCTGTGAGGTCCATATTTGCTAATGGGGAAACTGAGGCCCAGGCAGGATGTGGCGTTTGCTCAAAGTGACAGGTTCTCCTCATCACGATTCTTCCTGAGCTACTGGGAAGGGACTTTGGAGGCTGGCGCTCACCCGCAGGATCCCGAGACAGCCTGTTACAGGTTGGGGCTGTGTATTCTTGGTTGGGTGGGTTCAAGGTGTGTGGTGGGTGTCCCGCAGGACACAAACTGCAGGGACCCGCAGGCTGTCCTAGGGACTGACAGCTGCTGGGTGCAATGCTGTAGCAGTGGCCAGGTGCAAAGCTGAAGGCTCAGGGGACAGCAGTGGAGGGGCGCCTGAGAGTTGGGGACACGGTTGCCTCCCACGTGTGACCATATTCCATGCTGACCCCTCCTCATCACCTTCATCCGGTCATGAGAACTCTACCTCTCTCACCTGTCCTCCCAAGGAGCCCTCAACACTCCTCCTCCTCCACTGTCACAGTCTGCCTGGCCCCTCTTTGCCATCGACCTCACCATCAGACATCGATGCCCCATCCTGACTGCTAGCCCATGTTCATCTCTCGGTCAAATGCCACAGATGCCAGGGCTGCAGGAAAGAAAGAACGGAGGGGAGGGGAAGTGGCGAGGCGCCTGCCCAGGGGCTGCGATCGCGCAGGCACCTGTGGAGCTGCCCAAGCTGCCGCGCGCGGCCTGACACTGGGTGTGGGAAGCCAGGAGTGCCCAGGCCTCGGCGCTGCGGCCTCTTGCCTGGTGGCAGCCTGGGCAGGTGCCTCTACCTCCACACTTTACATTCCACATGGGCACAGTGGGCAAGGGAAGTACAGCTCATTGGAGGGAAGGGCCTGTCCTGCCCACTTGCTATGGCACCAGCCTCCCAGGATCCCATGATTAACAAGGTTGGTCTTGTTCTGTGGCCCTGGGTCCCCTGGGTCCTGGCTGCTAAAGGGCATCAGCTGGCAGCCCAGCCTTCCGGGCACCGAGGACACCAAGAGACTTCCTTTCCTCCTCCTCTTCTTGGCACAGCCTCCAGGACTGGCTGCTACTGCTCCACCCAAGTGTCCTAACATGGGTTTGCTAGTCCACAGGAGGCTCTGCCTATGGGAGGGCCTCCTCCCGGACCCCAGGCAGCGTCCACATTCCTGGGGACACTCTGGGCCTCTCCAAAAGTTCTAATGTCCTTTTTCCATGTGAGTGCCACATCTAAGAAATGGTCTCCAGGTGTTTCTCAAGCCATCCTATCACGTTTGATCTTCACAGTGACCCTCTGGTGAAGGGACTATCCTCACCCCCATTTTATAGATGAGAAAAAGGAGGCTCAGAGAGGTTAAGTGGCTTGCCCACGGTTACACAAACAGCAGAGGGCCAAAGTGGATTTTATATCTGTCTGCGGACCACATGCATCAGAGAAGGGTTCAAATGCCATTTCTGTGACAAGCATCTACGCTTCTCTCCACCAGATTCTGACATCCATTTGATATTGATTGATATGACTCAGGAATTGACTGATTGGTGATAGATTTTTTTTCTTTCTCTTTGAGACCCCAAGATCCAGGCTGGGGCACAGATGACCATCAGATAAAGTAATGATCAACTTGGGGTACCAAAAAGAGGCTTTGGGGTTAGACAAGCAACCACAGAAGGGGTCTGTTAGAAGGCACCATGGGCATGCAACAGGGTGTGGGCACGCAACACTGTGTGCTTTAGCTGGGCCCAACGGCCCTCTCCTCCAATCCTTCTTGCCTGGCAGGCATCAGACTGCACCCAGGCCTCCCTGGCTGCCTTGAGGGGATCCCAGGAGTACTGTAGCTAGAGAGCCAGGCCCTGGAGTCTCCAAGGTAACTCTGGCTGACCCTCCCTGCCTTGGTTCAGACCCTGATAACAAGCTCTCGAGGGACAAGGAGGAGGGTGCCCAGCCCTTGTTTTCTGTCCTTGATATCTGACTTGAATAGCTGGTTTCAGCTTGGGAATGAAACGAAAGGTGGTATGGACCTTGGGAAGTTGGTCACTCACCACCTCTGGGCCTCAGTTTCCCTCAGTGGGAGTCTAAATCTGTAAGGTACTTTCCACGGTGACTATTCCCCCTCCTCTCTGAGTGCCTCTGTCAGCCCAAGTGTCCCAGGAAGACCATTGTCCTGGTGGGAAGACACACAGCTCAGCAGAGTGTGTGCCCCTCACAGGCAGTGCAGGCTGGGGGCGTGGAGATAGCCACTGCCTATTGTCTCCAGCCTGATGCCGGGCGGGGCCTCTGTAACAGCATCTGGCCTTGGCTGCCTCATTCCAGTGTGGACAGATGGCTACAGAGCATGGAGAGGAACGTGGGAGCCACCTGGCCCACAGGTGCCCGCCACTCCCTGGCCACAGAGGCTACGAAGTCTTCCATCAGCAGGGGCCATGTCACCTCTCTCTGCCTGTGTAGAGTGGGATGCCCTGAGACTGTTAGGCTGGGAGACCTTAGATAAGTCACTCACCTTCTCTGAAACAGTCTTCCCATGTGGAGTTTAAATTTTGGAGGCCCCATAGCTGGGTATGCAAATGACCCCTGGGGATGCCACACATACATGTGTGGCATTTGTGTATATGTGTAAGTCATTCTGAAACCTTTCCTCATGATTGGTGGGATACAACCCCTAACCCCAACATTCTGGTGGCTTTGGGGCTTCTGTGAGCTCACCTGGATGAAACCCTCTTGGCGTGCCCATATGTGGCCATCCAGGGTTGCCTGGGGTGGAAAGATAAGTTGAAGAAAGTTTTGAGGAGCCCTGGGTTCAGTGAGATCACCACCAGGGCTGAGCCAAGGGGTGCAGGCCTCTCATCCCAGCTGCTCAGGAGACTGAGAAGGAAGATCAATAGGTCAAGACCTGCCTGGGCAATGCAGTCAGATCCTTGTCTCAAGATAAAAAATCAGGGAGGGGGAGCTGGAGAGATGGCTTAGCGGTTAAGGTACTTGCCTTCGAAGCCTAAGAACGCATCTTTGAATCTCTAGGTTCCCTGTAAGTCAAATGCACAGTGACACAACTGCACAATGTAACACATGCACAAAAGGGGACACACACGTCTGGAGTTCGTTCGCACAGCTGAAGGCCCTGGTGCACCCATTCCCTCTCTCTCTGCCTGTCTCTCCCTCTCTCTCTCAAGTTAAAAAAATCAGAGGGGGCCGGGTGTGGTGGCGCATGCCTTTAATTCCAGCACTCAGGAGGCAGAGGTAGAAGGATTGCTGTGAGTTCAAGGCCACCCTAAGACTACATAGTGAATTCCAGGTCAGCCTGGGCTAGAGTGAGACCCTACCTTGAAAAAAAAAATCAGAGGGGACTAGAAAGATGGCTCAGTGGTTAAGGCAATTGCCTGCAAAGCCCAACAACCCAAGTTTGATTCCCTAGTACCCACATAAAACTAGATGCATAAAATGACGCATGCATCTGGAGTTTGTTTGCACTGGCTGGAGACCCTGGTGGGTTCATTCTCTGTCTTACTTCTATCTCTCTCTTTCTCTGCTCGCAAATAAATAAATGAAACATTAAAAAATATCAGAGGAGCTGGGCAGGCATGGTGGCACCCGTCTTTAATCTCACCATTCAGGTAGGAGGAACACTGTGAGTCTGAGGCCAGCCTGGGGCTACAGAGAGAGTTCTAGCTTAGCCTGGGCTAGAGTGAGGCTCCACCTTGAAGAAAAAAATAAGAGGTCTGGGAATGTAGCACAGTGGTATAGCACTTGCCTAGCATGTAAAAAGTGCTGGGTTCAAATCCCAGCACTGCAAAGAAAAGCAAAGCCGATCACCAATGTGGAAGCATGTGGGAAGCCAGCAACTAGCCGGCCTCTATTGGGCCTGGTCTCTTCATGAGTAGGCGGGAGGGGTTCCGGCCTGGAGGGCTTCAAAGGAAACTCAGCCCCCTTTGGGGAGAAGTAAAAACAGCTCCAGCAGCTGAGTAAACAGGAGTTCCCATGGGGCCTGGCCTCTCCCCTCCTGCCCACGCCCGCCTGACCTTGTACCACCAGCTGGCCAGGCCCGTGGCAGAGGCATAAAGGACGCGTGCACCTGCCACGGGCCAGCACGCTGGGCAGACTGTGTACGCAGGACCAGGGCTGGGGTCCCCGGGCACCTGCAGGGTTGGAAGATGCTCAGACAGGGCGGTGAACTGTAGCTGGGAGCCAAATTGACCCAGGTGGTGTTTCTACAAGGCTCACGGCTTTTATATTTATTTATAATCGCTTGAAGCAAAGAATATGTCAGGAGTCAAGAGAACTATATGAAATTCAAATTTTAATGTCCACAGTGTTTTATCAGAACACAGCCACACCTGTCCATTTGCATATGCTCTGAGGGCTTCCTCACTAAGGACTCAGGGTACAGATCCCACAAGCTAAAGATTTACCAGGTGTCCCATCAGAAAAGCCCCTCAGCTCTTGCATCAAGGCAAAACCAGCCTCCTGTTTTCCTCCCAAAGGAAACTTTAGCAGTAAAAACTTGCAGGGGCTCTTTTAACAGGGTCTTTTTTATTTATTTAAAAAACAGAAAACAGAGCCAGGCGTGGTGGCACATGCCTTTAATCCCAGTACTTGGGAGGCAGAGGTAGGAGGGTCACCATGAGTTCAAGGCCAGTCTGAGACTACATAGTAAATTCCAGGTCAGCCTGGGCCAGAGTGAAACCCTACCTTTAAAAACAAAAGGGTCTCATGTAATCCAGGCTGGCCTTGAACTTGCTACTTAGCCAAGAGTGACCTTGAACTTTTGGTCCTTTAAAAAACATATTTACTTATTAGAGCCTGGGGAGGGGGGACACAAATGGGCACGCCAGGGACCCCTAGCCACTACAAACAAACTCCAGATGCATGTGCCACTATGTGCATCTGACTTACGTAGGACCTGGAGAATCAAACCTGGGTCCTTAGGCTTCGGAGGCAAGCATCTTAACTGCTAGGCCATCGCTCCAGACCCTTTTGATCCTTTAATCAAGCTTCCAAGTGCATGTAATCAGTATATGGAGACTTACAACGAGTCTATCTAGGTAGGATCTTGGTGCAATTTCAGTACATATATGCAAGCTTTGGGTTTTGTGATTTTATGTTGGTTTTGGGGTCTTACAGCTTTGGTCTGTGTGAGTGACCTCTGTGGTGCCACAGCCTTGGTAGAGACATGATGTTGGGGCTCATTTTACAGATGTCGAACAGAGACGTGGGGAGGGGAGGACTCTAAGCCAAGGTTAGCAGAGGGGAGCCTGCTACTCAGACCTCCTTCCTGAGGGCAAGAAACCTTTTGCTGGGCTCCCCCCTACCTGAGGAGACAGCTCCCTCCCTCCCTCCAGAATCTCTCCTGGGGTCCCAGCCCCTCCCGCCCCACTCCTGCCGTCCCCCCTCCTCCTCACTGCGGGGAGGGGGGCGTCCTGGCAGGTGCCCAGGAGCCTGTGGCAGTGAAGTGGTATCTTCCCTTTTCCAGCACCAGAGCCTGCAGTCGGGGAGACACTGGAGGAGTGTAGGGAGGTGATGGGGGCTGAACTTCTGGGGTCCCCAGGAAGGTTGAGCATCATGAAGATCTAGGGGTTCGGCAAGGATGTGGGAGTGTAAGGACTCAGGAACTGAAGCGGGTGTGGGGCAAGAAGGCAGGCGCCACATGAGGAAGCTCTTGGGCAAAGTTAACAACTTGGTAGTCTTGGGAGACTGTTTCTAAGGAACCCCCTGGTCCCCCAAGTTATGGTCTAGAAAATATCTATAGCCAGTGTTCATTCTGAGACCACAGAATGCCAACCACTAAGTGAGTCAGGAGAAGCCCAACCCCTTGTGCTGTGGTCTCTCTGCCCACCCTCTAAGAAGGAGGAGCGGCTGGCACAGGGAACATGTATCTCTTTGCATTCTCCTTTTGGACCGCAGTGCTTCTTTATAAGCACAAAGACAAGGGCTAGAGAGATGGCTTAGTGGTTAAGGCACTTGCCTGCAAAGCTTAAGGACCCAGGTTCAATTCCCAAAAACCCACGTGGTGGCTCATGCACCTGGAGTTCCTTTGTAGTGGCTGGAGGCCTCGGCGTGCCCATTCTCTCCCTCTCTGACTCTTTCTCTCAAATAAATAAAAATAATGTTAAAATATAAGTACAAAGACTACAGGGGGCATCCCACTCTTAGGATCAAACTCCAGGTCTGGCTTCTGCTCAAGGCTTAACTTGTATTCCTGGTTTCCTGCCTTCCAAATGCAAAGCGCTTGAATGTATTCTTCCCCCACCCACCCAGGACTGCTGCACCGGCCTCTTGCTCTCATTCCTCAGGCCTCCTCACATTAGCCTTCTTGAGTGTCCCCAGACAGGTTTACTTTGTGCTCTCAGACCTCCTGCTTGTTCCTGGACCATGGGGGACAATCCTCGTAGCCCTCTGCTTGATACACAGTGCTGGGATGATGGGTTACCCGAATGACTGGTAGAACTCAGGGCTGTGGCCAAAGCCTGGAGTTCTGGGAACAGATACACTGAATGGTCACATCGACAAGCCGCCAGTGATGACTTCACCTGCCTTTCTAGGCTTCCTTAGGCACCACACACGGTCACACTGTCCTAGCGCTGCCCCGTGTAAGCGAGCTCTCCTTGGTGTGCTGTGGCAATCATGCCTTGGCCCTATGCTGTCCCATGTGGCCACACAGTGGCATGTTTTTAACTAACTTAATTTCAAGTAGCTACAGGTGGTCAGTGGCGACCTTACAGGGTAGCACAGCTCCGAGGAGGAGGAAACTTCCTGCTGTCCCCAATCTGGTCCTAGGCAGCTCTGTCACCCAGGGAGCCACAGCTCCCACTCAGGATTGCCGGGCAGCCCCTATGAGGCGGAGCCCTGTCACAGCCCACTACCCATCACGCATGTCTCAAAGGCCGAAGGTCATGAAGCAGGGAGCTCTCCACAGTGGTGACAAGCCCACTTGAGTGTGAGATCAATTTTGTCACCATTATCACCCATCACCATCTTCACCACCATTGTTCAACTCCTGATATGGTCATCAAGGCCAATAGCAACGCCCACACGCTCACAGCCAGCTGCACAGTGAGGCCACCAAGGCTGCCAGCGACACTGCTTTCTCTCCATCAGCATCACACGTCAGGCCCCGCCCCACATCGCCGCCACCACCGCCACCATCATCATCACCATGGAATCCCACAGTGGATGCCAAGCCACCCCACCCATCCACACAACCACCACAGTCTCCTCCATCATGGCTCTGACCCCACCACGGACACCACCAGCTCCCCCAGATGTGGCCTGACCATCCCCATGCCCCCTACCCCAGCTTTGCAGCTAGTTTGGCATGCCAGCTTCCACTCTGCACTCCAGCTGCTTAAGTTTCAATCCCAGCTCTGAGTGCAAATCCCTCAACCTCAGGGAGACTCAGTTTCTCTGACTGTAAAATGGGAGGACTAGGAATAGTCCTCAGACTTTTTAAAATTTTTGTTTTCTTCAGGTAGGGTCTCGATGGAGCCCAGGCTGACCTGGAATTCACTATGTAGTCTCAGATGGCCTCGAACTCACGGCGATCCTCCCACCTCTGCCTCCCGAGTGCTGGGATTAAAGGCGTGCGCCACCACACATGCCAGGCACACTCAGAATTTTGAGTGTCAAACCTCCACTAGGTTCTAGGCTGGAGAAGGCTCAAATTGTTTTTCTTTAATCCTTACATCATTCTGAGAAACAGTGATTTGTCCATTTTTTTTGGTGAGGAAACTGAGGCTCAGAGAGGTGATCTACTTACCCAAAGCCCCCACACCCAACTAATATATAAAACTAATGGAACCAAAGTCATAGCCTAGGTGAGGCAAGACTGTCTGTTTGCCCAGGAGGAGGAGAAGACTCGATCAGCAGACAGGCTCTTCTATACCCAGAACCGCCCCCCCCACTCCGCCACACACACACACACACACACACACACTCCCAAGATCTTTTTTCTGGGGAGGGGGAATTCTTAAGTCCTCCTTGATGTTGGAGGTGGCCTGGCCAGGCCAGTAGAGGTCTGCTCACCTGTGTCCTGCCGGAACTGGTGCATGGATTGCAGGTCGATGATATAGGGGGCTAGCTGGGCATCCACCTGGCCCAAGACCACCGAGCCCCGGGCATCTTCCTTGAGCACGTTCTCGATGTGGTGACACACGGTGGCCGTGTAGGGCCTCCAGCGGCTGTGCTCATTCAGCCACTCCCACACCACCACCCTGGCCACGTTCTGCGGTGGGAAGCCCAGCCCGTTCACCGGCACCATCACACCCTGGCTTGGCCGTGACATGGCCGCTGTCGCCTGGGGGGCCAGGTCCCCCCTGTTGCTGGCCCGGCAGCTCCTGGGCCTGGGAGCACTGGGGAAGTGTCCTCCTCCTCTTCTGACTGTCTCTCCCCAGGGCTGGCAAGGAGGGCTGTGGCCTCCTTTCTAGCTCCGGCTCCCTCTCCAAGGCCTAGAGGCCTCTGTTAGGGGATTTGTGGGGGGTGACAATCCAGGCTCCGAGAACCCCTTGGGCAGCTGTCACACATAGGACTGCACTGAAGGCAATGTCTTCTCTCACGAAGGGGGTGGCGGTGCCCCGGGTTCAGGTGAGGGAGCGAGGCGCCTGTCCCTCTGGCTCTGGCCTCTTCCTCGCTGGTCTCGGGTCCTTTTCTCCCCGCCACGCCACGCAGGGCCTGTCACCAGGGAGGCCCGGGCCAGCCTGCTGCTCTCTGCGGCGCTGATGGCCCAGCGACTGTGACCCAGACCCCGCGTCTAGCCTTGGCCGGGCGGCTCAGATCCCTCCCGAGGACAGTCCAGTCCTGTTCCCCGGCCCCTCTCCACGGCGTCCTGGCCAGCCCCGGGGGTCGCAGAGCACCCAGGGCTGGGATGCGGTGGCCTGGGCGGATGGAGGAGGGAGCGACGGGGGGCGGGGGCCGTGGGCACGCCCCACCCCACTCGTGCTCGCGACCTGCAGGAGACAAGAAGGGGCGAGGGCCCTTTAAGAGTGGAGAACGCAGCCCCCTCCCCCTCCCGGGAGTCGCGGTGGAGAACAATGGGGCGCCGGTGGGTGGGGGGTCTGCAGGGGGGACTCGGGGGTCCCCGCCCGCCCGTCCCTCGGGGGCACCTGCAGCGGTGAGCCCGAGCGGGTCCCCAGGCTGCAGCGCCCCGTGCGCGGCTCGCGAGCGTCCCCCACCCGGGGCCCGCGCGCTGCAGGGATGCGGGATGCAGGAGGCTCGGGGTGCCCCGGGCCCCGCGCAGGCACTGTCCCCAGGGGTGAAGCCACAGGAGCTGACGAGCGCTGTCCCCACCCGGTGACAGCGCCCGGGGCGCCCGCAAGAGCTAGAGACGTGGATCCCCCGCGCTCACCTCTTCCTCCCCGCGCTGGCGCCCGGCTCCCGGGAGGAGAGGACGGTCCCGGCCTCGGACAGACCGCCCTGCAGACCGACCGACGGACCGATCGACGGGCGCAGCAGCCGCTGGCGCCGCCGAGATCCCGCGGGTGGAGGCGGCCGCGCTCGGCTCCCGGGCGGGCGGGGCGGGAGGAGGAAGGGGAGGAGGAGACGGATCCGCCCCGCCCGCCGCCCGGAATCCCCGGCTAGGCCCTCCCGCCAGCCCGCGAGACCCGGAGGAGGGGGCTTAGGGAGAATCTGTCATCCCTGCATTCCAGGGGCTCTCAGTCCAGGGCCTGGTACACAACAGGCGCTCAATAAATGCTTGCACTGAACGAATCTGACCTAGAGACAGCTCAAAGGGAGCTGGGGTGGCCTCCTCTCCTTTTCCCACTATTTGCTGGGAGGGAAGATTCTCCCATTTCAGAGCCAAATGGATCCCTGGAGCCTAAAGAGCACAGATGGGAAAACTGAGGCCCAGAGAGGCAGAGGGTCACAGGCCCAGGATCAGGAAAGCTCCAACAATGTTCAAACCACCACCGAAGTCAGGGGAGCCCAGTTAGAGCATCCCGGCATCTCCAAAGCATCTCCACAGCACCCACCTGCTCCAGGATAGAGGGATGGGGCAGCTTCTGCCTGTCTCCAGATGAGGAAGCCCAGGCAGGAAGCGGACACTTTAGAGGAAGGGACAGGAAAGTCCGGCTCCAGGTGCAGTCACCTGCAAACAATAGAGGTTCAATAAATGCAGGGGGCACTTGGTGGCAGCAATTCGAGTGTTAAGGGACACTGGACGTCTCTCTGTCCTCTGGCAAGCTGGACACCGCAGCTGAGGACACACACACACACACACACACACACACACACACACACGCACACGTCAGCTGGGAGGAGGTGGCCCCTGGGGCCCTGTGTGTTTAGTTTGAGGAAGATGAGGGATGGGGCTGGCGTCTGTCCCGAACTCCAGCCTGGGGCTGTGAAGCAGGGTCAGCGGCCTGTTTGGGAGCTGGTCCAGAGTGGCCCACGCTGACTCCCCTACCTCCCCAGGGCAAATGGAGACTAAGCAAGGTCAGGGGCGGGTTGGGCTGGTCGCTTTCCCAGCGCTGGACAGGACGCGGCCAGCTGGAGCCCCTCCCCGCCCCCCTCTGGGTCCTGCAGGCTGGGCTCCAGGTCACCGCCGGCCCTGCTTTGCTTGTGCTGGCTGCAGACTGGAGGGGGTCGGCTGTGGGCGGTTCAGGCTGGGTCTGTGGGACAACCTCTGACACGGCCACCCAGCTCTGGGGTCTGGGGGTTCACAAAGGATGCTATGCTGCAAACTTGTGACTAGTACCTGTTTCTGAGAAAAGGGTCCCTGACAGCCACCCTAAACAATACCCCAAACCTTATGAGACAGAAGGGAGACTGTGTGGGGGGGTTCCAGAGTGGGGAAGAGATTGGCTCAATGTCACATGGGGATTTTGTTGCAAAAGGGAAAGATGAGGGGCTGGAGAGATGGCTCATTGGGTAAGGTGCTTGCCTGAAAAGACTATTGTTCTCAGTTGTATTCTCCAGTACCCACATAAAGTCAGTTGCACAGTGATGTATACAGCTGGATTTTTTTTTTTTTTGCAGGGGCTGGTGGCCCTGGAAGGCTCATCCTCTGTCTCTCTCTGCTTGCAAATAAATAAATAAATAAATAAATAAATAAATAAATGGGAAGAGGAACCCCACTCTCTGGACTTCCTCATGTTATTTAAGACCTGAGCAAATGTCACAGTCTTCCCTGACTTTGTCTCTCTTCCTCTGTGTCCCTGGTAAAACTTGACATGACACCCTGCATTACCGCAGCGGCCACTAACGGGAGACCTGTCCCCACTAGAGAGGAGTTGGATGTCAGGGATTGCACTGCTCCTTGTGCGTGCGGGTGCTCGGCCCAAGGTAGATGCTGTTTATGGGGCGTCTGTCACAGCCACGCCAGGAGGAAGGACACAGACCTCCTGAAGCTTGGAGAGGCTCCGCGGATTGTCTGCGTTTCCACAGGAAGTAAGCGGTGGTGCTGGGAACCGGATCCCAGATGACCCCTGCGCTAACCATGGCAGCGCGCTGCCCATGTTTGTTGAGTGACGTGAATGCCATCTGGCCATGAGGGAAAGGCACCTTTGATGGCTGTCTGTGGTTAGCATGTGGGACCTACCAGGTTGTAGAGCCCCACTCCCCGGGAACTCTAGAGGAAAGGTGTCCCAAAGAGTGAGAATAAGCTGGCCACCAAGGAGCTCACAGTGGCCTAGGAAGATGGCTCGGGAAGCAATGACTGCTAAGTGGTGTGTGGGTCAGTAGTGCCCAGGGGGGATGCATATCTGAGTCACATAAAGCTGGGATGCAGGGCTGGACTGGTGACTAGGCAGTTCAGGTGTTTGTCTAGAAAGCCTAAGGTCCTAGGTTCAATTTCCCAGAACCCATGTAAGCCAGAGGCGCAAGGTGGTGCATTTGTTTGGAGTTCATTTGCAGTGGCTGGTGGCCCTGGCATGCCCATTCTCTCTACCGCTTTCTCCCTCCCTCCCTCCCTCCTTCTCTCTCTCAAATAAATTTTACTTTTAAAATCTAGGATACAGACCACAGGAGGCACACAATGCTCCTGCTCACCCACCCCACGAAGCTGGATGAGTTCCGGCTGCTCTGAGCTCTTCTCCTCACCCCTTGGCTGTCTGGGGCTCAGATCAGATGTCCCCCCCCTTGGATGGTTGTGAACAGTGTAAGTGGAAAACAAGAAGCAGACTGGGGCTGTTTGGTGTCCTCAAAACAAGGGGCTTTCTCAGGGTTGTGGAGCAATGGTAAGCTGGGCAAGATGGAGGGGCTCCTGCTACCCGCTGAGAACTGGAGGTGAATTAATGACACCCCAGAAGAGCAATCTTCATGGCCAGCCCTAGGGCCACTGTCCACAGGCCAAGGAACCATGGGAGCAAGCCCCTCCCCACCTTTGAAGTTCATGTTCAATCCTGAAATCCCCTGGGCTGTTGCCCTTCCTAGAGTGCACCTGAGCTTCTCCTGCGAGTGTCTTTAAAGATGACCAGAGGCTGGAGAGACGGCTCAGTGGTTACGGCACTTGCCTGCAAAGCCTAATGACCTAAGTTTGATTCTCACGTAAAGCCAGATGCACAAGGTAGTGCACGTGTCTGGAGTTTGTTTGCAGAGGCTAGAGGCCCTGGTGCATGCTCTCTCTCTCTCTCCTGTCTCAAATAAATAAATAAATATTAAAGATGACACGCATACAAACCCCACCCTCTGAGACTGAAGTCCTTAGTTTGGACTCAGTGCATCTGAAGGAACTGAGAAAGGGTTGAGTCAGCAGGTCTATGTTGCCAGGGCTTGCTTGGGGCCATCTGCTTTTCCTTCAGTTAAGAAACATCACTTGCACACCTACTGTGTGCCAGACATTGGGAGAGAGAGAGCCGTGGACAAAAGACACACAAGTCCTTGTTCCCTGTCATTGACACTCTAGAGGAGGAGATGGATGGGGCATATCACTGTATGACACTGGAGTGTGTCATAAAATGTGAAGGCCCTGAGAAAAGCCAGGTCCCCTGGGACGTCAGGGAAGGGGATCTGACTTGGCATGGGCACGTGGGAAAATAGCCTGGTTTCCCTCATCTACTTAGGCATGCATGTTCATGAGCCAGCAATTCCACATACAGTATGGGATTCTTGTTTGTTTGTAACAAGAGTCGTGAAAAAGATTGCCCATGGAAGCTCTGTCCTCCATAGCCTGAACTGTGAAGTGACCCTCTTGCCTGACCATGACAGAACAAATGAGTACATTATGGCACAGTTCCCACAGTGAAATATTACATGGCCCTCAAAAGGAGGCCCCAGTAGCCACACATCAGAGCAGGGTCGGATCTCTGAAAGAGCACGGATAATCAAGGCGCCCTGCTATGTCAACAGCATTCTCTCTATACAACTGAAGGCTACTGAAGTCCCACGTGTGTGTGTGGAGCCAGCTGCATGAAAAGGGAACAAGGGAAGAGGAAGGATGTGGATCACAGCGGGAAGATGGCGTGCTGGAGGTGGGGAGATCGTGCGGCCAGATGTAGGCTATGTGGAAGCCTGGATTTTGTTTTGAATGCTGGTTTCACATGTGTTTCTTCTATTATTGAAATTAACTACTCAATAAGAGCTGGTGAAATTGTATTATGAAACGAGATGGTTCTCAAAAGAAATAAGGGCCAGGCATGGCAGCATATGCCTTTAATCCCAGCATCCAGAGGCAGAGGTAGGAGGATTGCTGTGAGTTTGAGACCAGCCTAGGGCTACAGAGTGAGTTCCAGGTCAGCCTGGCTAGAGCGAGACCCTACCACAAAAACAAACAAGCAAACAAACAGACAAACAGAAAGACAAGGGCTGGGGAGATAGCTCAATGGCTGAAAGCACTTGCTTTTAAAGCCTGACAGCCTGGGTTTGATTCCCCCACATTCACATAATGTCAGATGCACAAAGTGATGCATGCAACTGTAGTTCGTTTGCAGCAGGAGGAGGCTCTGGCATGCCTGTGCTCGCTGTCTCTCTCTGTTTCTCAAATAAATAAAAATAAAAAAGTCTTTCTCTCTCTCTCAAATATATAAAATAAAATATACTTTTAAAAATGGGCTGGAGCTGGGTGTGGTGGCGCACGCCTTTAATCCCAGCACTCGGGCGGCAGAGGTAGGAGGATCGCCGTGAGTTCAAGACCACCCTGAGACTACAGAGTTAATTCCAGGTCAGCCTGGACCAGAGTGAGACCCTACCTAGAAAAACCAAAAATAAAAAAAAATAAAAACCGGGGGGGGGGGGACGCTGGGATGATGGCTTAGCAGTTAAGGCGTTTGCCTGCAAAACCAAAGGATCCCAGTTCAGCTCTCTTGGACCCACATAAGCCAGATGCACAAGGGGATGCATGTAACTGGAGTTCATTTGCAATGTCTGGAAGCCTTGGTGTGCCCACTCTCTCTCTCTCTCTTTTTCTCTCTGCCTCTTTATCTCTCTCAAATAAATAAAATATATTTTAAAATAAAAATGTATAAAGAAGTTAGTAAGAGATCATTGCAGCATACACATGAAGGCTTCAGTTCAATCCCCAGCACCCATGTAAAAAGCTGGTGTGGCCACGCATGCCTGTAACCCTGCCCTGTGGGAGGCAGACAGGAGAATCTCTGGAGCTCACTGGACATTTGATCTGACCAAATATGGCAGCTCCACGTTCAGTCTCAAGGACACAACATAGCAGAGGGTTAGAGGAGGACACCGATGTTCTCTCTGGCCTTTGCATGCTTGTTACCAACATGGGGTGCATGTGCACCTGCACGCACACGTGCATGCACTACATAAACATATGCCTCATATGGCATAAGATACACACACACCATACACACATACCACACACACACCACACACACCATACACATACCATACAAACCCACACCATACACACACACACCACACACACACAGTACGTGCACACACAACATACAAACACACACACTATACACACACATACACACCATACACACACACCATATAGACACACACAATACATGCACACGCACCATACATACCACACACACACACACACGCACCTACGCTCATGCACAAATGCACATGTGTGCAGAAAGAACTAATAGGAAGGGAAGGTGCTGGGGAAAGGGTGGGGGTGTGAAGTCGAATCAGTTGATCAGAGATGGTATTACCTAGCCAAGACTCGCAGTAGGTTTTGGGGATTGGTGGGGATTCAGCACGGTTAGGAATGGGAAGGAGGTCAGCAGGCCAAGGGGGGAGATTCCTGATAGGAAGGAAGGAATATGAAACAGGTCAGAGGTGGGGCTGGGGAGGGAAAAGAGAAAGGGACACCGTGCCTGGCTTCCCAGAGGGGCCCAGATGGGGTCTCAGCCAGCCCCATGCTGCTGACCAGCCCCTGGGCCTGAATCACACGGCGAGGTTGAGGTTCTCGCTGACAGGCATCCGAGAGAAGACACAAACAGGGGCATGGAGCTAGTATAGAGGCAGCGGGGACTGCTGAGGACACAGGGGACCTGGAACAGGAAGGGGACATCCACTGAGCAACACCCCATGAGGTGCCACCATAGATCTTACAAGCCCCAGAGCTGGGCAGGGAGTTTGGCCCCTGGCTTCGGAGATCACTGACCTGTTTCTTTGGGCGTCGGAGTGGATCAAGCTCTCTCACCTCAACTGAGGCCTCCCCACTTCTCCCTTCTAACCCCGGCCTTCTAATATCACTTCTTTCTAACCCGGGGGAACAAGGTGGGGGCTCCAGTCTTGGACTGGTGTCTCCAGCACAGAGGGAAAGCACACCAAGGCGTTGGTGTGACCAGGTGTGACATTGAGGTTTTGCACAGTTGGGGTTGGTGGACCTGGTCCACCTGGGGAACTGGAGGCTGGCTGAGCTCTGCCATGATCAGCACTGGAGTACTTTTCCCCTCTAAACACTGCAGGGGAGCAGGGCGTGGTGGAGCATGCCCGCCTTTTATCCCAGCACTTGGGAGACAGAGGTAGGAGGATCGCCATGAGTTTGAGGCCGTCCTGAGACTACATGGTGAATTCCAGGTCAGCCTGGGCTAGAGTGAGACTCTACCTCGAAATACCAAACTAAAATAAAATTAAAAACCCTGCAGGGGGCCAAGAATGGGAAATGTATAGTGAGTGAGTGAGTGAGTGAGTGAGTGAGTGAGTGCAGAGTGCCCTCTGGTGGCCAGTGTCGTCCTTTGCTCTCCTGCAGGAGGCCTTTTAAAATAATTTATTTTCATGTATTTTAAACTTTTAAAAAATTATTTGTTTAATTACAAGCAAAGAAAGAGAGAGAATAGAGAAAGAGAGGTAGAGAATTGGCATGCCAGAGCCTCCAGCTGCTGCAGATAAACTCCAGATGCATGCACCACTTTGTGCATCTGGCTTTACATGGGTTCTGGGGAATCAGACCTGGATCCTTAGGCTTTGTAGGCAGGCGCCTTAACCGACGAGCCATCTCTTCAGCCCTTAAACTTTTTAACTGTGGTAAAACCACACAGCATAAGGTTTACCATCTTATTAATTTCCAAGTTTGCAATTCATTAGTGTCAATTAGATTGCTATTGCTGGGCAAGTGAGTTCCAGAACTTGCTCATCTTCCAAATATGAGACTATGTGCCCACTAAGCAGTGGCAGGCCATTCTCACCGCCCCTAGCCCTTGGAAAGCTCATTCTATTTTCTGTCTTTATGTTTCTGGATCTTCTACTGCTGCATAAGTGGACTTTCGCAGTAATTGTCCACTTGTGACTGGTTTATTTCACTTAGCCCTATGTCCTCAAAGTTCATCCATGTTGTAGCCAATGCCAGAATTTTCTTTTCTTTCTTTCTTTTTTTTTGGGGGGGGGGGCGGTTTCGAGGTTGGGTCTCACTCTAGCCCAGGCTGACCTGGAATTTACTATGGAGTCTCAGGGTGGCCTCGAACTCATGGTGATCCTCCTACCTCTGCCTCCTGAGTGCTGGGATTAAAGGCATGTGCCACCACACCCAGCATTCTTTCTTTTTTTGTTAAAAAAATACTTATTTATTTTATTTATTTGAGAGAGAGAAAAAGAGGCAGAGAAATAGAGAAAGAAGATGGGCACACCAGGGCCTTCAACCACTGTAAACGAACTCTAGACACATGCATCCCCTTGTGCATCTGGCTTACGTGGGTCCTGGGGAATTGAACCTGAGTCCTTTGGCTTCACAGGCAAATGCCTTAACCACTTAAGCCATCTCTCCAGCTCCAGAATTTTATTTTTTTTACTAATAATTTTTTTGGGGGTTATGTTTATTTATTTATTTATTTGAAAACGACAGACAAAGAAAGAGGTAGAGAGAGAGACAGAGAGAGAGAGAGAGAGAGAGAGAGAGAGAGAGAGAGAGGGAGAGAATGGGCGCGCCAGGGCTTCCAGCCACTGCAGACAAATTCCAGATGTGTGTGCCCCCTTGTGCATCTGGCTAACATGGGTCCTGGGGAATCGAGCCTCGAACTGGGGTTCTTAGGCTTCACAGGCAAGTGCTTAACCTCTAAGCCATATCTCCAGCCCGAATTTTCTTTTTTTGATGTTTCAAGGTAGGGTCTTACTCTAGCTCAGGCTTTTACATAGTGTCCTGGGAAATCACACCTGGGTTCTTTCCAGCTCTAAGTTCCCCCCCTTTTTTTCCAAGGTAGGGTCTCACTCTAGCTCAGGCTGACCTGGCATTCACTCTGTAGTCTCAGGGCGACCTCGAACTCACAGTGATCCTCTTACCTCTGCCTCCCGAGTGCTGGGATTAAAGACATGCCCAACCATGCCCAGTTATGCCAGAATTTTCTTTCTTCTTCAGGCTGAATAATGCTCCACTGTCTGTATATGCCCAGTTTGTTTTCCATGCAACTGCTGGTGGGCACTTGCGAGGCTGTTACGGACACTGATGTACAACATCTCTTTGAGATCCCTCTTTCAATTTCTTTCGGTGCATTCATTGTTCATGGGATTTGGCATCGCCTAGTAAATGGTGAGGCACGTCTCTGAAGGAGATTCTAGAGAGGATTGATGAGCTGAGGAGGGGCGCTCTTCCCTGCATGTGGGTGGCACCATACCTTGGGCTGGGGTCACAGATGGGACAAAAGGAGGAAAGGACAGGAAGAGCCTGGGTGTGGCCTGCTCCTCTCCCCTCTGGCCACCATGATGTGAGCTGCTCTGCTCCCTCCAGCCCTCCCAGCCACAATGGACGGAAGCCTCTGAAACCATGAGCCAACACCAGTCCTTCCTCCCTAAGTTGTTTCTGGCCGGTATTTTGTCACAGTGGTGAGAAAAGGGAGCCCACAAGCTAGACTGTGTTGTAAGCTGAGCCTTCAGCCCCCTGTGTGACTGTGTTTGGAGACAGGACTTGGGTTAGAAGAGGGCATGAAGAGAGAGCCTCAAGGCCTCAGAATTGGTTTCATGCATACAGAAGGAGACTCTGATATGTCACCCTGACCTTGGACCTCCAGCCTGCAGCACCGTAGTCTGTACATGTCTGCTGTTTGAGGCCCCCAGGCTGCGTTATGTGCTTTGGCAGCTCCAGTAATTAGTGCCAGAGGGGAGCTCCATGCTGAGTTTTCTGAGGGACCGTCACCCTGTCCCCACAGCAGCGGCACTATGTCACATCCCACCAGCAGAGCATTGTCCCTCTGTCTTTTCTCCCTGTGTGTGTCCCTGCCTGTCTGTCTATAGCTCCTGCCCCACTGACAAGTACATGAACAGTTGTAATTTTTCTGAAACGTCTGAATGGGAAGTGGTATATGATATCCACTCGCTCGAAGCACTTCAGTTTACATTTCCTGAGCACAGGGGGACTGTTACGAAACCGCACCAATGAACACAATCGGACATCGATGCCACATTCCTGGCTCATCTCCAACCTTCCCCACAGCTAGCCAATTGTCCCATCAACACATAGCAAGATGAAAAACGAAAACGTCCCCAGGTCACACGTGGCACTGGGCGCTCCCTGACCACTCATTTCAGGCATCCCAGACCCAGTGAGGAGGGTGGCATGGGCCAGCTGGGCCACAGGCTTCTGGGAGATAATGCCTAATTGCTTAGGTCCCCTGGGATCATGCAGCTAGAGAACCAAGAAAACAGGTGCACCCACCACACCCATCACGAGGTCTCCAGCTGCAAAGTACAGGAAACCCAAACAAGAGAGGCCTGATGGAGAACACCATTTATTTATTTGTTTATTTTGGTGTGTGTGTGTAGTGTGTATGGTATGCACGTGTGTGTACATGTGTGTGTGTGCATGCAGATGCATGCATCCTCTGCACACACAAGCAGAGGTCACAGGAAGACATTGGGAGTCTTTCTCTGTTACCTTCCCCCTTCCCTGAGACAACCTCTATGAACGCCGGACTCCTCATTATTCAGTTAGACTCACTGGCCAGTAAAGCCCCAGAGACCCCCCGCTCTGCTCCCATCAGTACTGGGGTTACAGGCACCGTGCCTGGCTTCTTACAGGGGTGTTGGGACGGAACTCAAGTCCTCGTGCTTATACACACTCTCTGCCTCTATCACCCCCATCCCCAGAACATGAGTAGTAATTTTTCTGAAACATCTGAATGGGCAGTGGCCCACGATGCCACTTACTCGAAGCACTTCAGTTTGTATTTCCTGAGCCCTTACCCACCGAGCCATCTCCTCAGTCCCTTATTTATTTACTTATTGTTTTTTTGAGGTAGTGTCTCACTTTAACCCAAACTGACCTGGAATTCACTATGGAGTCTCAGGCTGGCCTCGAACTCATAGCAATCCTCCTACCTCTGCCTCCTGAGGGCTGGAATTAAAGGCTTGTGCCACCACGCCTGGCCTTATTTATTTTTAATATGCATGTGTGTGTGTGTATGAAGGCCAGAGAACAGCCCCAGGAATGATCAGGAATGATGTCCATCTTTTCTCTTTTTTTTCTTTTTTCTTTTTGTGCAAGCAGAGAGAGTTAGAGAGAAGAGAGACAGGGAGGATGAGCACACTAGGACCTGCAGCCATTGCAAACAAATTCCAGATGCATGTGTCTCTTTGTGCATCTGGCTTTATGTGAGTACTAGGGAATTGAACTTGGGTCATTAGGTTTTTTGAAACTCTATTTTATTTATTTATTTGAGAATAAATAAATAAATAAATAAGAGAAAGAGACAGAGAGAGACACACAGAGAGAATAGGCACACCAGGGCCTCCAGCCACTGCAAACGAACTCCAGATGCATGGGCCACCTTGTGCATCTGGCTTATGTGGGTCCTGGAGAACCGAACTGGGATTCTTTGGCTTTTCTGGCAAACAGCTTAACTGCTAAGCCATCTCTCCAGTCCATCATAAGGTTTTGCAAGCAAGCACCTTAACCACTGAGCAATCTCTCCAGCCCCATCTTTATTTTTTGAGGCAGGGTCTGTCATTGGCCTGGAGCTCGCCAAGCAGGCTGGAGGAAAAGAACAATGTATGTGCAGATTTCCTCCCTCCCTTACTAGTAATTGACTCACAATTATGAAGATGGATGGATCCAAGGTCTATAGCAAAAGCTGGAGGCCCAGGGAAGAGTTGATGTTATAGCTTGAGCCTAAAGGCCATTTGGACACATTCCTTTCTTCCTCCTAGGACTTCCTTCCTTCCTTCCTTCCTTCCTTTCTTCCTTTCTTTCTTTCTTTCTTTCTTTCTTTCTTTCTTTCTTTCTTTCTTTCTTTTTTTCTTTCTTCCTTCCTTCCTTCCTTCCTTCCTTCCTTCCTTCCTTCCTTCCTTCCTTCTTTGCTTCCTTTCTCTCTCTCTCTCTTTCTTTCTTTTTCAAGGTAGAGTCTCACTGTAGCTCAGGCTGACCTGGAATTCACTATGAAGTCTCATGGTGGCCTCAAACTCACAGTGATCTTCCTACCTCTGCCTCCTGAGTACTGGGATTAAAGGTGTGCTCCACTATACCCTGATTTTTTTTTCTCTCTCTCTCTTTCTTTTAAAAAATGTATTTATTTGAGAGAGACACAAAAAGAGGGAGAGGGAAAGGCAGAGACAGAGAGAGAGAGAAGCAGTGAGTATGGGCGCACCAGGGCCTCCTGCCACTGCAAACAAACTAGAGATGCAGGCACCACTTTGTGCATGTGGCTTCATGTGGGTCCTGGGGTATCAAACTCTGGGCAATCAGGCTTTGCAAGTAAGTGCCTTTAACTGTTGCTCCATCTCCCTAGCCCGATTTCAGTTCTTTTTCTCTTAAGACCTTCAACTGATTGGCTAAGGCTCACCCATGACCCGTTAGCTCAGAACCTACTCACTCACATCTAAAAATCCCTTCCCAGCAGCACTGACACTGGTGTCTGACCAAACACTGGGTCTCTGTCACCAAGTTGACACCGAAAATTAACCACCTCAGCCATCAGAAATCACAATCTCAGACAACAGTGTTCAGAGCGGAAAGGGAGGAAGATTAAGTAGATAGTTCCTGGCCTGTCTCTATCCTAAAAGGAAGATGTCTTCCCAGTCTTTTCTTGGCTGGTTTCTCTTTTATGGGACTAGCACTGGGCCACGTGCCCACCTTGTGGCCACCCATTGTCAGGGGCTACCATATGCTATTATTGGCTTAGACTAGCCAAGACTCATGTGAGCCTGGGTGGAGTTTGGGGAACAGGAAAGAGGGAGGGATGGTGGCTGAATGCCACACAGAGTGTGGTGCAGATAAGGACCCCTCAGAGGGAGTTGGAGAGATGGCTTAGTGGTTAAGGCACTTGCCTGTGAAGCTTAAGAACCCAGGTTCAATTCTCCAGTACCCACATAAGCCAGATGCACAAGGTGGTGCATGCATCTGGAGTTTGCAGTGGTTGGAGGCCCACGTGCACCCATTCTTTCTCTCTCTCTCTTTCAAATAAAAAATAAAATAAAATATTTTTTTGAAAAAAGAATTCCTCAGAGGAAGGCACTGTGAGGGTGGGGCGGGGTCTCTGTCCAGCATAGAGAGCTTCTGGAGTGGCTGGTCCAGGGCCTTGATCGTTACCTAGGACTTCTGGCTGGTCAGGTGGACTGTCCTGGCTTCAGGAGAGAAAGTGGCCACCACCAGCTGCTGCTCCCTCCTGGTGTGACAATCTGGTCTGGCTCCACTGCCTCTCAGTCTGGGCTCTGGCCAAGTGTCTGGCACCTGGCCAGGCTTCTGCTGTCTGTGAGCCGCTGAGTGTGCACAGGGAGGCCACACAGGGAGATTCCCTCAGCTCTGGGGTGGGCAGAGAGACCGAGCTAGGAGAGGTCAAGGACCTTCTAGAAAGGACTGAGAAGTTCAACTTGTGTTTATGAGACTCTCTGCAAGTCTTTCCCACTTCTCAAATTGTTTACGTGTCCCTGCAGGCCCAGAAGGCAGAGGACAAACACTCTTGTAGAAGAGACCCCTGAGACCCCTCTTCCAAGTCACCACGCTCAAGCCAACACACTTCGTGGCTTGCAGATGGCTCAGAGGATGGAGCGCTCACCACCCAAGCATGAGGACCTGAGTCCTATCTGCAAAGCCCACTGAGGGAAGGAGCCTGTGGTCCCAGCATGCCTTTGGCAAAGTGGGAGGTGGAAATGGGAGAATCTTCTAGAAGCTAGGCTGGCAAACACAGCAGTGAATAATGAGAGGCCCCTGCCTCAAAGGAGGTGACAGGCAAGCCCTGGCCTCTGAGGTCACCCTCTGCTCTCACAGGTGGGCTGCGGTACAAGTGAACACACACACACACACACACACACACGTCAAGAAATGTTTTAAGAGGGCTGGGGAAATGGCCATTAAGGCATTTGCCTGTGAAGCCTAAGGACCCCAGTTCGATTCCCCAGGACCCACATAAGCCAGATGCACAAGGGGGCGCATGCATCTGGAGCTCCTTTGCAGTGGCTGGAGGCCCTGACATGTCCATTCTGTCTTTCTCTCTGCCTCTTCCTCTCTCTGTCTCAAATAAATAAATAAAATATTTTTTTTTTTAAAAAAGAAGTGTTTTAGCCGGGCGTGGTGGCGCACACCTTTAATCCCAGCACTTGGGAGGCAGAGGTAGGAGGATCGCTGTGAGTTCAAGGCCACCCTGAGACACCATAGTGAATTCCAGGTCAGCCTGGGCTAGAGTAAGACCCTACCTCGAAAAACCAAAAAAAATAAAGTGTTTTAAGCAGCAGCACTTGACATTCTCTTTTACTGAAGGAGTCAGAGTCCTCCCATCCAGTGTGTGGGGGCTATGCCCCCAGGTAAGCCAGAAAGATGCTGCTAGAAAGATGGGCTCCTCCCCTTGCCCAGCTGCGCCCCCTGGAGGCTTCTAGGGAGACCGCTGCCTGCTGTTCCTCACGTCTTAGCGGTGCAGGGTCCTTCCTCCGCCAGTGTCATCAAAGCAGCATCTTAGGGTCTCTGTGCTCAGATTCTTTTTGCTCTCTCTGACTTGCCTCCTCTCTTACAAAGACTGTTGTGGGAGTAGGTGGTAAGACCCTATTGCTGAAGACTCCACATACTTGGGCTGCAAGACTACTGACAAATCCTGCTGGAACTGAGCTGATAACCTCCTCCATGTAGACCAGCTGACAGAAAGCTGGAAGAAGCCATTCTGCATGCATTTCAATGGGAGAAAGAAATCACCAGTGAAGATGCTCAACAGTGGATACTGCAAGCCTTCTATTTGGCCAGCCAGGTCAAATGAGCCAATGTGTGCAACAGTGGCACGTCTATCATGGTGGAAACCAACTGCCCTCTAATTGGACTAGAGGCCCACTCCATGGGAGGGAATATATTCCTGACACTGAAAACCTAAACAGAGGTAGCCATGAGCCCTAGGGGTGTAACGTCTACAGCTGTCTGGCTAAATGTATATAGTATGCTTATCAAAAAAAAAAGCACTTCTCTTAATGTTCATACCCTTACATTAATGTTACTCTCACTTTGGGTAGAGAATCTTCTCTTTTCAGATGGCAGTGACCTTGGGATGACTCAGAAGGCATCATGGTGTTGGAAAGAAGTGACCAGAGTGTTCAGTACTGCAATATCTCTATCACACCTTCCAAGGCTCATGGTCTAATGTGGAAGAGGTGGTGGAAAGAATGTAAGAGCCAAAGGAAGGGTAGGACTCCTTACAACGTGCTCCCCCCAGACACAAAATGGCTGGATATCTATGACCTCACAGTGCCAGACACGACCTACAAAAGACCATCATAAGAGGAGGAAAAGAGCATGACATCAAAATAGAGACTGATTGAGATGGGGAGGGGATATGATGGAGAATGGAGTTTCAAAGGGAAAAGTGGGGGGAGGGAGGGCATTACCATAGGATATTTTTTCTAATCATGGAAGTTGTCAATAAAAATTTGAAAAAAAACAAAAACAAAAACAAAGACTGTTGTGATGACCTTGGGTCACCTGGAAAAACCCAGGTCACCTCCCATCAAATTGATCACATGTCAGGACACAGAGTTATAGGTGTGGGATTAGGATGTGGCGGGGCACAGTCTTTATGCCTATCAGTCTGAGTGGTAGTGGGTACTTGTACTTTTGTGCTGTCCCCTGCCTTCATTGCCTGCTTCCTGTGGCTGCAGTATGAGTGACCCTTGCCTGCATCTGGGGTACTATATTTGCCTTTTTCAAGGGTTTGGACTCACGTGCTTTTACACTTTGTGCCCAGCAGGTGGCCCCATCTGCAGACGTTGTGAAACCTTTGGAGGCATGGTTTCCAGAGGTAGGTACCTTGGAGAGGGTCTTTGAGGCCTATTTACAAGCCCTATTTCCAGGCCAAGTTCTCTGACCAGCGGTGAGGAGGCCCAGCCTCCTGACCCACCATCAAGAACTCTGCCATGCTTACCCCACCCTAGGTATGGGACATGATTTCATCAATATTGAGTTCAGCTAGACTTGATGGAGCACAGCTTTAATCCCAGGAGGTAAGAGGATCTCTGTGAGTTCCAGGCCAGCCTAGGACTACAGAGTGCATTCCAGGTCAGCATTAGCTAGCGTGAGACCCTATCTCAGAAAAAAAAAAAAAAAACTCCAAAACATTATGAGATCAATATTGAGTTCTTAGAACAATAGCCAATTGCCAATAACTTTGCTAAATGTTAGCCAGATTAAAGAAAACAAGGAGGTGGATGGCATTTCTGAAGATGACACCCAAAGTTGTCCTCTGGCCTCCGCACACATGTGCACACACACGTATATACATCCCCACAGACATGAACATGCACGCACGCACGCACGCACACATACACACATGCTCAGTAAAATAAATAAATAAATAAATAAAGACCTCGTTACTGAATGTAGAGCACCTCATCACTTACCCTCCACCAGGCCGCCTTGCTGTGGTTTAGCTCTGGGCACGGGGGTCTGAACGTCGCAGGGCATTTCCCACAGCCTCGCCCGTTGGTGACTGCGCCCCTGCTTGATTTGGGAGGTGGAGCCTCGCTGGCAGAGGTGTGTTGCAGGGGGCAGGCTTTGGGGGGTTTATAGTCCAGCTCCCCCTTGCCAGAGCTCCACTCACTGAGATTTCTGTGGCAAGGTGCAATGCCCGGCCTCTGCTGTGCAATGTTGAGCGTTTTCCTCCAGAGTGGGAGCCGAGATAAACCCTTTCCTCCCTTGGCTGCTTCAGGCCAGCTATTTTGTCCCAGAAATAAGAGGGTACGGGCCGCAGCACCTTGACGGACAACTCCCTGGAATAGAAGAGTTCTCCCTGGAAGAGACAAGCCCGGAAAGGCAAAGACCAAGCACAGCCAGCGCAGCTTCCTGCCGCTATGGGCTGATGCGGTGCGTGGTCCTCCGGGGTTGCTGCCATGGAGGGAGATGGAGCCTAGGACGATGGATGCTGAGTGGGAAAGATGGGTGCTGGGAGGATGAGGAGGCTGGTTTTGGGAAGGTAGTGACCACTGGCCAGGACCACGGACTCAACACTTGAGCATGAGCCTGCTGGTAGTGGTCCTTGGTGTGGCCTGGGGACAAACCCCTCAGGATAAATATCAGCTCAGGGCGGGGAGGAGTTCAGCAAGGTGGATGGGGCAGGACTGGGTTATTCAATGAGGGTGTGGGGAACACAGGCTGGCATTGTTCATCTGGTGTCCATGGGCCTTGAGTGAGAAAAATGACCTCTTTACTCTTGCCAGCCTTCATGATGGTTAATCTCTCCCTCCCTCCATCCCTCCCTCCCTCCCTCTCTCTCTCTCTCTCTTGTGTGTGTGTGTGTGTGTGTGTGTGTGTGTGTGTGTGTGTTTCGTCCATGCTGCAGGGCAGAGTGGAGATCCGTGGACAACCTCTCCCCTTGGTCCGTGCCTTTCTCCTTGGTTGAAATGGGATCTCTTCCTGGGCCCCTCAGCACTGCAGGCCTAGCTGAGCCACGAGCTTTGGGGTGGGGTTCTCCTGTCTCCCAACCTATAGAAGCCATGGGAGCCTTGGGGTTCCAGATGCTTGAACTACACCACGTCTGGCTTTAAGGGATTCTGAGGATCTGAATCAGGGCCTCGTGCTTAAGCAGCAACTGCTTTTACCCATGAACCCAGCCTCAGAGATGGCAAGTCCTGATGGCTACCTTGAGGGGATTTCAAGTCATGTAGAAGATACGTCTTTGGGCATGCCTGTTTACCTGAGAAGGCCAGACCCACCTTGAATGTGGGTGGCACTATCCCATAGGTCGGGGCTCCAGACTGCATAAAAGGGGAAAAGGTGCTGGAGAGATGGCTCAGTGGTTAAATGCACTTGCTTACAAAACCTGCCAGCTTGGGTGCGATTCCCTAGTATCCATGTAAAGCCAGGTGCACAATGTGGTACATGCATCCAGGGTTCATTTGCAATAGCAAGAGGCCCAGGTGTGCCCATATTCTCTCTCTCTCTCTCCCTCTTTCTTTGTCTCTCTCACTCTTTCTTTCTCAAATAAAACATGTTTTTAGGGGACTGGAGAGATGGTTTAGCAGTTAAGGCACTTGTCTGAGAAGCCAAAGGACCCAGGCTCAATTCCCTAGGACCCATGTCAGCCAGAATGCACAAAGTGTTTCATGCATCTGGAGTTTGTTTACAGCAGCTGAAGGCCCTCGCACGCCCATTCTCTCTCTCTCTCTCTCTCTCTCTCTCTCTCTCTCTCTGTCAAATAAATTAAATTTTAAAAAGTTTAATGTTTTTAGAAAAAGGAAAGGAAAAAGCGAGTTGAATACCAGCATTCATCTCTCTCTGCTTCCTGACGCCATGTGACCTGCCTCATGCCCCTACCCCCATGCCTTCCCAGCAATAATGGACTATAGCCTCAAACAATGAGCCAAAACAAACCTTACCTTCGTTAAGTCACTTAGACCTTTAACCGCTTGCAGAGTTCTGCAGAGGTGGACAGGGGCTGGTGAGGCTCCAGGATGGCCAAGAAGCCTGTTCTGGTGTTTCCTGTGGGGTCTTAGATATGAACACAGGAAAGCTTCCTGCTCAGCACCATGGCCAAGAAGCTGCTGTGAGCCTCAGTTTCCCCCTCAATCAGATAGTGATAAAGGCCAGGTGTGGTGGTGCATGCCTTTAATCTCAGCACTCAGGAGGCAGAGGGAAGAGGATCACTTTGAGTTCAAGGCCACCATGCCTGGCTTTTTATTTATTTTTATTTGAGACACAGAGAAAGAGAGAACAGGCATATTATGGCACCTAGCCACTGCAAATGAACTCCAGATACATGTGCCACCTTGTGGCTTATGTGGGATCTGGAGAATCGAACCTGGGTCCTTAGGCTTTGCAGGCAAATGCCTTAACTGTTGAGCAACCTCTCCAGCCCCCCTTCCCACTTTTTTATGTCCTTTTTTGTTTTTGGTGACC
The DNA here is from genome assembly GCF_020740685.1 of Jaculus jaculus. NCBI lineage: Eukaryota > Metazoa > Chordata > Mammalia > Rodentia > Dipodidae > Jaculus > Jaculus jaculus. Next base: position 26,555,693 of record NC_059114.1, read on the forward strand.
CACTGAGTTTTAAAAGTTTTTTTGTTTATTTTTATTTATTTATTTGAGAGTGTCAGGCAGAGAGAGAAAGAAGCAGACAGAAAGAAAGAGAGAGAATGGGTGTGCCAGAGCCTCCAGCCACTGAAAACAAACTCCAGATGCGTGCGCCCCCTTGTGCATCTGGCTAACGTGGGTCCTGGGGAATCAAGCCTCAAACTGGGGTCGTTAGGCTTCACAGGCAAGCGCTTAACCACTAAGCCATCTCTCCAGCCCCCCACTGAATTTAATTAGGATTGCTTGCATCAGCATAGTTGAGGGTTGTTTACTGCAACACAGGCTCTTACTGCCAATAGCTCTTCAGGGAGGGACAGGGGTTTCTCATGAGCCCTCCCTCGCCCATGATGGAATGTTGATGCCCTCAGTCTTGTGCAGGTGACCACAGCTGCTGAGAGCTCATGATGGTAATGGCCATGTTTTGCCTAGAAGGCAGCCCTCCACAGCACTGCTCCCCACCCCCTGACTCTTGCCCCCCCCCCCCCCGCCTTTTGCAATATCCCCCGAGCCTTAGGGCTTAGAGGGCATGTGGAAGTTTTAATGTGTGTCCTCCATAGACCCGGGTGTTTTATTAAAGCTTGTAACTTGGGTCTCCAGACGCCTGGCTGGAGGAGGTGTCACTGGGAGGTGGATCCTGGAGTCCAGCCCTAACGTGTGCTTGGAATTGGATCTGATTTCCAGCCCGAAGGTGCAGAGCGGTCTGAGCTCCGGGCTCCTATTTGCTGTGGGTTGTGTTGCTATTGGTGTTTGCTGGCTGGTGAGTGGTTTTTCTCTCTCTGCTTAGATTTATGAATAGGAGCCAGCTTTTTCTGCCACAGACTGAACTTTCCCCCAGATCTGTCAGCTTGAAATGCACCCCTTCCTCCTGTCAACTGTGTCTGGTTTGGATGTTCATCCCAGCTACGTGGAACTGAGCACAACACGATAGGATATAGATGTCCCATTGAAGCCTGAGCACTCAACAGTCACTGATTCTCAGTACTTTGACTGGTTGTGGGTCTCTGCAGTAACCGCCACCCTGAGGTGACAGTCTTGAATGTCTTACAGCTTTCTGACTCAGGGGTCCTTCTCCTGCCTTTTCATTTTGCAAGGAAGCTGGCTGCATCCACTGCTCATTGGCACCTGAGCACCAAGTGCATAATCATTCCCCAAAGAGCTGTCGATTATGAGTGAGTGTGCATTCAAGCTTCCTCCCTATCACAAGAGGTGTGTGTGTGTGTTGGCGGGGGGGGGGGGGTCTAACGGGAAGGATATAATTTTAGTGGGAAAAAATGAACTCAATTTCATCTCTGCTTAAGAGTTGGTAATTAGTGGAAACATAATGTAAGATATGTTAAATGTCATATCAAAGAAACTTATTTTCAAGATCTCTCTACAACGAAGCCTGTCTTCTCACTCCTACTTATCCTGACATTTCCCTTCTGTGGATTTAATGAAGTGGTCTTTCCCTGTTCCATGCATTTATGAATTCTTTTTTTTTTTCGAGGTAGGGTCTCACTCTAGCCCCAGCTGACCTGGAATTCACTATGGAGTCTCAGGGTGGCCTTGAACTCACCGTGATCATCCTACCTCTGCCTCCCGAGTGCTGGGAATAAAGGCATGCGCCACCATACCTGGCTCCCTGAATCTTTTTTTTTTTTAATTTTTATTTATTTGAGAGTGACAGAGAGAGAAAGAGGCAGAGACACAGAGAGAGAGAGAATGGGCGTGCCAGGGCTTCCAGCCACTGCTTGTGCATCTGGCTAACGTGGGTCCTGGAGAATCGAGCCTCGAACCAGGGTCCTTAGGCCTCACTTAACCACTAAGCCATCTCTCCAGCCCTCCCTGAATCTTTTGTTGTTTGTCATAAAGGGCGTTGTAGACAGCACCATGATGCTGGGACAAGGCAGAGGTAGGATTTATGAATTTATGAACTCTTAGTGTGCTAAAACTTGTGTGATATAACACAGCCCATCTCAATGACCGCTAAGCATATACAGCCAGTGGCATCAGTGACGGTCATAACGCTGTCTACCTCTTACCTCATGTGTTTACAAACCCTTTTGTTTGAGACAGGGTTCATGTAACCCAGGCTGACCTTTCCACGTGCCTTGTGGTGGAGGATGACTCCTGATCCTCCTCCTCCATCTCCCAGGTGCTGGGATTATAGGAATGTGAACCATGCCTGCCTTTTTTCCCCCAAAACATTTCATTTGGCTGGGGATGTGGTTTCATTGGTAGAGTGCTTGTACAGATCCTGGGTTCCATCTCCAGAGCTGTGTAAACTGGGCACAGTGACATGTGTCTGTAACCCTAGCACTCAGGAGGGTCAGGAGTTCAGGGGCATCCTTGGCTACATAGTGAGTATGAGGCCAATCTGAGATACATGAGACTGATCCTGTCTTTAAAAAAGAAAATCAAAACTTTTACCACCCCAAACCTAAGCTCTGTCTCCGCTGAGTAATTACTTCCCCTCCTTGTTCTCCCCCAGCTCCAGGCCACCTTGAATAGACTGAGCTCGACCGCGCTTGTCTTTTCCTGTCTGTGCTCTTTCACTTAGGGTAGTGCTTCCGAGGTCCTTTCATGTACTGAACTTCATTTTATCTTATTTATTTGCAAGGAAAGGGGGGAAGGGACCGAGAGAGAATGAATGGACATGCCAGGGCCTCTAGCCACTGCAAATGAATTCCAGATGCATGCACCCCTCTGTGTCTGGCTTTCCGTGGGTACTAGGGAACAAAGCCAAGGTTGTTGGGCTTTGCGGGAAAGCACCTTAACTGAGCCATCTCTCTAGCCCAAACTTCATTAAAAAAAAAAAAAAAAAAAAAATACAAAACTTATTGGTGCATTATTCAGGGTTCTCTAGAGCCTTTCCCTCTCAAATAAATAAATAAAAATAAAAATTTTAAAAATACTTGAAGCCGGGTGTGGTGGCACACACCTTTAATCCCTGTGTTTGGGAGGCAGAGGTGGGAGGATCACTGTGAGTTCAAGGCCACCCTGAGACTCCATAGTGAATTCTGGATCAGCCTGGACTAGAGTGAGACCCTACCTCAAAAATCCAAAAATAAGGGCTGGAGAGATGGCTTAGCGGTTAAGCGCTTGCCTGTGAAGCCTAAGGACCCTGGTTCGAGGCTCAGTTCCCCAGGTCCCACGTTAGCCAGATGCACAAGGGGGCGCACGCGTCTGGAGTTCGTTTGCAGAGGCTGGAAGCCCTGGCGCGCCCATTCTCTCTCTCTCCCTCTATCTGTCTTTCTCTCTGTGTCTGTCGCTCTCAAATAAATAAATAAATAAAATAAAATAAAAAAACAAAAATAAGTAAATTAATTAAAAAAAAACTCTGTGTGTGTGCATGCACGCATGCATGCATGCATACAGTGTGGAGATGATAGACATGTGGACCACTGTGCATCAGACCTCACATGGATGCTGGGAGATTGAACTCAGCTTGACAGGACTGCAGAACAAGCAGGTTAAACACGGAACTATCTGTGCTTTTGGAGTCATAATGAAGAATTTGCTGCCAAGTCCAAAGTTCTACAGATCCAAACCCAGGTCCTCATGCCCGTGCAAGAAGCACTTGTTCCCACTGAGGCATTGCCCCCCAGTTGAAAGCTTGTTCTTTTTTTTTTTTTTAAATTTTTATTTATTTATTTGAGAGCGACACACAGAGAGAAAGACAGATAGAGGGGGAGAGAGAGAATGGGCGCGCCAGGGCCTCCAGCCTCTGCAAACGAACTCCAGACACGTGCGCCCCCTTGTGCATCTGGCTAACGTGGGACCTGGGGAACTGAGCCTCGAACCGGGGTCCTTAGGCTTCACAGGCAAGCGCTTAACCGCTAAGCCATCTCTCCAGCCCTGAAAGTTTGTTCTTAAGTAAAGGAATTCTTTACAACCTAAGCCATGAACCTACAGGGTCAAATTTGAGGTCTGTGGGAAAGACCTGCTTTCTGAGTAGATAGTAAGGAAAGATCTCAGAGAAAACCACAGTGGGTTAATTCACCCACTCGCCAGAGTCCCCTGGGCTTGTAGAAAGCCAAGCAAGAAGAAAAGAAAAGCAGTCTCTGAGGTCTGGGGAGATTGCTCAGGGGTTAAAAGCCCTTGCTTGCAAAGCCTAATGGCCTGGGTTTTATTCCCCTGTACCCACATAAATCCAGATGCACAAAGTGGTGCGTGTGTCTGGAGTTTGTGTGCAGTGGTGGAGGTGCTGGCATGCCCATTCTCTCATTCTCTCTCTCTCTCTCTCTCTCTCTCTCTCTCTCTCTCTCTCTCTCTCTCTGTCTCTCTCTCTCTCTCAAATAAATAAATAATTTTTTTTTAAGTTGCCTCTGAAACCTTCTCTTTTCAGATGGCAGTGACCTTGGGCTGACTCAGAAGGTATCATGGTGCTGAGAAGAAGTGACAAAGGAGTGCTCAGCACTGCAGTATCTCCATCACACCTGCCAAGGCTCAGGGGCCATTGCGGAAGAGGTGGCAGAAAGAATGTAAGAGCCAAAGGAAGGGTAGGACTCCTTACAACGTGCACCGAGACACAAAATGGCCTGGATATCCATGACCTCACGTTGCCTGACACTACCTACACAAGACCATCATAAGAGGAGGAAAAGATCATGACATCAAAATAAAAGAGAGACTGATTGAGATGGGGAGGGAATAAGATGGAGAATGGAGTTTCAAAGGGAAAAGTGGGGGGGGGGAAGGAGGGCATTACCATGGTATATTGTTTACAATCATGGAAGTTGTTAATAAAAAAGAAATTTGGGGCTTAGTGGTTAAGGCATTTGCCTGAGAAGCCTAAATACCCAGGTTTGATTCTCCAGGTCCCACGTAAGCCAGATATACCTAGTGGCACATGCATCTGGAGTTCCTTTGAAGTGGCTGGAGGCCCTAGTGTGCCCATTCTCACTCTCTCTCTGCCTCTTTCTCTCCTCTCTCTCCCCCTCTCTCCCTCCCTCCCTCCCTCTCTCTCCTTTTTTCCCTCATTCCCTCCCTTTCTTCCCCCTCCTACCTCCTCTCTCTCCTTTTTCCCTCCCTCCCTTTCTTCCCCTTCCCTTTCTCTCTCATTTCCTCCCTCTCTCTCTGTCCTTTTTCCCTTCCTCCATCCCTTTCTTCCCCCTCCCTCTCTCTCTCATTTCTTTCCTCCCTCCCTCCCTCCCTTTCTCCACCCCTTCTCGCTCTGCTATTCATTTTATTCTCCTGGATGGCCTCTCCTGGTCCCTGCTCCAGTAAGTTCTCCCAGTTGCAGCCTGGCTGGGAAGGGTGGGGGGTGGGGGAGGTTCCTTCTTTGCCGGGGTATTTTCCTGCTTCTTGCTGCCTACTTGTAGTTTGTCTCCAGGTGCTTTCTCATTTGTTACATGCATGTTTCTTCCCTAGGCCCTGGATCCTTTACTCTCTGATCTCTTGGCTTTCTTCGCGGTGAAGGTGGAAGCCATTGCACTTCCTTGCTTTGCCTCCCCCGTGTGTGCGAGCGTGAGCATATGAATTTTGGGCCTGGGCTCTGATGTTTTGCCGAGTGTGTGTGTCTTTTCCATAAGCTCCTCTCCTGGAGATTTCCCTATCTCCCCCCCACACACACACATACACACCTGCCCCTTGGAAACTAATGCTCTGCAAAATAAACCCATAATTCATTGAAAAAAGAAAAAAACATGCAGAAGCTGAAGCTGAACCAAAGGGGGGAACTCTATGAATCCCTATTTGCCTCTGTGGTGTGCTTGTGAGTGTGTGGTGTGCGCGTGTGTGACAAATATATGCACAGCGCAGACTAGCAGGGAAACGCTGGTCACCTTTGTGTGGACAAAGACGTTGCCTCACAAAGATGAGGTGCACACACCTCTCCCCAGCCTGTGACCCCTCCCTGGGCAAGCACTGCCCAGGCATGCTCAATGCTCTCTTCTTTCTCCTGACCCCAGGGTCGGCCTGAGCATCCAACCATCTTTGCAGACTTTGCCAACTCTTTCTTTTTTTAATTTTTTTTTTAAATTTATGTATTTGAGAGTGACAGACACAGAGAGAAAGACAGATAGAGGGAGAGAGAGAATGGGCGCGCCAGGGCTTCCAGCCTCTGCAAACGAACTCCAGACGCGTGCGCCCCCTTGTGCATCTGGCTAACGTGGGACCTGGGGAACCAAGCCTCCAACCGGGGTCCTTAGGCTTCACAGGCAAGCGCTTAACCGCCAAGCCATCTCTCCAGCCCGCCAAGTCTTAACAAAGACCCATCTCCTCCTTCCAGTCTGATCTCCTCACACCGCTTCTCGGAGGGTCGCTCAGTACACAGGAGAGGGGCTGGGTTTGTGCCTCGCCCATTACCAAGAGCAGCCAGGCCTAGGGGCACAAGAGTTTTGCAGCCAGCCGAGCTCATCATTCCTTGCCCAGGAGTGCTCCAGGAAAACAGTGGGGCTTTGCTGAACCGCCTGAGACCTGTGCCAGACTCTGACCCCCAGAACTGTGATGGAATACATATCTACTGTTTTATTTTTATATTTTTATTATTATTTTTTTGTTTTTGTTTTTCGAGGTAGGGTTTCACTCTAGCCCAGGCTGACCTGGGATTCACTATGGAGTCTCAGGGTGGCCTTGAACTCACGGCGATCCTCCTACCTCTGCCTCCTGAGTGCTGGGATTAAAGGCATGCACCCCTATGCCCAGCTCCCATGTCTGCTGTTTTAAGCCACTGAGTCGAGGGGCATCTGGCACAGTGGGAAACTAATTTAGCTGGGGTCACACTCCAGGCTTTATAAGCCTGGTGAGCTGGGACCGCTGCTGTAACCGCCAGGCTCTGCATTCCTCTGTAAGTCGCCAGGCCCCCAGCACGCAGCAGAGACATCATGGCTAGTGCCTAGGCCGAGCGCCCAGTCAGCGTAGCCCAGGCTCTATGCTGGCATTTGTGGGAGAAGATGGGTGTGATAAAAGGAATTTTCTTTTGCTCTTGCTGGAGGGATCTTGGCAAACCAAGACAGACAGCGCCTTCTCATTCCTATCTTCCCAGCATGTGGGAAGCCCCACAGCTGACCAGGGCTGTGTCCCTGGAGCCCCACATTCCTGAGGGCCTGGTGTTCTATGGCTTCAGGGCATTCGGAGCAAGTAGGCATGGATGAGCAGGTCCAGTCCTGGCTGCCCTTCTGTCCCCTCGCTGTATGTGGCCTGCTTCTCTGGTCTTGGCTTACTTCCTTTGCCAGGTTTGGGGAGCCTGGTTGCCAGGGTAACCAGGCATGGCATCCCCACCCCAGATCATCATCTGTAAGTCTGCTCGCTTGGCTTCTTGCTCCATTCTTGCTCATTTCTTTTTGGTGGTGGTGAGAATATACACATTTACCCACACTTCTGTCTGGGTCTCTCCTCGTCTGGCCTGCGCATTTTTTTTTCCTGGAATGTCAATTTATTTTGTTTCTTGTAGCTAATGTTGACACCTTATTAACACAAAGAGTTTGTCAACTCAGCAAGAACACTGAATGGATCCTACACCCACAGCCTTGCCCCCGGGTGTGCCAGGGCCAATTGTCTCACTCCTACTTCTCAATCTTTTTTCACTCTTAGCTCAGGCTGACTTAGAATTCACTCTGTAGTCTCAGGGTGGCCTCAAACTCACAGTGATCCTCCTACCTCTGCCTCCAAGTGCTGGGATTATAGGCATGTGCTATCATGCACGGTGGAATCTTATTATTTGTTTGTTTGTTTAAGAAAGAGGAGAAGATACAGCAAGAGAGATTGGGCATACCAAGGCCTCCAGCCACTAGAGGCAAGCTCCAGACGCATGTGCCACCTTGTGCATCTGGCTCATGTGGGTTTTGGGAATTGAACCTGGGTCCTTAGGCTTAGCAGGCAAGTAGCTTAACCACTAAGCTATCTTTCCATCCCCTGAATCTTTTTATCTTTTTCTTTTTTTTTGGAGGTAGAGTTTCACTCTAGTCCAAGGTGTCCTGGAATTCACTATGTAGTCTCAGGGTGGCCTCAAACTCACAGAAATCCTCCTACCTCTGCCTCCTGAGTGCTGGGATTAAAGGTGTGTGCCACCACGCCTGGCTCCCTGAATCTTTTGTTGTTTGTCATACAAGGGCATTGTAGACATGCCATGATGCTGAGACAAGTATCCAATCAGACACAGCTTATGGGAGGAAGGGGTTTATTTTATTTCAGCTCACAAATCCAGGGTCCCATAATGACAGAAGGAGCTGGCTCCCTTTCACAGATCCAAGCAGAGAGAAACCACCAAACAGCCAGCACACACCAAAAAGCAGCAAGCACAAAAGTCCACCAGAGCTCAGACCTTTCTGCATATCTTTGGAATGGAAATTGGATCTGACCCCAAACACTCCTTTGGGCCGGACCCCAAGATCTTCCCCCAGTGACACCTCTTCCAGCCAGTCAGCTGGAAACCTAAGTTACAAACTCTTATGTACTTTTTTTTCCAAGGTAGGGTCTTACTCTAGTTCGGGCTGATCTGGAATTCACTATGTAGTCTCAGGGTGGCCTCAAACTCAAGAGGATCCTCCTACTTCTGCCTCCTGAGTGCTGGGATTAAAGGCCAGGGCCTTGATGCCAACCATGTGTCTGACACGGATCCACATCCCAGCCCATAATTCTTTCTTATTGACCTTGGGTTTTTAAGTGTAGGCTGGAGCATTTTCCCATCAGCATTTCATCTAATGGTATCAACTATTATAGTCTCTGCTTACATCATTTTTTGTCACCAGGGGTTGCAAAATGGTGATGTTTCTAATTTTGGCATTCTATTAGCATATACGAAATAGAATTCTTCTGTTAAAAATAATACATTAATTATGGTTACTTATTTATCTTGAAGGACAGATTGTACAAGAAGTGCTGGGTTTCGTTAATTCCTGTTCACAGCCATTAAGGGTCAGCTTTCTGAGAAAAAAAGGCCGCTGCCTCATTGCTTCTGGTAATTGACAATGATTACCTGTTTCTTAGTCACTGTTAAGTCTTTTTTTTTTACTTTTTTTAAAAAATTGAGCCAGCAGTGGGTTAAGGTGCTTTCTTAACAAAGCCTAACAATCCTGGTCCAGTTCCCCAGCATACAGGCAGATGCACAAAGGGGCGCATGCATCTGGAGTTAATTGGCAGTGGCTGGAAGCCCTGGCACACCCATTCTCCCTGTCTGTTTCCTCTTCTCTTTCTCTCTGCTTACAAATAAATAAAGGCATTTTATTTAGGGCTGGAAGGATGGTCTAGTGGTTAAGGTGCTTGCCTTTGAAGCCAAGGGACCCAGGTTAGATTCTCCAGTACCCATCTGAGCCAGATGCACAAGGTGGCGCATGCATCTGGAGTTTGTTTGCAGTGGCTAGAGGCCCTGGCGTGCCCATTCTCTCTCTCAAATAAATAAATGTTTTTTAAAGTATTTAATTAAAAAAAGTTATGGGCCAGAGATATGGCTCAGCATTTAAAGCATTTGCATGCAAAGCCTAATAACCCAAGTTCAGCTCTTCAGTACCCATGTAAAGCCAGATGCACCAAGTGGTACATGCATCTAGAGTCCATTTGCAGTAGCTAGAGGCCCTGACATGTTTATTCTGTCTGTCTGTCTCTCTCCTCTCTCTGCTTGCAAACAAATAAAAAAAAAATTTAAATTAAAAAAAATTGAGTCAGGTGTGGTAGTGCACACCTATTTAATCCCAGCACTTGGGAGATAGAGGTAGGAAGATTGCTGAGAGTTCGAGGCCACCCTGAGACAGCATAATGAATTTCAGGTCAGCCTGAGCTAGACTCTGCCTCAAAAACAAAATAAATATATATTTTTGTTTTGTTTTGTTATATACATATACTTACATTTTACATATATATATATATATATATGTTTACTTATTTACAAGCAGAGATAGAGAGGAGACAGACAAAGAGAATGGGTGTGCCAGGCCCTCCAGCCACTGCAAACAAACTCCAGATGCATGCGCCACTTTGTGCATCTGGCTTTACATGGGTACTGGGGAACTGAACTGAGGTCTCACAGTATTATCAGACATATGTGTCACATGCCTGTCACTCAGCACATGGTCATCAAGTGACATTCATTTTCCTTCTGAGATTTAGTGTTACATGGTTTAGTTTCTCCAGCCACACTGTAAGCCCTGTGTACATGGATGCAGAATGGCGGTTCTCTTTCCCTTTCACTGTAGGCTGACAGGATATGTACTTGAAGGAGGCAACTTTCTGCTTTCCAGCCTCCACTCCTAGGGTCTCTCTCACTCATCCTGGAGAAGAGCAGTGATATGTCCCACTCCCATTCCATCCTCTGACCGTCCCCATGCTGCCTGAAGCTGATGTGGCCACCACAAGCTTAACAACAATGTAGTGGTGTCAATGTGTGCTCCCATCAACTCAGGCTTGAATCTTGAGTCTCCAGTGGGGGGACCCCCCCTGGGAAGGAGGCATATTACTGGGGGTGGATTTTGGAGTCCAGCCCTAAGGTGTGCTTGGGGCAGATCTTGAGTTCGGCTCTGAGGTGTGTGGAGAGCAGCTGGAGCTCTGGCTGGTTGTGTTTTGCTGGCCGTTTGGTGGCATCTCTGGGCCGTTGATCTGTAGAAGTACGCCAGCTTCTTCTGCCATTGGCGGTGCTCCTCTGGATCTGTAACTCCAAAATAAACCCTTTCCTCCCATAAGCCGCTTCTGGATGGGTGTTTGTTCCAGCAATGAGGAGCTGACTGCAACAGGCAAGATCTCCAACACAGCCTGTAATCCTAGCACTGAGGGGCTGAGGCAGGGGCGTACACTGGGATCAAGACCAGCCTGGACTACATAGTGAGTTCCAGGCTCGTCCATGTTAGAGTGGGGCCCTGCCTCAAAAGAAGTGGAGGAGGAGCCAGGCATGGTGGTGCATGCCTTTCATCCCAGCACTTGGGAGGCAAAAGTAGGAGGATCGCCGTGAGTTCGAGGCCACCCTGAGACTAAATAGTGAACTCAAGGTCATCCTGAGTTAGAGCATGACCCTATCTCGAAAAAACAACAACAAAAAAGAAGAGGAGGAGGCTGGAGGAGATGGCTCACTGCTTTGGGATGCTTGCTTGCAAGGCTGCAGGTCTGAGTTCAAGTCCCAGTACTCACGTAAAGCTGGACACACAGCGGGGTATGTGTCTGTCTGTAGTCCCAGTGCGCCTCCGGCCAAGGGAGTTGGAACCATGGGAATCTAGAAGCTCACTGGCCAGCAACTGACATACATGAGGGTGGCTCAAGCAGAATGACAAGAGACTCTGTCTCAAGCACAGGGAAGAGAGGACAGACACCCGACGGTTGTCCTCAGACCTCCACACGTGCTTCTGTGGCATGAGCGTAGACACACACACACACACACACACACACACACATGCACGCACACACACAAACATACAAAAGCAAAACAACAACAAAAAGATCACCAATAAGTCTGTTTCTTTAGATGCCAGCCACAAGAAGGGACCTCAGGGTACCCACACCTCTGTTCAACTTGAATACAAATTTGGGGGTTCCTGTGACTCTTTCAGGTTTGATCATTCAATAGAATCACTCACAGAACTCAGGACGCCACAGTACTTCTGGTCACCCTTTTATTGTAAAGCACATAACAGGTTAGAGAGATAGCTCAGTGGCTAAAAATGGCTGCTTGTAAATCCTGTAAACACACAGCTATTGTGTGTGTGTGTGTGTGTGTGTGTGTGTGTGTGTGTGTATTAGCGTGGCAAGTCTGGGAGAGGGCCCAGGCTCAGGAGCATCTGCCCATGTTGGAGGTCAGATGCATGACCTTGGCCATAGGTGGGATGATGTTCTGACCCTCTGACCTTGTGCCTAAACTTTCTGGCTTGGGCAGTGCCTCCCTTGAAACACTCCAAGGGGTCACCATGAGTCACCCTGTTAGCTTAAACTCAGGATGTCTGGGAGAATGTCCTTGGGAGCAAAAAGGACAAAGTGAAAGCTTTGGTCAGTTACCCCATGGGATCTGGAAGCCCTGTGCCAGGAACTGGGCACAAAGGCCAGAAGTTTTCTTTGGTGTATCACAGCTGGCACGGCAGCAGAAACAGAACCTCAGGTGAGAGTACATGGCACTTAGGCCGTTAAGTATAAAGCCCAGTTTGGCAAGAAAACCCTCCTGGGGAAGGCAGAGGCAGCAGGTACTAAAGATCTCTCGTGAAGCCTTCGGTGAGTCTGAGGTGGAGGGACAGGGCGGACTGGCCAGGACACACTTGGGCATGGAAGAGAAAAGCGTGGCCGGGAAGGGAAGGAAGGCTCTGAGAGCTAGCTGGGCATGACGGGTGTGAAGAACTCAGCCTTGGAGACCCAGACAGAGTCCTTGCAGAGGCTAGAAGCACAGGGGAGGCCTGGCTGGAGAAATACGGAGAAGTGGACAGAAATAAGGAGCACAGGGAGCTGGTGGAGGGCAAATGCCTTTAAGGTCAGCCACAGAGAGAGGGTTCAACCACAAAGCAAGACCCCAGAAGGTTCTGCAGTCTTGAATTGTGTCTTGAGAGTTCCAGAGGCAGGGAGGGAGGGGAGGAGGGAGGGGGACTCAGCTAGGGAGGGAAGGATCCAGCTTCTATTTTATACTCTAGAAGTTTCCTCCAGATCACCATGGCAGGACCAAATGGCTTCAGAAAGAGAACATCTTGCTGACAGTAAGGTGGAGCTGAGCACCACAGCTTCCTGCAGTTTGTACCGTCTGCAAAGAAAGAGAGGGGACAAGGTTCCTGAGTGGTGACAACCACTACAGAATAGGACCTGGAAAGAAACTATTTAGAAATTGGGACCAGGGACATCTTTGGCGGGGTACTTATCGCTACTTGTTAATGAGGTCTGACCTGTGGTTGAAAGCGGGCACAATGACCGAACTCAGGGGCTCTCACACAGGCCCATGTCCTTGCGAGGCAGCATGACAACTGAGTGATGCCTGAATTGGCTTCTGAGCAAGATCCAGTGGGCAGAGACCTGGATGCTGCTCAGCTTCCCACAATGCACAGCACAGCCCTCGACAAGAAATCACCTGTGCCCAAATGTCAACAGTGCAGGCAGGAGAAGGAAAGCCAAGTGTACTGTGGGGTAATAACCTGGAGGGCCTATCAGGTGTATCTGGTGTGTGTGTGGGGGGGGGGTAGGGCGCTGGACACACAGTTCTCTGTGACTGACCCAGTGTGTATATGTGCACCTGCCTTACCCATTCTTCCTTCTCTCTTTGCCTTTTAAAAATATTTTTATGGGAGCTGGAGATATGGCTTAGTGGTTAAGCGCTTGCCTGTGAAGCCTAAGGACACCGGTTCGAGGCTCGATTCCCCAGGACCCATGTATGCCAGATGCACAAGTTGGTACATACATCTGGAGTTCGTTGGCAGTGGCTGGAGGCCCTGGCATGCCCATTCTCTGTCTGCCTCTTTCTTTGTCTGTTGCTCTCAAATAAATAAACAAAACAAAACAAAAGTTATGGAGACTTAAGGGGTGGCTCAATGTTTAAGCTGTTTGCCTGCAAAGCCTAACGACCTGGGTTTGATCCCCCAGTACCCACATAAAGCCCGATACAGAAAGTGGCGTGTGCGTCTGGAGTCCATTTGTACTTGGCAGGAAGTCGTGGCACGCACGCACGCGCCCGCTCTCTCTCTCTCTCTCCCTCTCTCTCTCTCTCTCTATCTGTCTATGTTGCTGACATATCTAAGGCACCTTGTACTCTTCCTGTCCGGTAGTGAGCCTACAGTTCGAAGGTGTCTTTGCTGTGTTCAAGAATCAACCCAAGAGGGTGCAACCAAGAGGTAAAAGCATGCCTGCTTCCAGGGGAGTTTTAAAAACAACTGTTTTTGAGGTAAGGTCCCATTCTAGCTCAGGCTGACCTGCAACTCACTCTGTGGTCCCAGGCTGGCCTCAAACTCACAGCAATTATCCTACCTCTGCCTCCCAAGTGCTGTATTAAAGGTGTGTGCCACCACGCCCTGGTTAATTTTTTTCAATTTAATTTAATTGTACAGATATTATAACAGGTTATACTGTTTTATCCCCTTGCCCCTGCTCTCTTGTTACCCTGGGGCCCTCGTTAGTGGGAAGTGGGGTCATGGCCTTCTCTGCGGAGTCATGAAGGCCTCAGTCGGTCCCTGTGAGGTAGCAGCAGGGACCCTGCCTCCGATCTGTCTGGGCCCTCTTCCACAGTATTTCCATGGGGCTTATGATGATGTGGGCAGGCAGTTTGGTTTGGGGGGTATGGGTGCTGCTGGTCTCGAGTGGGTCGAGAGCAAGAACTAAGCTCAGTGTCCTGACAGAAGGGCAGTGGAGTCTCAGGGCCAACGCTGAGGCAGAGGGAGGTCAGATGGAGAGAGTATGTCCACTGTGAGTTCCTAGGTCTCCTGTTTCAGGGTTCCTTAAGGTGGGAGTCCGTCAATCCCTATGAGTTTACTTCCCGGCTCAACTCTAACAAGAGAAGTTGTTTGATTCAAACCTGTTACAGGGCTGCCCATATCCTTTAGATCACCCTTACTGGCACTTTCCACGGCATTACAGGGTACCCGGCCCCATTTGTGAAACAGGGAGAGGCCAGCCACTCCTTAGCTTCTTTGGCTAGAAGATGCCAACACCAGCGGTCTCCTCCACCCACATCGCCAGTAGGTTCGGCTGGGTCCAAGATCACAGGCCTAAAGGGGGATAAGAAAGTGTCAGAGGATGCCTTTCGAGATGGGGTTGCCTCAGAATTTGAGGCCTGCCCAATTATCATTAATAATTTAATGTGTTCTGACAGCTTAGGTGTCAAGCAATTCAAGTATATAATTCAAAGTAAACTTCCTAGAACTGATACATAATTTGTTTGTTTGCAAGCAGACACACACAACAAGAGAGAGAGAGCACACTAGGGCCTCCAGCTGCTGCAAATGAGCTCCAGGAGCATGTGCCACTTTGTGCATCTGTCAGTACTGGGTACTGGGGAATCAACTCTATCCGTTAGGTTTTGCAGGCAAGTGCCTTAACCACTAAGCCATCTCACTGGCCAGAAATGTTATATTTGAAAACTGTTTTGAAAGCTGTGACTTACTTACACATGAGTACACAATGTAACTATCTTTCAAGAGAAACTGACAGACATTCAGTGTGTCCCTTAATCAAATGCAGTGTTGCCAAAAGGTCACAGTCTACGGCAGGCTGCCTGCCGGGCACCTCATTCTTATTTCTCCTATGTTTGTTCCGGGCACCTCATTCTTATTTCTCCTATGTTTGTTCTTGTTATCTTATTTCTCTTTCCTTGTTTCTTGCTACTGTTATCTTTGTTCCCTGTTGGCAATGTTGAGCACAAGCCCTGAGATTCCTTACTATTTTATTTTTACAATTCTAGTATATGTGCTGCTGAAGTGAGCACAACTATTTTGTTTTACTTTCTTGCTATGTCATCCTGGCTGGCCTTGAACTCTTGACCCTCCTGCCTCAGCCTCTCAAGTGCTGAGATGGATCGGTGTGTGCCACCACACCTGGCTTCCTTATTATTCTTCAAGTTCTGAAAGGGTAGATAAAACTTGATCTGAGCTGGGCATGGTGGCACACCCCTTTAATCTTAGAACTTGGGAAGCAAGAGGTAGGAGGATCGCCATGTGTTCGAGGACACCGTGAAACTACAGAGTGAATACCAGGTCAGCCTGGGCTGGAGCATGACTGTACCTTGGAAAAAAAAAAAAATGAAAAAAGACTTGATCTGTTAAATACACTGAAATAAATTGGTTTGGGCATGGCAGTGCTTTTCCTAAGGGATGAGGGCCTACCTAAAACAAAAACAAAAACAAAAACAACCCCCCACCAGAAAGAGTACCAAACCCACATGCTTCCACAGTCTCTTCGTCTCTTCTGTGTCCCTCCTCGATGGCACTTCCCCCCACTCCCTAGGGTCGTGTCCCTGAGACGGGAGCAGTTTCTCTGGCCACCACTTCACAACTCCCCAACCCCTGGGGAGGAAAAGGGGGCTGAGTGAAGGCACCTGGTTCTCTGGATCTGGTTCAGTAGGAACTTCCTCATGCCCTCATCCTCAAAGCTGTAATTGATGGTCCAGAAGATGCAGAGCTGCTGGTACTGGGTGACCAGCTCCAGGACGGTCCGGAAGCCTTCAGCTGTGTCGAAATCGTCCAGGCCGCTGCCCTGCTCCCACGCATACACCGTGAGCAGCTCCAAGGCGTACTTTGGGGGCAAAGACCCCTTGGGCTTCATTTTCCTTTCACACTGAGGAGAGGAGAATGGGGGACCTCAGATGACTCTTGCAAGGCAGCGGAGCCCACTGTGAGTCCCGTAGACCGCTGGGGCAGCAGCAGGGCAAGGGAGTCACGATGCAAGACCGTGAGAGCCCGGCTGCTCTAGGGAGCAGAGAGTTCTAGATGGCTGGCTGAGCTCAGCCAGCAGCTGGCAAAGTGGCACATGCAGCTCCCTGTGCCATGCATTCGGCTGTCTCTGTGTTTCTGGGGAGGCAACATGGCCACAGTGGGCTAGAAAGTCTCTTGAGTACTAGGTCCACCAACGATACCGCAGGGCAGACATATAGGACCACCATTTCAGAGGAAGGCGGGAGGCTTGGGAAAGTGAAGTGACTCGCTCAAGGTCACACAGGAGCCCTGAGGGCCCCAGCGTTCAGTCACCCAAGGTGGTTCCAGCTGTAGAGCCTTCCAAGAAACAGCACCGTGTCTGTGAGCAGGGAGATGGAGCAATCCCCACCTCCATGTGCCCTTTGGAGGAGAAACGCTTTGGCCAGTGCAAGGACAAAACAAGCTGCATGTAGCAACTTTCATGCTTGGAGACCCTGTAGGCCTGAGGCCCATAGATACAGGAGTCACAAGAACCCTACCAATACCTATGGTTCCTTAAAGGGACCCAACCACCAGCATGGGAGGATTTGTGTGCACAGGACATTTGACAAGGACTGGCTTTGTGGTCACCTCTTAATGGTAAAACTAATAAACAGATGGCCATAGCAGGGCCTGGCATACCTATTTGATGGCTAGACCCAGGGCCAGCATACCTGTTTGAACCAGTGCTTCACCAAACGAATCAAATCCTTCAGCTTGATGGGCCGGCTTTCAATGAAGTTGCTCTGTAGCTTCGTAAAACAGGTGGAAAATTCTCCTCCCAGCACATCCGGGGATTTGTACAGCTCAATGAGCTCTGCATAGACCCTGGGGCTGGGCTTGGACTGCTCTTGGCCTAGCATGGGGAAGGCAGTCATTGAATCTTAATGTAGATGGCAAGCAGCGGGCTTTACATCCTAGTTTATTTCATTTATTTTATTTTATTTATTTTTTCAAGGTGGGGTCTCACTCTAGCCGAGGCTGACCTGGAATTCACTCTGTAGTCTCAGGGTGGCCTCAAACTCATGGCAATCCTCCTACCTCTGCCTCCCGAGTGCTGGGATTAAAGACGTGCACCACCACACCCGGCTCCAGATAACTGTTTTGTTTTGTTGGCAGTAATTGGGGATCAAACGGAAGAACTGTGCATGCCCAGTAAGTACTTTACCAAGGAGCTGGAGATGTATCCCCAGGTCCTAAGGAAAGCAGTTCCAATTAGAAGGAAGGTATGCTTCATAATCCTGGTTTGGGAAATGCCTCAAGTAGCTTTGATTTTTTGTAA
Source organism: Jaculus jaculus (assembly GCF_020740685.1). Classification (NCBI taxonomy): domain Eukaryota; kingdom Metazoa; phylum Chordata; class Mammalia; order Rodentia; family Dipodidae; genus Jaculus; species Jaculus jaculus. The sequence continues at coordinate 26,573,258 of NC_059114.1, forward strand.
TACACCATTATACACCTGCCACCTCTAAATTGAATTCCCATTTTTAACTATTAATTCATTTTGGTGTGTATATGTTGTATGCGTGTGTGTGCAAAAAAAATGCATGTGCCCTGTGCACATGTATAGTATAGTCGTATGTGTGGTGTGTACACCTGTGTGAATGTATGTGGACCCTGTATATGTGCAGAGGCCAGAGGAGGACATCAGTACCCCTCCCCTTTCATCCTCACTCCTATTTCCTTGAGACAGAGTCTCTCACTGAACCTGGAGCTGCCAAGTTTTGGTCAGGCTGGCTGACCAGAGAGCCCCAGCGATGCTCCTGGCTCGGCCGCTCCTCCCCAACACTGGGTTACAGCTGTGGGCTTTTTCTACGCGGGTGCTGGGGCTGAATTCGGGTCTTCGTGTTTATGCACCAGGTACCCCTATCCACCAAGCCCTCTCCCCAGCCCCCATGAGCTGGGCTTCCCACCTAACTGAAGATGCACACGTGTCTTCATGCCTCCCACATTTTTCTTTCATTTCTTTCACAAACACATGAAGGAAAGAAGGGAGTACCCTCTACAGATATGCAGGGAACTGTGTATTCTGTTCTGTGAGCTACACGGGGACGGAGGCCACACTCTGGCTGCCCTTGGGTACCGACAGCAGCATCCCTGCTCTTGTCAAGGCCCCTGCTGGAGGCCTGGACCAGAAGTGACACCGATTGCAGTCCATTCCTGTGACCCAACCCATAGCCCCCCCCCATCACTCCTTCCAGAAACTTCTTCCTCCAGGGCTTGAGCCTGAGGAGTCTTACCTAATGCGTTGAAGGCTGGCAGTACATCAAAGTCGACGCTTTCGTTGAAACTTTTGGATTTCAGGGTGAAGCTCAGCACCCTAGGGGCCTTCCACTTGGAAACCTCAAACGTCACCTCGAAGTTTTGGGTTTGCTGGCAAGTTTCCAGCTGCTGACGAATCTCCCTGATGATGTCGCTGCGCTCGGCTTTCTGGGAGGTGTAGCTCTTCAGGGAGCTGAGGAACACGACGATGTCGGCATCAGAGCCGTGCTTCAGAGCCGTGCCTTTGGCAGTCGATCCTCCCTGGGGAAGAAAGGGAGGACAGGGCTCGTCATTCCCTCACCCTCACCTCCCTGCCTTCCAAAGGCCAGTGCCAGCTGGGACGCCTCAGCCAGATTGCCAAGGGCAGGATGCACCTTAGGACCCAGGACCCAGGTAGGGCTGAGTCCAAGACAGTGTTTCCCTTTGTCAAGTGAGTAGATGTACACACACACACACACACACACACACACACACACACACACGGCAGATGGGTAAAGGGAAAGCAATCCACATCCCAAGTCCTTTTTATGTTTGTTTTTGTTTTTCAAGGCAGGGTCTCACTCTGGTCCAGGCTGACCTGGAATTCACTATGTAGTCTCAGGGTGGCCTCGAACTCACAGCAATCCTTCTACCTCTGCCTCCTGAGTACTGTGATTAAAGGCATGTGCCACCATGCCCAGCCCAAGTCCATTTCTTGAAGATTTCTTGTTTAAAAAAAAAAGAATGGGGCTGGAGAAATGGCTTAGCAGTTAAGCACTTGCCTGTGAAGCCTAAGGACCCTGAGGCTCAATTCCCCAGAACCCACATAAGCCAGATGCACAAGGGGGCACACATGTCTGGAGTTCATTTGCAGTGGCTGACGGCCCCGGCACGCCCATTCTCTCTCTCTATCTGCCTCTTTCTGTCTCCATCACTCTCAAATAAATAAATAAAACAAAAAAATTTAAAAAAAAGAGTTATTGTTGTTTAAATTCACTTGGCCCAAAATAAATCAAACTCAGTCCAATGGGTAGGTAGAGAATTCTCAACTGTTTCCTGCGGTATCCATCACTCCACCAGCCTGGAGTAAGGATGGGGGAATGACTCTGAATATTCCCAGGGCCTCCAGCCACTGCAAAAAAACTCCCAATGCACGTGCCACCTTGTGCATCTGGCTTGCGTGAGACATGGAAAATCAAACCTGGGTCCTTAGGGTTTGCAGGGGTGCCTTAACAGCTAAGCCATCTCTCCATCCCAGAAAGCCGTTTCTTATCTGCCTGCTTTTCCTCTGTGAAGTGTCACCTTCCTTTTCTGCGTTTCCTCAGAAAGGAGAGGAGAAAACAGAACCGGCACTTCTGACTTGGGCCTTGAACTCAGTTTTGTTTACTCTCCCGTTAACTGACTGTCCCAGTGAGCATGCCCACGCACAGGACCTGTTCTGCAAACATAGGGCACTCCAGCCCTTCGTGTGCCAGTGGGTACACGCTTGTCTGATCATGGGATCTGCACACACAGGGAAGTATGCTGGTGCTGCTCTTTGACCCAAGGAGAATGATCCTGTCCTGTGAATGGAACTCAGCCAGTGTGGTGAGCCAGGCCATGATTAAAACCCAAAAGAGGTCCTTCCCTAGTTTAGTCCACACCAAGCTTAGTATCGGCAAGGGGTCGAACAGTGCCCACCCTCCAGCTCTCTCCAAAGATACTTTTGTTGGGAGCCCATGAGCATGGTATGCCAGAGATCTAAAATGTTCCTCAAAGGCCCGTGTGTTACAGGCTTGGGCCCAGCTTGGCGCTATTAGGAAGTGGCAGAACCTTGGAGAAAAAATGGAGCCTGGGGGCTGTAGAAATGGCTTAGCAATTAAGACGTTTGCCTGCAAAGCCAAAAGACCCATGCTCAACTCCCCAGGACCCACATAAGCGAGATGCACAAGGGGTACATGCACCTGGAGTTTGTTTGAAGTGGCTGGAGGCCCTGAGTGCCATTCTCTATTTTGTTCTCTCTTATCCTCTCTCTCTCTCTCAAATAAATAAATAAATATAAATTTTTAAAAAATGGAGCCTAGGGGCTGGGGAGATAGCTCAGTTGGTAAAAGGCTTGCTGTATAAACACGAGAACATGTGTTTGGTCCCCAGAACTCTCACTAAAAAAAAAAAATCCAGGGCTGGAGAGATGATTTAGCGGTTAAGCGCTTGCCTGTGAAGCCTAAGGACCCCGGTTCGAGGCTCGATTCCCCAGGACCCATGTTAGCCAGATGCACAAGGGGGCGCATGCATCTGGAGTTCATTTGCAGTGGCTGGAGGCCCTGGTGCGCCCATTCTCTAACTCTCTCTCTCACTTTCAAATAAATAAACAAAAATGAACAAAAAAAATTTTTTTTAAATCCAGGTCTGATGGTGTGTGCTTATAGCCCTGGTTCTGGGGAGGCTGAGGCAGTGGATCCCTAGGGCTTACCAGCCATCCTGTCTGGCCTAATTGGAAAGACCCAGGCTAGTGAGAGAGACTCTGTCTCAAAACTAGGTGGACAGCACCTGAGGAACAACACTTGAGGTTGTCCTCTGGGGTCCACATGTATGCACACACAAGTGCACATGCACCTGCATACCCACATGAGCATGTGGGCATGTACACATGCACACACACACAGACACACACACACACACGCAGAGGTGGGGCTAACAGGAGGCCATAAGTCATTGAGGGCTACAAAGGGGATCTTAGGAACCCAGTGCCTTCCTATCTCTTGCTTTTGAGTTGAATGGCTCCTACCTGCTTCCTGCCATGTCACCTCAGACCCAGAGTCATGGGGTCAGTCAAGCTCTGGAACTGAGTCAAGATAAATCCTCTTCTCTTTTCCAGTTGATTACTCTCAGGCATTTTGTTACAGTCATGGCAATCTGATTGATACATCACCTTATTTGGAAAGAGTCTTTATGGATGCACTTAAGGATGTTGGAGTGAGATCATGGCGGATCTGGGTTAGGCTCTAAATCCAGTGACAAGTATTCTTAGAAGAGAAGTCTCATGAGGCAGGTGATACAGAGATGGAGGGAGACACTGATATGATGGAGTATCTGTTATCTTCTGAGCTTCCCCTCTTCCCAAACCTGGATCTAGCAATTGAGGTTCCAAAGAGTTGTTTCTGCCCCTCCCAGTAAGTAAACCTAGAATTCAGTCTGGGACCCTAAAATCAACCACTTCTGTTCTGGTAATTCCTAAGCCCTTTCCTCACCTGGAGGGGAGGAAACAGTGCCCCTTCCACAGGAGCTAACATCTGAGAGATCCAAGTCTCCACTTGGGAAGATTTGGGACAGCATGACTCCAACATAACTTCCCATGTCCTTGTGAAGCAGACAGCACCCTGACAACTCACGCAGCACGGGTCTTACACCCCACTACGCAGGGTGCCAAGCTTCCCCACCCCCACTTCTCCCAGAAGACCTTAAAATTCATCCTCTTCTTTTCCTAGGTAACTCAGAGACCCCTTCCACTTCCTGCCAGCACCCTTATTGGTAAATAAATACCATGGGCCCCAGAAAAAAAAAAAAAGTGTGTCTGTGGTTTTCCAAATTCCAAACATCACAGTATGTACAAGCTAGAACACCAAGGATGGCCAGCGACCCCAGGAAACACAGGATGGAGGAAGTTCATCCTCCTTGTCAACTTATGGGGTTTAGAACCACACAGGAGACACACAAGGTGTGTTTGTGCCATGTTTTCAGAAAAGTTTAGCAGAGATGGGAAGATCAACCGTGAGTTTGGGGGCACCATCCCGTGGGCGGGAGTCCTGGACTAAATAAAAAGGAGAAAGTGAGCCGAGCACCAGCACCCATCTCTCTCTGCTTTCTTGCTGTGAATTGAATGTGACCAGCTGCCTCATGCTCTTGCCACCTTTCCTTCCCCCCCAGGAGGGACCATGAGCCAGAGTCAACTCTTCCTTGAGTTGTTTTTTGGGGGATTTTGTTACAGCAATAAGAAAAGTAAGTGGCACAAACCTGGTATGGTGGTGCAGTACTTGGGAGGCTGAGGTAGAAGGATCTCTGTGAGTTTGAGGCCAGCCTGGGACTACAGAGTAAGTTCCAGGTCAGCCTGGGCTAGAGTGAGACCCTACGAAAGAAAGAAAGAGAGAGAGAGAGAGGGAGGGAGGGAGGGAAGGAGGGAAGGAAGGAAGGAGGGAAGGAAGGAGGGAAGGAAGGAGAGAAGGAAGGAAGGAAGGAAGGAGGGAGGGAGGGAGGGAGGGAGGAAGAAAGGAAGGAAGGAAGGAAGGAAGGAAGGAAGGAAGGAAGGAAGGAAGGAAGGAAGGAAGGAAGGAAAGAAATGTCACTGACACAATGACCAAATGTGTGTTAGAGCCAGCCCAGACTGCCCCACTGGAGACCAGCCGCTCCCCAGCTCCCTCACTCAAGGCTCCATGGTGGCAATGCCACCTGGAGAGCCAGTGGTCTCCTGGCCTAGCTCCCCACAGCAACATCCCCAAGGAAGGGCTTACCTTGACGATATTCTGGACTTTGATAGTTGAACCTCGAAAGCAATTTTCTTTAAGGAATGTACAGATCATGTCAACAGCCCTGCAGATCTGCTCTCGGAAAACCTTGGTGGGCTGGAGGAAATCCTTGATGAACTTGTCGAGAAGGTGACCCGGGGTGATGAAGAGCGGCGCAGGCTGAGAGAGGAGAGACCCCGGGTGAGCCCTGCCTGCCGCCCTGCCCGGCTCCAGACTCGGCCAGTCTTCTCCTGTTCCCAGGGGTCAGCAGATCTTCCCATCTCTGGTTCTTGCACTGACCTCTCTAAATAACATTCCCGAGTCTCAGGGCAAAACACAGCATCTCCCCCAAAGCAAAAGCTCTCCTGGCTCCTCTTTTACCATCCAGGAGATATTGGGGTCCTTCCCCTAAGAGGCTTGTGGGAACCAGAGATGAGAGGTGACCTTGGAGGACCCAGACTGGCCCTTGTAATTGCAGGGTCCTTAAGAGAGGCAGGCAGGAGAGTCAGACTTTTCAGTCAATGAGGGGAAGAAATCACATGTTACAAAAAAATTAAGAAGCCAAGAAAGGGACTGGGGAGATGGATCAGTGGTTAAAGTTTACTTGCAAAGCTTGCTAGCCAGGGTTCAATTCCCCAGCCATTTATATAATGCCAGACAGGAATTTGTTTGCAGTGGCAAGAGTCCCTGGCATGCATATATATGCAAACACACACACACACACAAATGAATGTTTAAAAAAGAAGCTAGAAAAAATAGAGTGATAGACATTCTCCAATGACTCCACATGCACATGCATGCACAGGGCACACACATCTGCACACACACATGATATACATACATACATCATACTACAATTATCACTATACACACTGCAGTATGTATAGGAACTGCAGGTGTGCCTTAACAGCTAAGCCATCTCTCCATCCCAGAAAGCCATTTCTTATCTGCCTGCTTTTCCTCTGTGAAGTGTCACCTTCCTTTTCTGCATTTCCTCAGAAAGAAGAGGAGTACTATACACACTTGCTTATGTTATACATGCACACACACCATATCCCCACACTACATAGATGCACGCACATGCATACGCTATACATATCCACACCACACTATATCCGCCGTGCATGCCATACACACACATGTATATGCCATACATACATCACAGCACACACAGCACTCACACACATGTATATGCCATACATACATCACAGCACACACAGCACTCAAACTATACATACACACATAGATACACCAAGAAAAATTTAGAGGTGGCCACTCAGGGAGATCCCAGTGTAATATAACAATTGTTCTAAAAAGAAAAGGGCCAGACCTGGTGGTGCATGACTTTAATCTCAGCACTCAGGGGCAGAGGTAGGAGGACCTCTGTGAGTTCCAGGACAGCCTGGGACCACAGAGTGTGTTCCAGGTCAGCTTAGACTAGATTGAGACTCTGTCTCGGGGAAAAAAAAGAAGGGGGACACAGGCAAACCTGACAGCATGAAGACTTAGAGGCAAGGGGGGCAGAGGGGTGATGATGCTGTCACAGCCAAGAGATGGAGAACAGTTGCCCCTAAAATGCAAGACAGCACACTTCTCACACCATCTTTGAACATTTAGCATCGAGAGTGCGGAGAACCAACCACTGTTGTTTTCAGCCACCCCACATGTGACGCGTCATTATGGGAGTCACAGGATAAGGCTTTGTCTGGATGAAGCACCCTATAGTGCAAAACCCCGTCTCACCAGAACATTCCAATGAGGCGCGGGTGACACATTGTTCAGGCTGGGGGAAGCCAGCCATAATTGAGCCTCTTCTTTCAGTTTCTTCCAGACATGGTGGTTTTGGACCACATTGTGGGTTGGGTCAGTTGGATCCAAGATTACTGGCCTAGGAATTGTATCCAATTGAAAGAAATCAGTGGTCCCTAGTGGGAAGTGAGAAGCCCAGGCTCTGACTGCTGTGGCTCCTCTAAGCTGTTGGGAGGCTGTGAGCTGTCCAGCTGCCCTGCCCCTCTTTCTCACTGTTCAGAGATGTGCCATGAACACAATAATATTGGTCTCCTCTTTGCCAGCTTTGCTTGCTCTCGCAGCCTCTTCTTTCTACAGAATTTGTCTTGGGGGCAAGACATACCATGGTTGGGATTGGCTAGGCCTTCCCTTATGGTCAGACCCTCTGCGCCCTTCACCGTGGCTGCCAGGAGGGGCTCAGACCTGTAGGTGGGAGGTCAGGGACAGAGCCCGGGAGAAGCTTGGTACCTTTGCGACCGTAGCTGATGTAGAAGGATGTTCCTGACCATCTCATCCTCAAAGTTGTAGTTGACTGTCCAGTAGACACACAGCTGCTCCTGTTGTGTGATGAGCCGCAGTACAGTCCTGACGCCTTCAGCGAGCCCAAAGTCTTCCACTTGGCAGCCCTGTTCCCAGGCATACACTGTGACCAGCTCCAGAGCATATGGATCTAGATAGGAGGAACTCTCCCATTTTTTCTGGCACTGTGAGAGAAGAGAAAAGGTAGCGATGCATCAGGAAACAGAAGTCGAGGAGTCATTGTCCCTATCAGCATGTCTCAAAGTCAATACACTGGTCACATCAAGTGCTGACCAGGATGCAGGGTAGCCAGGACACTTGCGGCACTCACTGGAGTGGAACCTGGAACAGTGGTTTCGGAAAACTACTTGGCAGTATTTGCAACAGTTCAATAAACATTCCCCATGTATAGTTCAGGTAGATTCTACAGAAGTGCATATAACCATACACACGTATGCCACATGGCTGTGTCTATGTCTATAGAATCACAACTCAGCAATTCTAATTTTCTCAATCTTTATCTAAGAGAAATGAGTGCTTAAATTCACAAAAGATACGTAGAAGCATATCCATCCAATGTAATTCATAGTAGTTTTAAATTGGAGAGGACCCAAAGGTCCAGCATGAGCAGAAAGGAAATACGATATTAATAAAACAATGAAAATTTATGACTATATGTGGCAATGTGGTTAGACCTCCTCAACGAGGGTGGAGTAATGTAAGGAAGACACACAAATTGAGTGCAGTACAATTCCACTTACAGTGTTTAAAAATAAATAAGGGGGGCTGGAGAGATGGTTCAGTGGGCAAGATGCTTGCTTGCAATGCCTAATGACCCGGGGTTGGATTCCCCAGTACCCATATAAAGCCAAATACACAAAGTGTTGCATGCATTTGGAGTTTGTCTGCATTGGCTAGAGGCCCTGGTGTACCCATTCTCTCTACATGCAAATAAATAAATAATAAAATATTTTAAAAATAAATAAATAAGAGGCTGAGGAATGGCTCAGTGGATAAGAGCACTTGCTGTATAAATGTGAGGACCTGAGTATGACCCCCAGCATCCCTGGAAAAAACTAGGTGTGGTCACACATGCATGTAACCCTAGCCCTGAGGGAGATAGAAACAGGAGGATCACTGAGCTTCCCTGGTCAGCCAGTCTAGATTAAAAAAAAGGGCTGGAGAGATGGCTCAGTGGTTAAGCACTTGCTGTGAAGCCTAAGGACCCCGGTTCGAGGCTCCATTCCCCAGGACCCACGTTCGTTTGCAGTGGCTGGAGGCCCTGGCATGCCCATTCCCTCCCTCCCTCCCTCCCTCTCTCTCTCTCTCTCTTTCTCTGTCTGTCACTTTCAAATAAATAAACAAACATAAAATTTAAAAAAAAAAAACAAAAACAGCAGCTCCAGGCTCAGTGAGATAAGCTATCTCAGAGAATCGATGCACATGCCCTATGCACAAACATGCACACTGCACAGGCCTGATAAGTGCCACTCACTGATGATGACAATTGTTTGGTTTTTTTGTTTTTTGTGGGTTTTTTTTGAGTCAGGGTCTTGCTGTGTAGTTCAGGCTGGCCTTGAATGCAAGACCCTCTTACCTCATCCTCCCGAGTGCTGGGTAATAGCTGTGTACCACCACCCACCACAGCCAGCAACCTTGGGAAGGGGGTGATTGGTGGGGGTCTTTTGGGAGTAGAAGGCGTACTCCCTGTTTTGCTGATGCATTCCTAAGATCCCTGAGCATCAATGCTCTGCATACAAATGAGGCCAGTGAACAGGAAACGGACAAAGGGGAAGTTACCTGTTGATACCAGTACTTGACCAGCAGGATCAAGTCCTTCAATTTTCTGGGGTACTTGCTGAAAAACTTCTCCTGGAGCCCTGTGAAGCACACTGAGAACTCACCAGGTGAGGCGCCTGTTTGATCTATGGTTCTTTTGAGAGCTCGGTAGACCCAGCGGCTGGGTTCACCTACACCTAATGAGACAGAGAGGGAGGCAGGGAAGGAGGGAGAGAGTGAGGGAGGGAAGGAGGGGGGAGGGGGAGGGAGGAACAGTCTCAGTATGTACTCGGAGCTGCTGAGGAAACTAGAGTTTGGGAGACCATCTTGCTTCATCTGCAAGACGGCTGCTGTTCTCACAGGCAAGCAAGCATGACAGGTAGCTTGTCCCCTAGATAATACAGCAAGTGTGGCCTAACAGCAAGAATGAGGACTTGATGGTGTTGACCTGAGACAGGCTCAGCAGAGCCACACTGAGCTCTGAGGAACACGGCTACAGATGAGAAAGTGGGGGCTCTAGGCCTATACCAGAGGGCGTCTGCTGTAAACAGCCAACATCCATGTGGAAGAAAAGAGAACCTGTGTAGCCAAAGGACACTCTGTTGTTGAGCGCACCCCTGGGCATTCTGTTTCAGAGAGTCAAGGGCACACGACCCCCAGATGCCAGTCAAGGCCCCGACTGCAGGATGGAGGCTGTTTGACCCACCAGCGTCAGTCCCTGCTTTCCAGGCCCTGCTGTGTGTAACACACATTTGGATGCATGGTCCCAGAGAGCAATCACTGGCTTCTTCTTTACATCCTGACAGATGTATTGACTTCCCAGCACAGCTCAGGGCACTGGGCATTACCCTTTATTGAGTGCTTCCTGTATAGCAGGCATCGTGTAAACCCTTTATGCACAAGAAGCATGCATGTCTCATACAACTCTTATGTGGTGGGTAAAACTGCTACTGCTAATTACAGGAAACAGAAACACAGGGAGATCAGGTAAGCCGGAAGCTCCTGCATCGTAGAGTCCAAGGCCCCAGGGAGAGAAATGATGACAAGAGCAGTAGAAAGAGTGCAGAGTTGAAGGATCTCTTCCTGACCTGATGGGAAAAGTAGGCCAGGTTAGTTAGCCTTTGATTTAGTAAAGGAAGCCATTTATAAATCCCCTTGCAGGGTTACTCTTTTTGGAAAGCTTTCCCATGGTTGGGGGTGGGGTATTGAGACTATTAATTTGGAACGTGCAGCTCTACTGCCATCTGGTGGCAGTTTGGGGGTACTACATGTGAGAAAGCATTCTCACACCATCCTTGCATGATGAGGTCAGGAGAGGCCATTCTGGCCTGGTCTCTCTCTAACCACTGGGCTTTGAAGGAGAAGAGTGTGCCCAGGATTCCCTGCAGAACTTAGGAGCCACATGTTGTCTCTCTATATCTTGACTCCAACTCTTTTTTTTTTTTTTTTTTTTTTTGGTTTTTCAAGGTAAAGTCTCTCTAGCCCAGGCCACCTGGGAATTCACTAATTCACTATGTAGCCTCAGCCCTTGAATTCATAGTGATCCCCCTACCTCTGCCTCTCAAGTGCTGGGATTAAAGATGTGCACCACCTCACTCAGCCAACTCTAACCCTTTTTAAAAAATATATTTTATTTATTTATTTGAGAGAGAAAGAAGGAGAGAGGCGGGAGGGAGGGAGGAAGGGAGAGAATGGGCATGCCAGGGCCTCCAGCCACTGCAAACAAACTCCAGATGCATGTGTCCCCTTGTGCATCTGGCTTATGTGGGTCCTGTAAAGTCAAACTGGGATCCTTTGGCTTTGCAGGCAAATGCCTTAACCACTAAGCCATCTCTCCAGCCCCCACTTTTTTCTGAGGCAGGTGCAGCCTGGAATTCTTATCCCAGGGTGTTTGAATAACTGGTCCTGAGAGCCAGTTTTTCTACTCTGTTGTAGAGTGGGTGGACACGGGATACAGTAAGACAATGTATTTGTTTCTTTTCCACTTTCTATTACTGAATGCCTGGCAAGAGAAACTTTAGGGAGGGGGGTTTAGTTTGGCTCAGGGTTGGAGGGCAGAGCGCATGATGGCCAGAAAGTCCTGGCAGCAGGACTGAAGATACTGGCTCACATCTGTCTTGGTGGAATAGGAAGGGAAGAGAGAGGCGGGAAGAGGGGAGAAAGAGACCAGAAGAAGGGCCAGAGGCAGGATGGGGCCCTCTGCCTACTCACTCACTTCCTCTATCAAGGCCTACCTCCTACAGGTTCCAAATCACAGCCACCAGCTGGGGACCAAGTATTCAAGTACATGGAGCCTGTAGGGGACATTTCACATCCAAGCCATAACAGGATAAGAATCCAGGGCTGGGGCTACAGAAGCTGCTCAGTGGTTAAAGGAACTTGCTTGTAAAGTCTGATGGCCTGGGTTCAATTTCTTATTACATAAAGCCATACACACAGAAGTGGCACATGCACTGGAGTTTGTTTGTAGCAGCAGGAGGTCCCAGTGTGCCATACTCACTCTTTCTCTCTATGTCTGCCTCTTTCTTTCAAATAAATAAATAAAAATATTTTTATAAGAGAATCCAGGGCTACCACCTCCCACACTGTTCCACTTTTATTTATTTTTAAAATTATTTGCAAGTGGTCAGGCGTGGTGGCACATGCCTTTAATCCCAGCACTCAGGAGGCAGAGGTAGGAGGATCACCATGAGTTCGAGGCCACCCTGACACTACAGAGTGAATTCTAGGTCAGTCTGAGCTACAGTGAGACCCTCCCTCAAAAAAAAAAAAAATTGCAGGCCAGACATGGTAGCTCATGCCTTTAATCCCAGCACTTGGGAGGCAGAGGTAGGAGGACTGCCATGAGTTTGAGGCCACCCAGAGACTACAAAGTGAATTCCAGGTCAGCCTGAGCTACAGTGAGGCTGAAAAACAAACAAAAAAATTTATGTTCAAGCAGTGGGAGACAGTGAGCCCCAGGGCTTCCAGCCACTGCAAATAAACTCCAGATGCATGTGCCACTTTGTGCATCTGGTTTTATGTGGATACTGGAGAGTCAAACGTGGTGTGTCAGGCTTTGCAGGCAAGTGCCTTAACCACTGAGACCCCCTCTTCCATTTTTCTGATCCAAGTCATATTTGTGGGAGTACAAGTCATTAAGGTATATGCATGTCTTATCAGAAGATGGTACAAGTAATGATTCTGCAAGGTCCCTGGTAGCACAGAAATTCCTCAAAACTGTGAATGATGGAAGGCACCCTGACCGGGGACTAGCCTGTCACTAACTGGCCCTGGTCATGCTTCTACTCCTCTCTCTCCTCACTTGTTTAAAGAGGGTGGGGTTCCTCTGGCATTCATAAGCTTGCAACGATACGCATTCCTGTGTCTGCGACTGAGCTGTAGCGATTCTGAGTGGGCCTTCTCCATCAAGGCATCATTCCTTTTTCCATCCATTCATCTACCCACCATTCACATCAATCTACCTATCTGTTTTCATCCATCCTTCCACCCATCCATCTATGCCTCCATCCATCCATCCATCCACCCATGCCTGCAACCATCTATACATCCACCCCCTATCTATCTATCTATCTATCCATCTACCTACCTACCTACCTACCTATCTACCCACCTACCCATCCATCTATCCATCTGTTCACCCATATATCCATCCATCCATGCCTCCATTCATCTATCTCTCCATCCATCCATGCCTCTATTCATCCATGCTTCCAACCATCTATACATTCATCCATTTATCTATCTCTCTACCCATCCATTTACCTATCCATCCGTCCATGCCTTCATCTATCCATCCACCCATCTATCCATCCACCCACCCATCCAACCATCTATCCATCCATTCACCCTTCCATCCATCACCCGTCCTCCCACCCACCCATCGATCAATCCTTCCATCCATCCATCCACCCATCTATCCATCCTTGTGCACATGCATCCTTCCATCCATTCAACACCCAAGAATCTACTTCCATCCACCTCCATCTGTCATTCACTTTCCTTCCAGCCATTTTTCCATCTACCTTGCATCCATCCATCCATCTATCCACCCACTCACCCAGATAATCTCCACTTTAGATTCAAGAGTCAAGAACATTTTCTCCAAAGTAAATGAGAAAATGGGGAAGAAGTTCCAGAGAGGAGAGGGAGGAAACTTTCTCTCCTGAGATGAATTCCCACATTGGAAAAGGCCAGCGCTGTCTGTCCCAGCCTTCAAGACCCCAGTGATTCACCAGCACCCCCTGTGGGAGGCCTTGCTGCCCCCACATCCACCAGAGCACTCACCCAAAGGATTGAAGGCAGGCAACACTTGTAAGTGCACGCTTTGCCATCGTGTGGACACATGGACCATGAGGTAGCCCTGGAGTTTCGTGACTTCCCACTGGAAATGCAGAGGGTGGCTTGTGAGCCGCTGCTCGATTATGTTGAGGACTTGTTGTTGGTTTTTCTTCTGATCTTGGAATTGTTCCAAGTGATTGAGGAAGAGGACAAGGGTACCTCTGGTGTCACCTTTCAGGAATGTTCCCCGTCCATAGGAGCCACCCTGCAGGCAAGAAAGCAGCAGATCTGAGGCCTGGATTCTTTGGGGACACAGAGGACTCCAGCAGACAGTGGTAATTCTCAACTCAAGTGAAATCCCAAAATGTCACCATTGTCTTAAGACTGGGTGGCCGACACTCATTCGTGTCCATGTCAGGGTTTGGTCTTCCTGCCTCCAAATTGGAGACAACTCCAATGGTCACTAGTGCTCAAATGGATAAATGAAAGTGGTCACTCCAACACACGCCTTATAAATGTGGTGAGCCAAAGAAACCACACAGGGCACAGGAGAGCTCATGATGCCAGGCACATTGGGTCACCTTCTTGTCCTGTTATATAGGATATTCCCAGTTTCAGGAAATATGAAAGTCCCACATTCTAGGATGAAACCACTCACCTAGGCAAATCAAATCTCTGCCATTAGAAGTGAGGAGAGTAGCCACTGGGGGCTGGGGTGCTGACTGAACCGGAGCTCGGGGCTGTTAAGGGACTGGAAATGCCGGGGTGTGGGCCATGTGAGGGCGTTGTATGGGGTGGCCCATCAGGCTGCATGCTTATAGTGGCCCTGTCATATGGATGCTTCCCTGCAACAATGGGTGTGTTACCTAGAGGCAGAGGAGCCTGGGGGTTAAACAAACATGCTCTTGAGCAAGCGTCCTGGCTTCGGGCCCAGGCTGACACGAGTTGTTAACTACTCATCTGTTTCTGGGGCAGAGGACACAAATTGTCCAGCCTTCTAGGGGGTCATGGGTGCGGGTAACAGCAGAGGCCAGGAGGCCGCAGAGCAGCAAAGGACCCGGTGAGAAGGGGACAACTTGTCTCCCAGGGGTCGAGGCCTTCAGGCTCAGTCCTTTTTAAAATTTTTTTGTTTTTTTGTTTATTTTTGAGGTAGGGTCTCACTCTATCCCAGGCTGACCTAGAATTCACTATGTAGTCTCTGGGTGGCCTCGAACTCACAGTGATCCTCCTACCTCTGCCTCCTGAGTGCTGGGATTAAAATCATGTGCCATCACGCCTGGTCAGGCTTGGTTCTTAGTAGTCTGACAGATTAGTTACTTTTCTCTGCTGTCTCCAAATATCTGACAAGAATCAACTTGAGGCCAGGTATGGTGGCATATACCTTTAATCCCAGCACTCGGGAGGCAGAAGGAGCACTGTGAGTTCGAGGCCATCCTGAGACTACATAGTGAATTCCAGGTCAGCCTGAGCTACAGTTAGAGCCTACCTTGAAAAACCAAAAACAAAACAAAAAGAATCAACTTGAGCCTGAAAGAATTTATTTCAGCTACAGTTTAAGATACTGTTGTTCACATTCCTGGGACAAACATCCAACAAGACACAGTTTATGGGAGGGATGGGTTTATTTCAGCTCACAGAGCCAGGAGAAGTTCCATCAATGGCAGAAGAAGCTGGCTCCCTTTCACAGATCCCAGCAGAGAGAAACCACCAGCCAGCCAGCACACACCCACAGCAGCAAGTATGAACCTGCCAGAGCTCAAATTGTTCTCTCCACACCTCTGAGCTAGAATTCAGATCTGCCTCCAGTGACACCTCCTTCAGCAGGCTGGAGACTTAAGCAGGAAATCTAACCTTAATCCAAAACACCAGAGAGTATGGGGGGCAGCATACGTTCACATTCAAACCACCCTCGATGCATTCTGTCTGGTGGGGAGGCATGGTGGTGGCAGCTGGCTGGTTACATTGCCTCTGCAGTCAGAAAGCAGCAAGCAGACAGACAGTAAGACTGGGCTAACAAACCCCAAGCTCCACCCCTCCCCAAAACCCACTTCCTCTAGGAAGGCTTCATCTAAGGCCTAAGGCCACCTCTGTGGCCTTCCTGAGCAGTACCATAGTCTGGGAACACAAGCGCATGAAGGATATTTCATGTTCAAACCACAACACTTCAGTGATGTCAAGGTGCGGGACTCACAAAAGGGGCCTCCTGGTAGGTCCTTCCATCCACCATGAGTGTATTTGCAAGGAGGACTATGGGACTCCAGCTCCTCAGGTTTCTTGTGTGCACTCTTGCCTCTGACATCTATCATATGTCCCCACCAGAGCCACCCATGCCATTTGGACCATAAGTATCCCAAACTGTGAGCTGAGCAAACCATTTTTCCTTTCTAAAGTCAGCCTGCCTCAGGTGCTTTGTTATAGCAATGAAAAATGGACATCCAGGTGTGGTGGCGTACACCTTTAATCCCAGCACTCTGGAGGCAGAGGTAGGAGGATCACCATGAGTTTGAGGCCAGCCTGAGACTACATAGTGAATTCCAGGTCAGCCTGAACTAGAGTGAGACCCTGCCTTGAAAAACAAACAAACAAACAAACAAACAAAAAAAGACAAATACAGGTAGGAGAGATTGCTTAGTAGGTAGAGCATTTGCCTTGCAGGCATGAGGACCTGAGTTCAATCTCTACAGATAATGTAAAAAGACAGGCAAGGTGGTGTGTGTTTGTATGCCTAGCAATGGTGAGGTGGGAAGCAGAGACAGGTGGACCCCTGGAGCTCACTGGTCAGCTAGAGAGCCTATCTGGGAAGTTCCAGGCCAATGAGGGACTTTACCTCAAACAAAAAGTGGAAGACACCTGAGGAGTAACACTCAAATTTGTCCTCTGCGCACGCGCGCGCGCGCACACACACACACACACACACACACACACCATGCTGTTGGGAGATTAGGATTCTCCCCAGTCCTGCAGGCCCAGCACCTCCTAGTGACTTCCTCTCCCAGTGCTTTGAATTTTGCCTATAGCACCAAATGTTTTTGTTTTTTTTTTTGTTTCATTTTCGAGATAGGGTCTCACTCTAGCCCAGGCTGACCTGGAATTCACTATGTACTCTCAGGGTGGCCACGAACTCATGGTGATCCTACCTCTGCCTGCCGAGTGCTGGGATTAAATGTGTGCACCACCACACCTGGCTAAAACCAAACATTATTAACAGATGAGAGGGAGGCTTCCTCCTTCCGGTGGTTTTGCTCAGCTTCTCTAGTCTTGATTCAGTCGCCTTGTCTGCGGGAAGATAGAAAGGGCACTGGGAGCTGGGCAGGGTAGAGCCCATCCGGAATCCCAGCACTCAGGAGGCTGAGGTGGGGAATGCGTGCTCAAAGCCAGTCTGAGCTACACAGGGAGACACTGTCTCCAAAAAAACACAATAGGGCTGGAGAGATTGCTTAGTGGTTAAGGCACTTACTTGTAAACCCAAAGGACCTAGGTTCAATTCGCCAGTTCCCATGTAAAGCCAGATGCAGAATTTGGAATTCTTTTGCAGTGGCTAGAGGCCCTAGTGCACCCATTCTCTCTATTTCTCTCCCTCCCTCCCTCTCTCTCTGTCTCTCTCTCTCTTTCTCTCAAATAAATTAAAAACAAACAAACAAACAATAGGGGCAGGGGAGATGGCTCAGTGGTTAAAGGCACTTGCTTGTAAGGCTTGATGTCTTGGGATCAATTCCCAGTACCCACATAAAGCCAGATGCACAAAGTGGTGCATGCATCTAGAATTTGCAATGGCAACATGCTCTGGTACACCCATTTTCTCTCTCCCTGCAAATAAATAAACACTATTTTTAAAACAACAGGGGCTGGAGAGATGGCTTAGAGGTTATGCGCTTGCCTATGAAGCCTAAGGACTCCGGTTCAAAGCTTGATTCCCCAGAACCCACGTTAGCCAGATGCACAAGGGGGCGCACGCTGGAGGCCCTGGAGCGCCCATTTTCTCTCCCTCCCTCTCTCTCTCTCTCTCTCTCTCTCTCTCTCTCTCTCTCTCTCGCTCTCGCTCTCGCTCTCGCTCTCGCTCTCGCTCCCAAATAAATAAATTAAAATAAACAAATTAAAATAAAAACAACAGTAACAATAAGACCAAACACAAAACAAAACCCTCTCAAACCAGTGGAGTGCTTGACTAGCATGTGCAAAGCCCTGGGTTCAAACCCCAGCCCCCCGCTCCTCCCTCTCACACTCACACACGCCCACCCAGATACTAGGAAGTAAGCCCAGCTAACTTACTAGGCACCGACTACAGCCGCTGCTGTGCTAAGAACCCTATGTTTGACCCAGGGGGTCTACGCTCACCTCATCTACAGAGCCAGAAAAGGGAGGCAGCCTGCCCGGGGCCACACCGCCAGGCAGGGAAGAGCCCGCAGCCCACGTCCCGAGTCCCGCGGGCGCTGCGCTGCGCTGCGCTGCACGGTGACAGGTGACCCCCAGCAGCCCAGAACTGGGTGTAGCAGCAGGTCCCTCAGCTCCCGGCCTCACCTTGGCCACCCCGTGGACCCGGGGGAAGTGCTCGGCGCTCAGCAGCGCGTCGCAGATGGTCTGCACCACCTGGCGGATGTGCCTCTCGCCCTCCGCGGGCGGCCTGAGGCTGCCCTCGATCAGCTCCCCCAGCTGCGCAGCCGGCACCGAGGACACGTGCGACTCCCAGTTTCCCATGTCCGCTGCAGAGCTCCGGGCGGGCGGCGAGTGACCGAGGCCGGACTCTGCGCAGGTCTTGGGGCTTCTGGGAAAAGGAAAGTCAAATTCGCAGCTGCTGCCACGCCCCCATCTGGGAAACTGAAACTCAAGTTCAGGGGCTGCGCGGAGCCGAGGTTCAGCCCTTAACCCAGGAACTTCCTGCCTCTGTTTCCCCATCTGTAGCACACAGGAAAACAGTTCGTTTCTCACAGGATGCAACCCCTGCAGGACTGGGATGAGACTCGGTCAGTAGAGAGCTTTACCGAGCCTTGCATGGGGACCTGGGTTCAAGCCCCAGCACCACACGAACCGGACATGGTGAGGCACCCCTGTAACCGCTGCACTTGGGGGGTGGGAGCAGGAGGACCAGGAGTTCAAGGTCTCACTACATACTGAGTTCAAGGGCACACCCCGCTACACGAGACCCTGTCTTAAAGTGCATGGTAAATGCTGGCTGAGTCAACTCAGGGTTTTTGTTTGATTGATTTTTGTTTTGTTTCTTGTTTTTCGAGGTAGGGTCTCACTCTAGCCTAGGCTGACCTGGAATTCACTATGTAGTCTCAGGGTGGCCTCGAACTCGCAGCGATCCTTCTACCTCTGCCTCCCGAGTGCTGGGATTAAAGGCGTGTGCCACTACGCCCAGCTTCAATTCAGCTTTTTAAAAATATTTTTTTTTTTATTTATTTGAGAGAGAGAGAATGGACACACCAGGGTCTCCAGCCACTGCAAACGAACTCCAGACGCGTGCGCCACCTTGTGCATCTGGCTAACGAGGGTCTTGGGGAATTGAACCTGGGTCCTTTTGCAAAGCCATCCCTCCAGCCCTCAATTCAATTTTATAGAGAGAGGAGGCTGTGCTTTGAGACATTGTCCCCTCCTTCCTGTTTCTAGTGACTGGTGAGTCACTAGTGCCAGGGACAGCAGCTGGGAAAGAGACTAGAGGAAGGAGACTGACTTGCTCAGACACAAAGCAAGGTAAGCCCTAGCCAGAGGCAGGTCTCCTTCGTGCCTATGGATGAACACGGCTGCTCAAGGGTCAGGGGTGGGTTCCTACTCTGTGTGTGTGCACGCGTGCACACACACACACACCAGACATGCTACCTAGCAAGGGCAGAAAGCAGGACCCAGAGTGGACATCCAGGAAAGCAGACAGGCCACTTTGAAAAAAATTATTTATTTACCTGAATGTGAGAGAGAGAATGGGAATGCTAAGGCCTCTAGCCATTCGCAAACAAACTCCAGATGCATGTGCCACTTTGTGCATCTGGCTTATGTGAGTACTAGGGAATTGAACCTGGGTCCTTAGGCTTCACAAGCAAGTGCCTTAACTGTTAAGCCATCTCTCCAGCCCCAGGCAGGCAATTTTTGCTGCCAGATTCGAGAGGCTGAAGCTGAGAGGGTTGCAGCTGTTTCAATTCTGCCCTGGATATTATATAGAAGGTGGGGCAAGGTGGGGTGTTATGGGGCTGGAAGAAGCATGGCAGAGATACCACTTAGAGCTATAACTGACAGAGCCATGGAGGCAGTTTAGGGGTGACTTGTGCCCGAAAAGTAAAAACAAGGTATATCCTTGAGCTCTTGCTGTCTCTACTTGGTTGGAGGTCAGAGAAGGATCTGGCTTCTCTTCATCTCTCGCTGCCTAAAGGAATTCCCACCCTAGATCTATCTTTCCTTGCAAAGTCCCCCTTTCCTGGAGGCTGGTTAGTTTCAGCCTCTACTCAGAATGTAGAAAAGACCCCAGTCGGGGCCCCTAGGGTGGCATCTCCCTTTCAGAACTCCCCTTTTGCCTCTTAAGCAAGAGTTCTACCTTCCTTCTCTTAAATTCTGTCCATAATCTAAAGAAATCTCTCCAAACTTACCCTCTGCTCTATGGATTTCAATTCTTTTTTGAATTCATAAGACAAGAACCTGGGAGCCAGCGACTCAGCGGAAGTTTTATTTATTTATTAGAGACAGAGAGGGAGAGAGAGGGAATGGGCATCCCAGCGGAAGCACGAGGACCTGAGTTTTGGTATCTGGCACCCATGTAAGTGACAGGCACGACTTTTCACACCTGCCACCCCAGCATCAGTGAGATGGATACTGGGGAATTCCTGGGGGATTGCTGACCAGCTAGTCCAGCCAAATCAAATGAGCTATGGATTAAGTGATAGATCCTGTCCCAAAACATAAGGTTGGGGTGACTGAAGAACACACTAAAGAAGAGATGGCTTAGCGATTAAGGTGCTTTCCTGCAAAGCCTAAGGACCTGTGTTCGACTCTCCAGATCCCACATAAGCCAGACACACAAAGGTGAGGCAAGTGCAAGGTGCCCTCATTAGGTGGCATAAGCATCTAGAGTCTGATTACAGTGGCTGAGGTCCTGGTGCACCAATTCTCTCTCTCTCTGTCGCTTGCTCTTACTAAAATTAAATAAATAAATAAAAAGAAGGCTGGGGAAATGACATAGTGGTTAAGGCATTTGCCTGTGAAGCCTAAGGACCCTAGTTCGACTCCCCAGGACCCATGTAAACCAGATGCATAAGGGGGTGCATGCTTCTGGAGTTCGTTTGCAGTGACTGGAGGCCCTGGTGTGGCCATTTTCTCTTTCTATCTACCTCTTCCTCTATCTCAAATATATAAATTAAATTAACATAAAAAGAGGAAGCCGGGTGTGGTGGTGCATGCCTTTAATCCTAGCACTCTGGAGGTAGAAGTAGGAGAATCGCCATGAGTTCAAGGCTACCCTGAGACTACAGAGTTAATTCCAGGTGAGCCTGGACCAGAGTGAGACCCTACCTAAAAAAAACAACAAAAATAAAGAAAGAAAGAAAGAAAGAAAGAAAGAAAGAAAGAAAGAAAGAAAGAGAAAAAGAAAAAGAGAAGACACCTGATGTTGATCTCTGGCACGTACACACACACACACACACACACACACACACACGAGCATAGGAGCACATACATCTGCACACACATATACACATACATGCACACGTATACTGACACAAAATTAAAGCAGACAGCCCTTTCTTTGTAGCTTAAACCTCCTGGGACTCAACTCTGCAGCCTGGCTGCACTGTCGCGGCCTGTGTCTGAAGCCCGCGCTGCTAAGAAGGCCGTGCCTCTCGCTCGGCATTCAGAAGCCACGGCTGCCAGGCTTGTGCATCACCAGCACAAAGAGTTCTGCTCTACTGCTCCACTTCTCTTGCCCTCCACTCTTTTCTTCTTTCTCCCTTCCTTCCTTTCATCCATTGCTCCTTCCCTGCATCATTTCTTTTCCTTTTTGCATCATTCCTTCTCATCTTTGCTTCCCTCCTTCTCTCATTTTCTCCCAGAGAAACCCAAGGCCTTGGGTATGCTACAGAAGCACTCTACCATTGAACTAGAACCCTTATCTCTTCCCACACCCCCTGCCCCCGCACTCAGCCTGTCCCCGGAACCCTTTTCAAACCTCCATCCCTCCTCACCTTGTATACTGAATGACAGCAACACCAAGGACCATGCCCAAGCCTGGACCTCTCAGGTCCCCAAATCATGCCTCTTGGGTTGGCCATGGGGGCTTCCTTACAGTTCTCAGCAAATGTGACCAGAAGATAGGTCCCTGGCCTTGCACACCCAGCTTTGGTTCTGTCCCTCTCCCTGGAGTGGGGGGCACGGGATCAGGTGACGAGTCCCAATTCAGTGCTTTCTGTTCCCACCCGTAGGCCTGGACCTCTACACACCACACACACACAACTTTCCCCTACGACATCCATGGCTGATGGAACCAATTGATTAGGTTGTTCTTCCCAGTTAAATTTCCATTCTTCAGCACCCTTTAGCACCTGCAGCCAGTACCAACTTCAGATGATGAGATGGAAGCTCTTTGCCAACCTTAGGAAAAGTGCTTGTGACACTGAACACAAGGGAACATTGTCCTAGTGATGACAGAACCTGGGATGCACAGCACAGAAGCACTCTCAGACAGAAGATTTTTTTGGGTTGTTTTTTAGTTTTTCAAGGCAGGGTCTCTCTCTAGCTCAGGCTGACCAGGAATTCACTCTGTAGTCTCAGGCAGGCCTCGAACTCATAGCAATCCTCCTACCTCTGCCTCCTGAGTGCTGGGATTAAAGGCGTGCACCACCATGCCTGGCCAGAAGTTTTAATTGGGGGATAGAGAGATGGCCAGCAGTTCAGGACCCACATAAATAGCTGGGTGTGGCCACACATGTCTATAACCCTAGTCCTGTGGGGAACAGAGACCTGAGAATCACCACAGCAGCTCATGGGGGAAAAAAAGGCATGCAGAGAGAGAGAGAGAGAGAGAGAGAGAGAGAGAGAAATGATGATTGTGTGGCCAGTGAGGGATTTAATTCCATCAAGATGCAAGCCTCCAAAGCCTCCCCTCCCCCATCGCAAGCACCAGCAAGCACCAGAGACCTGGGGAAGGGAGCTCACAGCACCCAGCTCTGCTGACCAGAGCAGTGATCCAGCGACCCAGCCAGCCTACTTGAACCCACATTGCACCAAAGAGGGACCCAAGCAGGAGCGCAGCATAACTAAGACCAGAATCATGCCAAAAAGTAACTGGGATTACACCAGGTCAGCACCCACCAAATAAACCTGGTATATAGCCCTGAACCAGAAGTGCTAATTGCACCTTCCATATCAGGATAAATTATATGTTAAATCTGATGGATGGTCTGATTTGCCATTCTTAAATAAGCTGTGTTTTGGACTTATTATTTGTTGCTTCCTGATTTCTAGTGGCTTTGTTTCCTCTTCTGTTGTTCATTAGGGAAGGGTCTCACTTGGTCACAAACTGACTTAGAAACCTCAACAGACCAGAAATCTGAACCTCCTAGCTGACAGGATTAAGGGTGTGGGGCAACACACATCCTAAGGGACAGTGTCTTTGTTAGAGGATCTGGTTGTCATAATACCTACTCTTGCATAAAAACTCTGTGTTATTTTTCACTGAATGTGTACATTGTTTAGTTAAATTTTAGAATCTGCCTGCATTTTGTTCCACTCAGCCTACTTGAATACTCTCATAGCAGGCAAACTTAACATCTAGGATCACTTTTGTAGATACTCTGAGAGTCTTAAGAGCCATACCTAAAACCTTAAGGTCCTATCCTGATTATATATAACATCAGATTGATTGATACATCTAATAATACTGCAGCTAACTAGAAAATCCAAGCATTAAATTAATACAAGATGAAAAAATAATATAACACAAGAAACACCAAAAATCAAGATAATATAAGTCCACCAAAAAGTATTAATGCACTAGAAAGGACCTCCAGTGAGAATGAGTTAGAGGAAATGCCTGAGAAAGATTTCAAAAGAATGATTATAAATATGCTCAAATAAGTCAAAGAGGAAGTCAAAGGAATGAAAGAGAAAATCAAAGGAATCAAACAAAACACAGGAAAACAATTTAATGAAATAAAGAGGTCGACACAAGACATAAATAAGGAACTAGAAATAATAAAGAAAAACCAGTTAGAATTACTAGCAATGAAGAACACAGTCAATGAAATAAAAAAAACTGTAGAAAATCTCACCAGTAGAATGGATGAAGGAGAGGACAGAATATCTAAGCTAGAAGACCAAGTGGCAGATCTAATACAGTCCAACAAAGAGAAAGACAAACTAATAGGAAAATATGGATGGGAATTTCAAGATATTCGGAACACTATGAAAAGATCAAGCATAAGAATTCAGGGTATACACATCAGACACAGGGTGCTGCATGCATCTGGAGTTTGTTTGCAGTGGCAGGAGGCCCTGGCATGGCCATTCGCTTTGTATCTCCCTCTTCCCCTCCCTTCTCTCTCAAATAAATAAATAAAATATTTTTAAAAATAAAAAGTAGGGCTGGAGAGGTGGCTTAGTGGTTAAGCGCTTGCCTATGAAGCCTAAGGACCCCTGTTCGAGGCTCGGTTCCCCAGGTCCCATGTTAGCCAGATGCACAAGGGGGCGCACGCGTCTGGAGTTCGTTTGCAGTGGATGGAAGCCCTGGCGCACCCATTCTCTCTCTCTCCCTCTATCTGTCTTTCTCTCTATGTCTGTCGCTCTCAAATAAATCAATAAAAAATGAACAAAATAAATAAATAAATAAATAAAATAAAAGAATTCAGGGTATAGTAGAAGGAGAAGAATTTCACTCCAAAGGCATAATAGGCATTTTCAACAAAATCATAGAAGAAAACTTCCCCCAAATTGGGAAAGAGGTGTCAATGCAGATACAGGAATCCTTTAGAACACCAATCAGACAAAACCTGGGAAGAACCTCTCCTCACATTATTATAATTAAACTACCAAACATACAAACCAAAGAAAATATATTGAAAGCAGTTAGAGAAAAATCAAGTTACCTACAAAGGCAAGCCCATCAGGATCACAGCAGATCATGGAGTGATATATTCCAAGTTCTGAAAGATAACAACTGTCAATCAAGGTTACTTTATCCATTCAAATAGATGGAGAAATAAGGACATTCCACAACAAAAGCAGGATAAAGGAATATTTGAAGACAAAACCAGCTGTACAGAAAATACTTGAAAGAATCCTCCATGCTGAAGAGAAAGAAAAGCACATGTATAAGGAACCTGGAAAAAAACAAACCATACTCAAATAATACAAGAGAGCAAAGTAAAACCAGAACTACAAAAAAATGGCAAAAATAGCCAGGCATGGTAGCCCATGCCTTTAATCCCAGCACTCGGGAGGCAGAGGTAGGAGGATTGCCATGAGTTCGAGGCCACCCTGAGATTACATAGTGAATTGCAGGTCAGCCTGAGCTACAGTGAGACCCTACCTCAAAAAAAAAAAAAAATGGCAAAAATAAATACACACCTTTCAATAATATCTCTTAATATCAATGGCTTCAACGCTCCAAAAGACATAAGTTTTCAGACTGGGTTAAAAAGTAGGATCCTTCAATTTGTTGCCTCCCAGAAACTTTCTACAAAGGATGAACTCTATCTTAGGATGAAAGGTTTGAAAATAGTGTTTCAAGAAAATGGGCCTAGAAAATAAGCCGGGGTTGCTATCCTAATATCTGACAAGGTAGACTTCAGTCCAACATTAGTTAAGAAAGATAAGGGAAGTCACTTTATATTGGTTAAAGGCACACTCCAACAGGAGGACATTACAATCATATATGCAGCTAACATGGGGGTTCCCAACTTCAAACAATAGCATTTCAAACAAACGCTATTAGAATGAAGGTCACAGATAACACCAAAGACAGTGGTAGTGGGGGACTTCAACACCCCACTCTCATCAATTGACAGGTCATCCCGGCAAAAAATAAGCAGGAAGGCATTGGGATTAAATGAGTTCATAGAAGAAATGGACCTAACAGATATATATGTATAGGACATTTCATCCAAATGCTGCAGAATATACATTCTTTTAAGCAGCACATGGAACATCCTCTAAAATAGACCATATATTAGGACACAAAGCAAATCTTAACAAATACAGGAAAATTGAAATAATTCCTTGCAATCTATCTGGTGACAATGCAGTCAAACTACAAATCAATAGCAAGAAAAGCTATAGAGCATACACAAAATCATGGAAACTAAACAATACACTACTAAATGACTAATGGGTCAATGAAAAAATCAAGAAGGAAATTGTGGTGGTTTGATTCAGGTGTCCCCCATAAACTTAAGTGTTCTGAATGCTAGGTTCCCAGCTGATGGAGATTTGGAAATTAACGCCTCCTGGAGGGAGTGTATAGTTGGGGGTGGGCTTATGGGCTTTATAGCCAGTTTCCCCATGCCAGTGTTTGGCGTACCCTCCTGTTGCTGTGGTCCACCTTATGTTGGCCAGGGGGTGATGTCCACCCTCTGCTTATGCCATCTTTTTCCCCTGCCATCGTGGAGCTTCCCCTCGAGCCTGTAAGCCAAAATAAACCTCCTTTTCCCAGAAGCTGCTCTTGGTTGGGTGATTTCTACCAGCAATGCGAACCGGACTGCAACAGAAATCAAAAAATGCATAGAGCCAAATAATAATGAGAACACAACATACCAAAACCTTAGGGACGCAATGCAGGCAGTCCTAAGAGGGAAATTTATAGCTTTAAGTGCCTATATTAAGAAATTAGAAAGGTCTCAAATAAATGACCTAGTGCTTCACCTTAAAGCCTTGGAAAAAGAAGAACAAGGCAAACCAAAAATCAGTAGATGGGAAGAAATAATAAAGATTAGGGCAGATATTAATGAAATAGAAACAAAAAGAAAAAATCCAAAGAATCAATGAAACAAAGAGTTGGTTCTTGGAAAGGATGAACAAGATTGATAAACCCTTGGCAAATCTGACCAAAAGAAAGACAGAAGAGACACAAATTAATAAAATTAGAGATGAAAAAGGCAACATCTCAACAGATACCAGAGAAATTCAAAAAATCATAGGGACATACTATAAAAACATATACTCCACAAAGTATGAAAATCTGAAAGAAATGGATGATTTCCTTGATTTATATGACCTACCTAAATTAAATCAAGATGAGATTAATCACTTAAATAGACCTATAATAAGTATGGAGATCCAAGCAATTATCAAAAATCTCCCACCTAAAAAGTCCAGGCCCAGATGGATTCACTGGTGAATTTTACCAGACCTTCAGGGAAGAGCTAACACCATTTCTTCTTAAGCTTTTCCATAAAATATAAAAAGAAGGAATCCTACCAAGCTCTTTCTATGAAGCCAGCATCACCCTACTACCAAAACCAGGTAAAGATAGAACAAAAAAAGAAAATTTCCAGGCGTGGTGGCACTCGCCTTTAATCCCAGCACTCGGGAGGCAGAGGTATGAGGAGCACCATGAGTTCAAGGCTGCTCTGTGACTACGTAGTGAACTCCAGATCAACCTGGGCCAAAATGAGACCCTACCTCAAAAAAAAGAAAAAAAAAGAAAAGAAAAAGAAAATTACAGACTAATCTCCCTCATGAACATAAATACAAAAATTCTCTGCAAGCCGGGCGTGGTGGCGCACGCCTTTAATCCCAGCACTCGGGAGGCAGAGGTAGGAGGATCGCCGTGAGTTCGAGGCCACCCTGAGACTACATAGTGAATTCCAGGTCAGCCTGAGCCAGAGTGAGACCCTGCCTTGAAAAACCAAAAAAAAAAAAAAATTCTCTGCAAAATATTGGCAAACAGAATACAAGAATATATCAGAGAGATCATTCACCCTGACCAAGTAGGCTTTATTCCAGAGATGCAGGGATGGTTCAACATATGCAAATTGATAAATGTAATATAGTATATAAATGGGCTGAAGGACAAAAATTACATGATCATCTTATTAGATGCAGAGAAAGCATTTGACAAAATCCAACATCCCTTCATGACAAAAGTCCTACAGAGACTGGGAATAGAAGGAACATATCTCAACATAATAAAGGCTATTTATGATAAGCCTACAGCCAACATATTACTAAGTGGGGAAAAACTGGAAGCTTTTCCACTAAAATGAGGAACAAGACAAGGGTGTCCATGTCTCCACTTTTATTTAATATAGTACTGGAAGTCTTAGCTCTAGCAATAAGGTAAGAGACACTCATAAAAGGGATATAAGGGCTAGAGAGATGGATTAGTGGTTAAGCGCTTGCCTGTGAAGCCTAATGAACACATTTCGAGGATCGATTCTCCAGGACACACATTAGCCAGGTGCACAAGGGGGCACAAACATCTGGAGTTCATTTGCAGGGGCCAGATGCCCTGGCATGCCCATTCTCTCTCTCTCTTTCTATCTGCCTTTTTCTCTCTCTGTCTGTCACTTTCAAATAAATAAATAAAAATTAAAAAGGGATACAAATTGGAAAAGAAGAGATCAAATTATCATTATTTGCAGATGACATGATTCTATACATAACGAATCTACCAGCAAACACCTATAGCAATGTAGCAGGATACAAAATAAACACACTAAAATCAGTAGCCTTTCTATATGCTAACAACAAACACACAGAGGACGAAATCAGAGAATCACTCCCATTCACAATTACATTAAAAAAAATAAAGTACCTTGGAATAAACCTAACCAAGGAAGTGAAGGATCTCTACAATGAAAACTTTAAAACACTCAAGCGAGAAATTGCAGAAGACACTATGAAATGGGAAAACATCCCTATTCTTGGATTGGAAGAATCAATATTGTGAAAATGGCAATCTTACCAAAAGCAATGTACTTAATGCAATCCCCATCAAAATTCCAATGGTATTCTTTATGGAAATAGAAAAAACAATCCAAAAATTCATTTGGAATCACAAAAAATCTCGAATATCTAAAACAATACTGAGCAAAAAAATAAGGCTGGTGGTATCACCATACCTGATTTTAACCTATACTACAGAGCCATAGTAACAAAAACAGCATGGTACTGGCACAAAAGCAGACATGTAGATCCATGGAACAGAACAGAGGACCCAGATGTAAGTCCAGGTAAGGGGAGGAGTGGGGGCTTCGCAGCAGGGTTGAGGTGCAGCTGTGGAGGGTGGGGCAGTGCCCTGGGGGTGATGGAGAAGCTGAACACACAGGTTAGGGGTGTGGTTCCCACTGCACCTGTCATGGGAGGCAGAGGCGCCTGAGTGATCAACGTGGCAGCGGTGGGCAGCAGGAGAAATAGAACTGGGAGGCAGGAACCAGGGTAGTAGAATCACAAGCGCACTACGCGCACATGCGCACACACAGGCACATCTGCGGAAGGCTGGGGTTACCGCTGATCTTTCTTCCCAGCACACGGTTTCCTGTGGGGAGGAGGAGCTGCTGGTTAGCCCACCTTCGTGTTCCTGCCGGAGCAGAGACCACGCAGGAGGAGGGGTACAGGGCCCACTGGGGTTATGACTGGGCCCCACCTCAGCCATGTCCCCTCCCTCCCAAATGCTCCTGCCTGCTTTGCACATCTCTCACCTTCACGGGCCAAGGCTGGATGGGGGTGCCATCCCTGTCCGCGCAGCACGGCGCGGAGGTGTAGGCTGCGGCCTCCTTGGCCAGCAGGTCCCAGCGAGCACTGTGGCCCAGCTTCCCTGTTGGGTCCATCCAGGGCCAGCCTTATTCCCAGAGCTCAGGGCCCTCCTGTGACACTGACCAGGCTATTCTCCACCTCACCTGACACCGGAGGGGTGGGGCAGGACCCAGGGCCTCCTCAGTGCCCAGGACACACGCCAGGACAGGAATGGAAAAGAAGCTACAGGGCTGGAGAGATGGCTTAGCGGCTAAGGCGCTTGCCTGCGAAGCTGAAAGACCCGTGTTTGACTCTCCAGATAAGCCAGATGCACAAAGGTGAGGCAAGGGCAAGGTCCCATATGCCCACTAGGTGGCGCAAGCATCTGGAGTTTGATTACAGTGGCTGAGGCCCTGGGCCAATTCTCTCTCCCTCTCCCCCCCCCCACCCCGCCCTCTCTCAAAAAGAAAAAGGAAAGAAAAGATGCTACATATAGCAGTGGGGTGTGATGGCACGTGCCTGTAATCCCAGCACTCAGCAGGCTGAGGTAGGAGGATTGTAAATTTGAAGCCAACCTAGGCTATACATAGTGACACTCTGTTGAAACAAAAAAAAGGGGGTGCCTGGAGAAATACCAGAGGTTAAGGTGCTTGCATGTGAAGCCCAAGGACCCAGGTTCAATTCCCCAGTAGTAACGTAAGTCAGGTGCAGGTGGTGCATGTGTCTGGAGTTCATTTGCAGTGGCTAGAGGCTTTGCGCACCCACTCCCTCTTTATCTGCCTCTTTCTTTCTCTGGCTCTCAAATAAATAAAATACTAAAAAATAAAAATTAAAACAAAAGAAACAAAGAAAAGTAAGAAAGGGAAGGAGGAAGGAAGAAGGGAGAAAAGAAGAGAGAGAGAGGAAGAAAAAGAAGGAAGGCAGGAAGGAAGAGGAAAGAAAAGAAAGAAGCTATGAATAGACCAGTTTTAATTCTATGCCCAGGCAGACATTACTAGTCAATCACAGTGCTACTGCACCACCTTCTACAGGTGAAGCAGACATTGCTAATCAATTGCAGCAATGGCTATTGCTTTTTCTCCCTGTACCCATGGCCAACACCACTCCTGATTAGGCCACTCTTTGGAGCCAAAACAAATCACA
Source organism: Jaculus jaculus (assembly GCF_020740685.1). NCBI lineage: Eukaryota > Metazoa > Chordata > Mammalia > Rodentia > Dipodidae > Jaculus > Jaculus jaculus. The sequence continues at coordinate 26,603,694 of NC_059114.1, forward strand.
TTAGAGTCTCATGCCCTTTATGTTGCCACTACCTGTGATTATGAATGGAGGTGTATTGGGAGTTTGTGGAAACACCTGTTTAAAAAAGGAATATATTTTATTTATTTGTTTATTTGAGAGAGAAAGAGGCAGAGAGAGAGAGGAGGGGGGGAATGGGCGTGCCAGGGCCTCCAGCCGCTGCAAGGAACTCCAGATGCATGTGCTCCTTGTACATCTGGCTTAGGTGGGTCCTGGAGAGTCAAACCAGGATCCTTGGGCTTTGCAGGCAAATGCCTTAGCTGCTAAGCCATCCCTCCAGCTATGATTTTTTTCTTTTTCTTTTGGAGTTAGAATCTATGTAGCCCAGGCTGGACTAGAATTCTCTATATAGCCAAGGATGACCTTTAGTTTCTGGTCCTTCTGCCTCTACTGCCTGAGTGCTGAGATTAAAGGCATGTGCCAACATGCCTGGTTTATGCAGTACCTGGGATCCAACCTAGGGCTTTATGTATGCTGATCACATCCTCAGCCTTTTAGCTGAATTTTTTTTTAAAGTATTTTATTAAGGTTGGTGTGGTGGCACATGCCTTTAATCCCAGCATTCAGGAGGCAGAAGTAGGTGGATGGTCATGAGTTTGAGGCCATCCTGAGACTACATAGTGAATTCCAGGTCAGCAAGATCCTACCTGGAAAAAACAAATATAGGGGCTGGAGAGATGGCTTAGCAGTTAAGGTGCTTGCCTGTCAAGCCTAAGGACCCAGGTTCAATTCCCCAGGACCCATGCAAACCAGATGCACAAGGTGGCATGTGCCTATTCTCTCTCTTTCTTTTTCTCTCTGCCTCCTTCTCTCTCTAAAATAAATAAATAAAAAATTTAAAACCAAATACATACATATATAGAGAGAGAGAAGGGGGGAGGGAGGGGGGGAGGGAGGGAGGGAAGGAAGGAAGGAGGGAGGGAGAATTTATTTGTTTACAAGCAGTGGGCAATATGGGTGTGTAGGGTCTCTTGCTGCTGCAAATGACCTCCAGACACAAGCACCACTTTGTGCATCTGGCTTTATGTGGGTACTGGGGAATTGAACTCAGGCTGGCAGGCTTTTTAAATAAGCACCTCCAACCACTGAGCAATCTTCCAAGCCCTAGTTAAATTTTGAAACCAAAATTTCCATTTTTGGGAGCTTAGACTTCCCAAGTGCCACCATATAGGAAGACATAAAGAGTAAAGCCAATTTTGTAGATTTGTGGAAATTAAACCCAAGATTGTCAGGAGGGTGGGCAGTAAATTGTGCTTTTAACTTACAACAAAAGGCAGATCAAAGAACTGGAGAGAAAAGCCAAGGCTGGTATCCTATGGATCTGCCTTTCTGAAAGGAGATTGATGCCAAGGCTTCCACATATCAGTTCCCTGTCCCTTTGCTGCATCTGCGGACTTGGGCATCATGAGTGACCAACGGGGACATGATGGGCTTGTTTAGACCCTCGACCACCGTCCACTTGTTTTGGTCCTTTCTCTGTGATGAGATGACCACAGACATGGTTTAGGCATCATACTTCCAGGAAGGGATCCCAGCTGGAGGTAGCTTCTTCCCTTGACCACCTTAACCACCTTGTTTCTCCTTCAGAAAAGAACAGATGGTGTGGACAGCTTTGTTCACCTGAGACAGGAACTGCTGGTTGGGCTACAGGAAGTCACTGATGAACTTGTCCAGGGGTTTGTTTGGTGGAAGAGATCTCGCTGGCTGCAGAGAGAATGAGGAGGGGTTTGGTTGGACTAGAGCTAGCTGGATTGAGAACCAGGACAGGTTTGGTGGAGGAGAGCTGGCTGCAGAGAGAACCAAGAGGAACTGAAACTAGGTTTCCGGTGAACTCCACGTGGAGGACTTGGCCCACCATCTCCTGTTTGCCCATTCCTTTTTGAGCTGCAGGTCCTGGAGTTGCACTACTAGCCAGCTCAGGGTCCTCTCTTACTCAGACTCGGTTTCCTCATATTTAAGTGGGTGCCATCACGCCCCCTCTCTTCTCACTGGATCATCTTGAATGTTAAGCAAACTGGGTGACATCTGGTCTTCTATGGCCTGGATGTGGTTTGCCCTCCAAACTATATGTGCCTGGGTCCCCAGTGGTGGTGGTGGCACCTTTCGGTGTTGGAGCCTCATGGGAGGTGCTTTAGGAGGAGGGTAAGGCCGTTCTTTGGGGTCCTGACAGAGGGCACCGGTGAGCAAGTGTGGCCCTGTGCAGCTCGTGGGCATCCCACCTTGGGCTTTGGTGTTCCCCAATGCGTGCGACTGTGCTGCAATGCCACCTGGTACAGGCTCCGCAGCACGGCTGAGCTGACACCAGCGCCGTAGCCATGAACCGCCTTCTTTATAACGTCACCCAGCCTTGTTCCGGGGAGGAGCACAAGGGGTGGGGAAGTGGCCCGGCAGTTACAGGTGCTTGCTTGCAAAGCCAGATGGTCTAAGATTGATTCCCCAGTAGCCTTGTAAAGACAGATGCACAAAGGGGCTCATGTGTCTGCATTTGCAGTGGCAGGAGGACCTGGTGTACCCATGTTCATTCTCCCTCTCTGTCTCTCTCTCTCACACACACACACATAAATAAATAACATAAAAACTAAATTAAATTCAAATAAAACCAAACCAGGGAAATAATAGGATTGTAGAGATGGCCTAGCCAGGGCTTTTAATCTTGCAGATGGTAAAGCAGGATCTAGGAGGGTAGTGACCTGACCAAGTTCACGCAGTGAGAATGGGAGCTCAGACGTGTGTGGTGTCTACAGGGATGGGGACCGTGATGTGTCCATCTTGGTCTCCTAACACCCATCCCAAAGGCTGGTAATAGCGGGTACTCGTAGGTACACCAGTGCATGAAGGCAAGCTGGCATTCTCAGGAGGGGAGTTTTGAAGTGTTCTCAGGATATAGTAGCACCTGCAAAGTGTGATGAGTGGATGACATCAGCAAAGGCTTAGAGGTGGGAGGGCCAGCGAAGTCCTTAGGAGTGTGAGGTGGTGGTGGTGGTGGTGACAGGACGGACAGATGGGCTAGTTAGGGCTGGTGAACTCCAGATACATGAAAGGAGGGTGGGTACAGAGAGGCTGGGAACTTGCCCATGGTCATGCAGCAGTTTAGTGTCCGAATCGAATCCAGGATCTTCACACACTCATACCTGCCTATGGTGAGTAGCCTAATGGAAAGACCAACCTATGTGCTCTAAGACTTTTTGTTGTTGCTGTTGTTGTGGTTGTAGTTGAGGTAGGGTCTCACTGTAGCCCAGGCTGACCTGGAACTCACTCTAGTCTCAGGCTGGCCTTGAGCTCACAGTGATCTCCTACCTCTGCCTCCTGAGTACTGGGATTAAAGGTGTGCGCCACCACGCCCGGCTGTGTTC